>NC_046232.1:19835832-20135832 GCF_009819885.2 Catharus ustulatus
TCCTGCAGGGCTCAGGCACCTCATCCTGCAGTGCCTGTGCCATGGGCTGCACCATCTGCAGCCTCCAGATGCTTTTTCCTTGAACCAACACCTTTATCCCAGCAGCCATTCCCCACCTCTTCACTTTCCCAGTTGGTCCTCACTGAGCCAGTGCTAAGGGAGTTGAACAATTTTTTTATCAAATATCTCTATTTACAGCTTCCAAAAGTCATGGATAGCCCTACTTGATACTGAGCTTGAAGGGACTTGGGGCAAAGAAACGTGAGGGATAAAGTGGTTCATGTTGTTTTAGTTGGAATGGGATTTGTGTCCCCACTTGGTTTAGACACTCATCAGTCTCAGACTCCTCAGGATTTCTTACCTGGAGCTGTGGAAGCCACAGAAGGGAATTGCAGGCTCCCATCTCTGCCTGAGAGACACCTGCTGCTTTTATTTTAAGAGATAACAGAGTGTAACCTGTGCACCACTTTGTGTTTTCCCAGTTTAATTAAAAATCCTGCTGAGAGAGCCGACTTGAAGCAGCTGATGGTAAGTGAAGGTTTGGAATTTGGTCTCAGAGCCCTTTCCCAGGCAGGGTTGCTGGTGGCCCCTGAGCAGCTCAGCTTTTCTGAGCTACAGATCAAGGGCTGCAGGTTCCACACCCTCCTACAGCCAAGGAGACCAAAACTCTGGTGGGTTGTGGAGTCTGACATTTGATAATAATGGGTGATTCAGTTAAGTAACAAGAGAATTCTCTCTTGAGTTTATTAGTTAATAATAAAGTATTGATTAATGCTTTTAGGAGGACAAAAGAACAAAGCTCCACATGCCATACAGACTAATTAAATACATTTTAATCATCTGTTGTGGAAACACAAAATTTAACTTTTTTACCAGCTTTGTCTTGCAAAGTCTGTAGAACTCAACACAAATCCTGCATTTTTCCCTGTGTGGAATAACCATATCAGTCTCAGTGCATCTTTTCATGGCTTTAAGTGCAATGCCAGGACTTCAGATGTACTGCAGAAAATCAGGTTTTCCCTGCCCTGACCCTGCTGCACAATAATGGTGCAAAATGCAAAGAGACTTTTAATTACAAGAAAAGGCTTTTAGTGCCAGGCAGACATTTTCCAGAGCATTACCTGGAGTGGCTGAGTCACATCCTTATCATTGCTGTGGTGCAAGAGCTCTGCAGCAGGATCTTCCAGGATTCCTCTGGGACACTCTGCCATGTGCTGGGTGTTTGGCAGTTCTGTGCAAAACTCTCCACGTGGTTTTGACACTTTGTGGTGTAAAAAGATTTCAGAAAACCTTTACAAACCACCACACACTCCACGTGGTTTGTAAAGTTTTACAGCTCGCTTCTCCAAGGGGATTGGTGCTCCTGAGGGCTGTTCCTTGAGCAGACTGGGAGCTGGCACACTGACCCTGTTCTCCTGTGCCCAGATCCATGCTTTCATCAAGAGATCCGAGGCAGAGGAGGTGGATTTTGCGGGGTGGCTCTGCTCCACCATCGGCCTTAACCAGCCCAGCACCCCCACGCACGCCGCCGGCGTCTGAGCCCGGGGGCAGCTCCTGGACTGTACCTCTGGTGACAACCATGCTCTCCTGGTCCTCTCTCCTCAGCTTGTACCTGTTCAAACATGTATTTCACCTCTTAAGGAAGAATGTCTCGATAGCATGTGCCAAAACGGTTTTAAATCTCGTCCTAAACTAATTGGTATCGTTCCGGGTTCCGTCGTTCACTGACCAAATGTAAGCTGTGTAAGTTCCAGTGCTTGCTGATCTTAGGTGATTATGGATATTCTTTCTTAATGAAAATATCACTGGGGCTTAGGGGTTGGCCCCTGGCTTGTTTGAACTTTATCAAGACTTTGTAAATCGTTGGTACTTCAATCATGCTTTCCCTGAGCTCCCCGGGCTCGGGATCGGGATGCTCCGAGCCTGTCTGTGAGCATGCTTTGCTGCTGCCCAGCTGTTCCCAAAAGTTAGGCTCCAATTTTGCTGTTGTCTAGAGATCTCTCTCTTTGCAGGTGAAGAAGGCAAGAGCTCTGCATTTCTTGGAATGCACAGGGCAATATTCTAATTGTAGAACTTGTTCATATTTCTATATTTATTTTTCGAACATATCATCATCCTTGGATTTAGTGATGTATGTCTTTCTAATTGATTTTTTAAAGTTAGTTCTTGGAAGTGTCCTATGGAATCGAGACAATGATCCAAGCACTTTGCTTTCTTTTAACCTAAAGAGTCATGACAACTGTGTTTAGTGTCTAAAAGTGTATGAAAATCCTTTATTGTTTTATTCTCTCAGATGTTTAGCAATGGGTTCTCTTAATAAATATATTATCAAGTAACTCCTTGAAGCTTTTTTTAAAACTTGACCGAAGCTTTAATCTGGTCACTGCACTATAAATTTCAGCTCTTTGAAAGGATGCTTTGGATGAGGAAATGCCTGAAATTCTTCCCCGAAAGGAATCCCCAGCAGCGGGACATGAACTTCCACATGGCCAAAGGCTCGGGTATCAAAGGGCTGGCACAGCCCGGGCCAGCAGGCAGGAAATGACTCATTGACACCTCCAGGGCTTCCTGCAGCCTGGCCTGGCAGGAATGAGACCCGAGTGACAGCTGGGAGGGTTTAAATTAAACTCTTCCCTGAGCTTTACACACCCAGCAAACACAGCCACAGCAGAGCCGTTTGCTGTTTGCTAAAAGAAATGCACAGCAAGGGTGGGGAGGCTGAACTCCCACTTTGGGATGTTCCCCCAGACAATGCAGGAACGATTTGGGCACTGCAAGCACAGCTGTGTGTAAGGACAGCAGGAAAAGAACTTTATTGCAGCATGCACTAGAACTGGGCTGTTCAAATCCAAAAGCAAGGGACTCGTTCACAGAAGCAGCAGCAATTTTGTCCATGAAAACTACCCTGGACCATGCTGGGCACAAATAACATTTTTCAAAGTTAAAATTTCAATACTTAAAATACTTAAATGTGCCAAGAAAGGCCAGGGTGGCTCCTGAGCTCCTCCCAAACCAGCTCTTCACACACATCCCTGAAAGGTTTATTTGACCAGAACATTTCTGGCTCAGACTTTTTTACCTGTCAGGCTTGGGAAAGCTTTGTTAAACAATCATTCAATCCAGTTCTAAATTCCTTCATTAAGACATCCAGGATCCTCACAACCCAAATAGTCTTTAATAGAGGATGAATCCACATTTACAGCCCAACAGTTTCCATTGGTACAAACCAAACAAGAGCCAAATTAACACTCATTAAACAGTGGCAGGAATTCACTGGAGCCTGAATGTCAGTTCTGACCCCCCCCAGGATACCAGACACTTTTCCAAATCCAAAAATTGTGGAGATTTCACATCACTTTCCATTTATAACCAAGTTTATAAACTCCTCATGCTCCTCCTTGAGAATCACATGAAGGCAGGCGACCTTGCCTTGATTTATGAGGTTACAATGAGAGAAAAAGGAAATAACACCAATTGTTACAAGCACCATGGATCATTTCTTGCTCTACAATTTCTGGAGAAATAAAAGGCTCCTTGGCTGCTGCTCTGAAGGAGCAGAAGTAGAAAGTCCTTCTCTAGGACAGACTGACAGAACTGAAGAGCACCAGGGGGACAGAGAGACCTCCCTGCTGTGCTCAGAACTGGGCTGACACTGGGAGGGCTCTGGGAGTAACTCCAGCTTTCCATGGAACTGAGAGGACAGCCGCTGAAGGCTGGAGACAGCCCTGGACACATCTTTTCTCACCCTGCATCTTAAATTCCCATTTAGGCAAATGAGGTTACAATGTCATCCCTGGGGCAGCTCCAGCCTCCAGGACCTGGATTTGTTTCTCACATCAGGAAGTGAGAACAGACAAGTTATTGCTTTTAGTGCATGTGTTAATTAGTCTGGCTGATCAATTACTTCTCCCTTCCACACACAAAGATGTTTTAAGAGCTACATTATAGGTTTGAAATGTGGAATGGATTATGCTACATATTTGTGCAGCAGATTTTCATTCTTTCAACATCTGAGTCAAGATGTGCCCAGCCTGTGAAATTCATGTGTTCAGTGTCACTGCCCTTGACTCTGATATATCAAATAGTTCATATCCACACAGCACAAAATGGAAATCACTTGGTGAGTTTCAGATGAAAGAAGAAGAAATTCCTGAGTCTGCATTAAAAACCATCTCTGGTTTTTTTTCCTCTCTCAAGAATCAGATTCCTCCTCCTCCTCTTCCTCCTCTTTATTGTCCTGAAGACTGAGGTGTAACTCAGTTTGATTGATGGCAGCCTCGTTGTCCATCTGCCCCAGGGCCTGTCACAAGAAAAGGGCTGATTACCAAACTGAGCAGAGACACCAAACACTCCTAATCATTGTTAGAGCTGTTAATTCAAGATCTGAGAGCCCATGGCAGCAACAAGGCCCTGAGCCCATGGAAAAGCTGCAGCTGGCTCAGGTATTGAGTGAAAAGCTGCAGCACCTGTGCACCAGTGTCACAAGTATTAAAAACAATATTTCATGAATGGTGAACTGAAGCCACACCACACAGGTATTTCCCAACCCCCTGGAAACACTGTGCTGCTTTTGGGGATGGCAAAAGGTGAAACCCTTGAATCAAACCGGACATTTTACAGGTGAGCTTTGCAGGGATGAGAACATCAGTGAGGTGACAGGAGGAAAACCACCCAGAGCCAGCTGTGCCCATGCTGGCACCTCCCACCCCAGGGACCCCCAGGGACCCCCTCACCTGCTGAGTGTCCTCAGCCAGGGCTGCCAGGGGCACAGGGACCTTCTCCTCGCTGGCCCCGATCATGGACTGCAGCGCCAGCTCCTCCACCTGCAGGGAGCCACAGAGCTGCTGGCACTCCTGAACACATCATGGACACATCACAGCTGCCAGCCCCAGCCTGCTGGCACTGCTGAATGTCTGACTCACAGCTTTGGGGGTTTTACCTGCCAGTCTTGGAAAAGCTTTGTCACACCTTCTGCAATTCTGTTCTAAGCTCCTTTATTGCAATATGCAGAGTGCCTAAACCCAAGTAATCCTCAGTTCCACTCCTCAGACTATCCCTGCTCCATCCATCAGCTAGGGCAAACCACACACTCAGTTTACCTCTTAGAGATGTATCCTATTCATACTCACAACTATATTTAACATTTAATATATCTTATATACACTCACTTTACCTCTTAAGAGATGTAGCTTACATACTTGTATTTATCTCTTAATGTATCTTACATACACTCACATTTATCTCTCAGAGATGTAGCTTCATACTCATATTTATCTCTTAATGTATTAAGATACATTAAGAGATAAATTTGATTGTGAGTGTACACAGGGTACATCTCTAAAAGGTAAATGTGTCCTACATATGCTCACATTTATCTCTCAGAGATGTAGCTTCATACTCATATTTATCTCTTAATATATTAAGATACATTTACCTTTTAGAGATGTACCCTATGTGCACTCACAATTACATTTATCTCTTAATGTGCCCTAGCTACAGTCACATTTACCTCTTATATCCTCCATACACTCACAGTTCTATTTCTCCCTTAACGTACACATACATTTACCTCTTGGAGATCCATCCTACACACACTCACATCACATTCACCTCTCAGCCCTGTATCCTGTGTACATCACACATTTCTCTCTCACTGTACACACACGCTCACAATCACGGGTACCTCTGACAGGCTCCTGCACACCCTCGCAATTCCATTTCCCGTTTGAGATGCTGCACACAATCACCTGTAGCTGTCACACCCCGCAGGGGGGTCCCCCTGTCACAGAGCAGCCCCACCCCGAGCAGCCCCAGCTCTGCTCCCCCAAACCGGGCCCGTTCTGTGCCGGAGCGGGGCAGGGCTGAGGGGCAGGCCCGGCCCGGCCCTGTGCTGTCCCCTCGCTGTCCCCAGCCCCAGGCTGTCCCCGCGCACCCGCAGCCGCCGGAGCTGATCGTGCAGCGCCGCCTTGACCCGCAGCAGCGTCTCCTCCTCCCGGCGCAGCTCCTGCAGCCGGCTCAGCATCGTCCGGCCGGGCCCGCCCCGTGACGTCACCGGAGCGCGCCTGACGTCACAGCGCGACTGCGGCGCCGCAGCGACACCGCGCGGCCGCTCCTGGTAACAGCACCCGGCGGACACGGTCACAGCAACCGGGGCCACCGTGTGGCTACTGCCGGTCACAGCACCCACCGGACACGGTCACAGCACCTGCGGCCACCGTGTGGCTACTGCCGGTCACAGCACCCACCGGACACGGTCACAGCACCCGCGGCTGCTTCTGCTCACAGCACCTACTGGACACGGTCACGGTACCCATGGCCACTCCCAGTCATAGCACCTGCGGCCACCGCCGGTCACAGCACCCCTGGCCACTGCACGGCCACTTCTGGTCACAGCACCCACTACAGTACCCGCAGTCACCACATGGCTACCGCTGGTCACAGTACATGCGGTCACTTCTGGCCACCACATCCCTGGCCACTCCTTGGTGACAGCACCCCCCGCCACCATGCAGCTGCCACTGGCCACAGCACTCGTGGCCCTTGCAGCAGGAACAGCTCCCCATTGCCTCAGCCACTCCTCCCTCCTCTCCCCTCCAGCAGTTTCTGTTTGAATGCCCGCTCAGACACACACACCCCACTCAGCTTTCTGTGTTCCAACAGCGTTTATTAGGGACAGAGCCCGGGCACAGCCCCTGCAGGGACCCCAGGGCAGCACAGGCAGGTTACGCCTCAGCCTTGGCCTTCGCTGCAGGCTTGGCTGTCTTGGCCTTCTTGGCAGCAGGTTCTGCCTTGGATGCAGCCAGGTCTGCCAGCTTGGCCTGAGCCTTGGCTTTCTTCTCTTCCTTGAGTTTGTGCTGAAACAGAGAGAGATCATCAGTCAGGGCACCATCTGAAGCAGGAGCCCCAGCCCCAGTGGTCACAGCCCCACTCACGTTCTGCGCGTGCCGCAGGATGGTGTTGCGCCGCATGGTTTTGGCGTACGGGTTCAACTTGATCATGATCCTCAGGTTCTTCAGTGGGTTCTTCTTCAGGACCCTGCGCTGAATCTTCTTCCTGAAAAGTACAGCCATGTTTGTATTACAATCTCAGTTTGGCTAAATTATCCCTGAAATCTGGACAACTGCAATTCCTTGTTTTTATACCCAGAAATTAAAAAAAACAACCCAGCCTGAAACCAACTTTAAACTTCCCTACAAAGCTTTTGCTCATTAAATAAAATCACTTACTTTGGAGCACGCAGGGCCTTCTGGATTTCCTGGCTTCTCATGATTCTTCCAATATCTGTATTGGTCATCTTGTGCATTGGCAGGCTGTGAAACCAACGTTCAGAGTGTGAGTGGGTGATAAAACCACGGCTAACTCACCATACCCAGGAGTAAATCCAGTATCCCCTTTCCTGGGAAAGAGGGGCTGCTGTCCCAGCCTGGCTGCACTCACTTGTAGTCGCTCTTGAGCGTGGCAGCCTTGCGCCAGGTGCCGTACAGATCGTCCAGCTTGCGGAAGGCGCTCTCAGTCCAGATGCAGAACCGCCCCACGTGGCCGCCGGGAGCCAGGCGCAGCAGGTTCAGCTTGTTCACGTTCAGCAGAGTGATTCCTGCAGGAAACCAGGCAAAGCAATCCCTTCAGTTTGGAATTCAAATGGAGGAATGTGAGGATAATGGGCAAGATGCAGAAAGAGATTGGGGGTTTTTGGGTTTGACACTGCAGAGCTACGCACACCTCTGCATGAGGATCGATTGAATTTTAAAATGAATAATAATAATCATCAACCTTTTTCCAGTGGCAAACTCAGCAGCCTCATTTGTGCCCCAAACACAGTTCAGGGTTAGGAACAGCTGCAACATTTGTCACAAACACTCTAAACATCACCCCAACAGGTTCTGCTGCAGCAAGTCAGAACTTCCACTCAATCATGTGTTTCAGAAACACGGACCAATGAAGTGGAATCTCATCATCCCAGGCAGTCTCCCAACACAGGAGTGAGTGTGTGCTGGGTTCACACCTGGGATGTTCCGGAAGGCTCTGATGATGCCGTTGTCCTCGTTGTAGATGATGCAGGGTCCCCTGCGCTGGATGCGGCGGCGATTCCTCATCTTGCCCTTCCCAGCCCTCATGCGCTGGGAGGCATAAACCTGGGAAAAGCAGATCCTGAGTATACCCAGAGCCCACCTGGGAAAAGCAGATCCTGAATATCTCCCCAGCCCACCTGGGAAAAGCAGATCCTGAATATCCCCCCAGCCCACCTGGGAAAAGCAGATCCTGAATATCCCCACAGCCCCCAGCCCACCAGGCAGACCCAGCACCCTGCTGCAGTCAGAACTTCACCATCATCACTGCAGATCTGCAACACGGACCAGTGAGAAGTTCATCATTCTCCAGAGTCAAAATACACAAATATTTGGAATTCTTGCTCTGATAGCTGCAGAGTTCAATCACCTGTACTTTGCCATTCAGATCACACCTTCCCAGCTCACCTTTTTGATGTCATTCCAAGCTTTAAGCTTCTTCAGGAGGAGGACAGCTTCCTTGGTTTTCTTGTAGCCCTCAACCTTGTCCTCAACAACCAGAGGAAGTTCTGGAATCTCCTCAATGCGGTGGCCTAGAGAGGATTTCACAAGACACTCAGTGTTGCTCACTGACCCATTCCTCAAGGTTATTGCCTTGTATATATTCATAAATGATAGAAATTAATGAAATAAGTCAGGAACAGTAACCAGAGCAGTGAAGCTCCCGTGGTGTCTTACAGGCCTTTCTCACCCAGGACTTTGTGTACCTGAGTGTTGAGTAAATCTTTGCCTCCATGAACAGACATCAAACTACACTGCAAAACTCCATTTAAATCACCACAAAGTACCCAATGCTGGCTCAGACAACAACTGCAGAGGCAGAATTCTCACCTTTAGACATGACCAGAGCTGGGAGGGCAGAGGCAGCCAGAGCAGAGCAGATGGCATAACGCTTCTGCATGATGTTCACTCTGCGGTGCCAGCGCCGCCAGGTCTTGGTCGGGGCGAACATGCGGCCGCCACGACACATCTGGGAGGGGCAGTTAAGAACAACTTGGTAGAATTTTCTTATCCCAAAGTGACTTTTTATTGCTTGCTCAGCATTAATGAGTCGTCAACCACCTGTGCCAGGACTCTGACAGCAGGCAACTGTCCCTGGGCACAGGGTAAGGCGCAAATTACGACATCATGGCAAGACAGAACGGGTCATGGTGGTTGGAGAGTGGGAATCACATCAAATAGAGTCTGAGCTGCAGAAAAAGATCCCATCTCACAGTTAGATATTAAAAGCTTTCCTGCTGGCTGAGTTTCTGAAGGCAGCACTGCCATGGAAGGATACATTGCCAAAGGCACCCTGGCCAGAGCGGTGAGTGCCACCGCCCCGGACTCGCGGGATTCGAGCGACGGCTCTGCCGGTACCCCATGACTCAGCACTGGTCTGGTGACCTGCAACAGAGACAGGGTCATGCAGAGAGGGACATCCCATGCACAGAGTGACATCACTGCAGTGCTCCCAGGAGGGATGCTCAGCTCAGGGACCAATCAGAACTTCCACACAATCATGTGTTTCAGAAACACGGACCAATGAAGTGGAATCTCATCATTTCGGCATAACCAATCTCAATCAGGAAACTTAATCCTTGTCTAAAACTGTACTTAATTCTCACCTCAGATCTTTAAGACACTTTAAGCTTGATGTTCAATTTGGAGGTCTGACTTGGCACTGCTATACCTAGCATATTTATTTGTTAAAATGTTTGTGTGACACTTGGAAATAAGGTTAAAAAGGCACATTCCTAGCACAGACTTCTTGGGAAGCAGCAGGTATCTGCACCAACAACAATAAAAAATCCAACAAATGCCCATTTGCAGAGTTTTTCCTTGGTGAATCCCTCAGGAAAGTCTTATGAGGTCCAGGAGGAACAGAGATTTTCATCAGGTATTTATTAAAACTAGATATTTATGATCAATTTTTTTATATTGCTACATTTTAAGCCTTTCGATTTTAAATTTTCCACCAGGTGATATTATACACTTTTATTCAAACTAGATACTTATGATCTATTTTTTATATTGCTATATATTTTATATTGCTATATTTAAGCCTTTAAATTTTAAATTGTTAACCATGTATTATTATACAATTTTACTCAAACTAGATACTTGTGTTTTATTTTTTTATATTGCTATATTTTAAGCCTTTAAATTTTAAGTTTTCCACCAGGTGATATTACACACTTTTACTCAAACTGGATGCTTCTGTTTTATATTTTATATTGCTGTATTTTAAGCCTTTAAATCTTCAGTTTTTCACCACATATTATACATTTTTCTTCACACTACATATTTCTGATCTAGTTTTTTATATTGTTATATTTTAAGACTAAATTTCAAATTTCACATTATACACTTTTCTTCACATGGGATACATATGATCTATTTTTTAATGTTCTATATTTTATTTTGCTGTATTTTAAGCCTTTAAATTTCAAATTTTTCACCAGCTGAATTACACACTTTTATTCCAACTAGACACTTGTGATTTTAATTTTATTACCTAATTTTGTAAATTTTTTTTTATGGCTTCAGCTCCAAAGTAAGGCTTTCCTGGGGATCAGTGCCTGTTAGCACAGAAAGTTCACAACTCCCAATTTTATGGTTCTAACAACAAGCCTTGCCTTCTATGTGATATACCAAAATATGAGTATTGGTCTAATACCAATACTCAACTGTGAGGACAAAAGACTCTCTAACAATTTAAAGTTAGTGAGTGAATGTTTATTCAGCACTGGGCAGCAGCGTGGGGTAACCCCTAATACACACTGCGAAATCACAGGTGGTCACAGAGTCTATTTATTGACAAAAGGTTTAAATAAATCCATATTCATAATTTATACCAGCCCCTCCCATCCCTGCTTCCCATGGTAATTAGCTGGAATGGCAATTAAGCATGTGTGGTTGGCTCCTTGAATTAAGTGTGGGGTCGTTTTTGTGGGGAGGGGTCTTAAAAGGAGGAAGTAAGACGAGTCTTCCTCACCCTGACCTTTTTATTAATGACAATACAAATGGCTTTTGGGACAACTCCAGTTTTGCAAGGAATGAGTTTCTGCTTGCAATTGTTTGTGTTCTTTGGCCCTAACTACCAGTTTCATCCTTTCCCATTGCAAGCACAGCTGAACAAACACAAACTGACAGGCAATCAATTATTGAAGTTTCAGGTAACTATCTCAAGCCCAGTTTCTTTTAATTTCTTTAAGGTGAGTGTTTCATAGCCCTGCTGAGCACTGCCCCAGCTGGATGTGCCATTCCTGGAGCACAGCCCAGGCGTACCTGCGAGCTCGCTGACGGCGTAGGGCTGCCGGTTGTTCTTGCGCAGGTTGGTGTGCACGAAGTTCACCACGTCGGGCCGGATGGGAGCCTTGAACACGGCGGGCAGCGTCACGTTCTTCCCCGACGCCTCGCCCTTCTCGGAGTACACGGAGATCAGCGGCCGAGCGCAAGCCTGGGGGAGCACAGAGCTTTGGGTAGCAAGGGGAGGTTCTGACAATTGAAGTGCTGAGTTTTTAACTCATTGCTCAGAAGGAAGGAGTCGTCAGCTCAGCAGTGCCAGCACGCTGACAGCAGGCAACTGTCGCTGAGCACTGGATAAGACGCAAATTACGTCATCACAGCAATGTTTCACTCAGAGTTGTGCTGCTAAAACTACACCTCGATTTCCAAACTGTTTCTACAATTCAGCCTCTGGGCTCTAGAATAAACCCCTTCAAAACTACTTCTCATCTACTGTTAAAAAAAGCCTACCGGTGCTAAACAAGTAATTTGAATTTGGAAATGCTGTACCAACTTCTCTACAGCTCATCGAAGTGTGGACCCTCTCAACAATCTTTGGTGCTTCAAAATTTGTGCAGTGAAAAATTAAGCTGCTCTCAGCACCAGTTGCCTGTCAAAAGGATGAAAGGATTTTATACTCGGAGGATGAACACTTTAAAAACAATATTTAAGCATTATATTGTATTGGTTGTTCATTAATGTCATAGTAACAGTATAGGCAAAGCATCTTACTTCCCTTTCCCATGTGCAGCTTATTTTAGAGGCATTAAAATACTTTATAACGCCAAAGTGACCAGCTAATAGCAATGGAAGGGCCATTTCTGCACGGAACACTGGTCACGAGCAGGGCTCTGGCCCCTGGTCTTAACCCAGAGACCCCAACACAAACAGCAAACTTAATCAGGGTGAAGGCATCAGAGCACAATCCGAGCTGTACTGGTGATAAAAGTTGTTCATTTACAACCTGATTCTAGACCAAGGCCTCTTAAAGCCTTGGCAAAAAAAAATAGGTTAAGAGATACATAAAAGCCGCTCTTCCCACTTCTACATAGGCGCACACGCTCCCGGTAGGGCCTGTTTTACTTAATATAAATACATGAGGAAATTACAAAGCCAGATGGCGATGGAAACCTATCCCATCCCTTCCCATGCCAAAGAGGATTTCGGCCGGACTGCGCCGAGCTCCCGCCCGCGGCCTCCCCAGCCCGGCCCCGCTCGGTCCCTCACGGGCTCCACGCGGCCGCCGAGCCTTGCCGGGCCCAAAATGGCGGCGGCGCGGCCCACGCCGCCAGCGCGGCCCCCGAGCTGCGCCTGGCTCGGCCCTGCCCGCTGGGCCCGGCTCTCCTAGGCCGGCTCCGCTGCCCGCCCCGCTCCCTCCCCGGCCCTCCGCTGCCTCAGGCCGGGCCCGGCGCTGCCCTCACCATGGCGGCGGAGCTGCTCGTGCGGCCACCCGCCCGCACCGCGCCCCGACCGGAAAAGGAAGGACTCGTCACCCTCCCGTCACTACGTGGATGTGCCTCCGCCCACTGACCGCCGCTTCTGCCGCGCCGGGCGCTCAATCCCCGACACCAGCCCAAATTCGGGACCAAGCTCCAGCCCCGGTCCCACTCCCCATCCGAGGCTCTTCTGTCCCGCCGTGTCCATCCCGAGCCCTCCGGGCGCCTCTGTCCCGCTCAGTTCCCCGCCAAAGCAGGGGACTCTGTTCTGGCGGAGGGATCCGCGTGACGCGTCACCCTCCCCTCAGGGACTCGCCTAGTGCCGGCGGGCGGGAGGTTCGACTGTGGCGGGGGCGATGGCGGCGGAGCGGCGGCGCCGGGCGGGCGGCGGCCTGGGCGAGCTTCTGCTCCGGTGAGGGTCGGGACTGTTCCCGGGGCTGTCCGGGCTTCTGCTCCGGTGGGGATCGGGGCTGTTCCCGGGGCTGTCCGGGCTTCTGCTCCGGTGGGGATCGGGGCTGTTCCCGGGGCTGTTCCCGGGGCTGTTCTCGCTCCTGTGGGGACCGGGGTCAGTGCCTGGGAGTCTCCGCTGCTCTGCTCAGGGGGGTCCGGCCCGGCTTGTGGGGAGGCTGCTACTCCGGTTGTAGCCTTGGAGTGTTTATTGTTTGTGGGTAATGTTGTTTAATGAGGAATGCTGAGGGGAAAGGTCGTGTATCTCGACGTTTTCTTTTCTTTCAGGGTACATGAAGAAGGAAAGGACAGTATCACTGAGCATCCCTATATCTATGAGGTAAAATCAACCTGGCCTTGGACACTTCCAGGGATCCAGGGGCAGCCACAGCTTCTCTGGGCATCTGTGCCAGAGATTTCTCACCCTCACAGGAAGGATTTCTTCCTAATTTCCAATCTAAACCTACTCTGTCAGTGTGAAGCAGTTCTACCTTGTCCTGTCACTCCATCCTCTTAAATGTCTCTCCATCTTTCCTGTGGGCTCCCTTCAGGTACTGCAGGAAAGCTGCAAGTGACTCACGAATGGATGCAAGGGGATTGGAAAACAGTCCGTGGAATTATTTAATTTTGCAATTTCTGGTATAAAAAATGCTGAAATGCAGCATCTCTGTGCAACGTATTAAAAAGTTTTGTTGCTCTTTTTTTGCAGACTGACGTGGAGATCTCATTGGTTGGTGGCAGTTGCAAAAATCCTGTTGAAAAGTTTTGGAATGGAAGCAGTGCAGTGTATATTTTGCAGAAAGCTGTAAGTGTGCATGGTAGATGTTAAATGTAACCCAGATTTTTGAATTCCCATCAGATTCTTTTCACACACCTTGCAGTTTTTGACTTGCATTCACATTTCTCTTAAAGACACACAATAAAGAAAGTGACTCCATGGAGGAATCAAGAACAGATGATGGTCTTTATACCTCTGAGGTTTTGCCAAAGGAGAGTCCTGGAGCCCTGGCTCTTTCTGTTGGAAGAGCCAAGTAAGTGTGAAAGCTTTCCCTCCTCTTTTGAGGCATTTTCTAATATTCAGCACCTGTATTTTCAATCCCCTAAATAAAATTATTCATTAGTTTATAAGGACTTGTGACTCTTTTCCATCCTGCAAAAGGGCCTCCCTACTTTTAATGGCTAAAATTGTTTAAAAAGTAGCTAAAATCCAGGTATTGGAAAAGCACTTGTGAGCTGTGCTGTTGGGTTAATTGGATTCACTGGGTGTAGATGAGCAAAAAAAGGCTCACTGAGACTACAGTGCTCATTTTTTTTTGGTAAAGCTCCTGTTAAAAAAAGCCCTAAGAATCTGATTTGCATCTAAAATACCAAAGATGGTACCAAATGTGGTTTACCTAACTAATCTATTCCTTTAATTAGCTCAGAATGTAATATTCAACTATAATTTTAGAATCTTCAGTCTACATTAATATATTTTGTTATTTGCTGCCATCTTTCTTTCTCCCTGTTCCTATTTCTAGGCAGTTGATTTCCTTGTACAGCATGGTGCAAAACCCAAACATGACCTATGTGGGGATGAGTGAGCTGCTGGTGCTTGCTCCCCTCTGGGCCAGGTGTGATGGGTGTGACCCTCAGCACACCCTCTGGATTGGAGCTGAGCCTCTCAAGGCTGGGAACAAAGTCACAGCACTCAATATTTACACGGTTTCATGTGAGGGTAAGGTGATCATGGAGCACAGAAAATTAATTGAGGAGGGCTAGAAAATGTGGAGTGTCACAATGCTGTCTTTGTTCTTTGGAAATGCTCTGTGTTCCTGGTTTTAATGAACAAGAAGGGGTTAAAATAAAAGATGTTTTTAACCAAAGCTGTGTGAGGGAAATGGCTTTTTAATCTACTTGATGCTCTTGTAGTTGTGCAGGCCTATCTTAACTCAGGTGCAACAGCAGGAAATGTAAAGTGATGCCATTCAGCATCTTACACAGCCTCTGACTCACCCTAACCATTTATTTATGTTCATTCCAGCTCTTATAATCAATAACAGAAATGCAGGGACAGTTCCAGCTTTCTAAAGGACAGCATGAGCTGTGCTTCACTAAATTGAGTTTTTGGGAATGAATTTGAAGTGCCACATTTCAATTGTTTCAAATGGGGTTTTTTGATTCTCACTTTTTTCCTTTCCTAGGTCCCACAGCTGATAAAACCCGTTTTGCAAACCTGGAAGAGCTCAAAATGGAACATAAAATAAGACATCATTCATCTGTTGTAGGTTTTTGTGCTCTGTCATGGCTTCAGTTGAAGTTTAAAAACTCTATTTTGGGATTTATGATGCTGGTTGGGGGTAACTTTTTAAATCCTCTATGGAAACTCACCCTATAGTATAACAGTCTGATTTCAGGTCATGTTTATAATGCATTTGTCTGATATTAACTTTTTTTAACATGTTTGTGAAATGTTTTTAAAATTACTTTGCCTGTTTTTATTTTTGAAACCTGTTCATTTTAGGTGACAACAAAAGGATTTGCTCAGTATGAGCTGATTGCAGCTGCTGCAATAGAGGACACCATTGCAGAATCTGGGAGCAACATCTGTGTGGATATCATATGGAATGGTGTGGAAAAGATTCTGGAGACTCCCCCACTGATCTCTGCTGCCACCCTGGTAAGTCAGGATGGAAAAAACAGACAAATCCCAGCTCTTGGCACAATTCACATCATGAGTAGCATAAAGGATGGAAGATAAAAGCAATGAAACCTGTTCATAAGCTGAATTATAAGTTATGCTGACATGCTTTTCACTGATGAAAATTTTAGGACACTTGATTTCTAAAATCTGAAACTGAGATAAACTTGTGGAACTTTCAGAATATTGCCCTGGAGCCAGGGGACCCCAGAAGTCCTGTGTTCCCTCTGTACAGAGAGCTGCAGTTCCTGCTGGTGAGTCAGGGCAGAAATCCCAATTTCACTTTTGCATGGCAGGGGGACTCTTTGTGCTAATAATTTGCTTTATTGAAAACTTCAGGTGTTCCAAAGATAACTTCAAGAATTTATTTTAGCTGAAATTTTGGTTCAGTTTTAGAAATCATCCAGGAAATTCTGAGGATTTGTAACTCCTGGTTAGCTGTGCAGAGATCTGTGATTCTTGCTGAAGTTCTCTGTGAAAGTTGACACATGCAGGAGTCCCAAGAAGATCTGATTTCTATTCTCATTTTCCTGCTGCCTTTAGGCTTTGGCTGAAGGTCTGAGGATGGGTGTGACTGAGTGGCCTGAGCCACCAGAGTCTGAATCAGCTCTTAAACTGGTCCAGGAATTTCTGACTGGTAAATGCTGCTTGTCCCATGGGGAGGGAGGGCTCACAGGAGTGACAGGGGATTCCACACACAACTTTAAAACATCAGAACTGGAAATGTTCATTTCTGTGCTGTAACCACTGCACAGAGTAGTTAAACAGGTTAATACATATTTCTCATTTTCCTTTGTCCTACTGTCATGGATCAAAATAATAATGATAATAAAACAAATTTTTAAAAGTCTTTTCAGACTATATCCTTACCCCATAAAACCATTTCTTAAATGAATCAATTCTATTATACCCAATAAAACCATTCTGTTATTCAGTGTATTTGTTAGTTATGATGTGCCTGAGGATTAATGATGGATTTGATGACACTTTTCATAGTGGTGGAACTTGTGGTTTTTTTAACTCTACTAGATTTAAAGAAGAAGCTGGATGGAGATTATATATATGGCAACAAGAATGAAACAGAGGTGTGTGCAATTTCCTAACAGCTGCTTTGTCATTTTGCTTCCCTTTTAACTGCAGTTATTTCAGATTTTGACCAAATCTTGTTTATATGTGTAAATAGTGATGTAAAGGAGCATGGATCTCTTGCTTTCTGTCTCTGCTGTGTAAAAATAATGAGAGAAGATCTGATTTCTTCCAGGAATTCTGACCTGTGTGCCTTTACATTCTAGCATTAATTTGCTTTTTTGCCTAATTTAGTGATCAGCTAAATATGTGTCCTCTTTATCTAGAGGTTTATTATATTGTAAAACAACGGGCAAATGCAAATTATAAAAAATGTTTTTGGTTATATAAAGATTTTTTTTCCCCTCTCAGCCTACAAGGAAAGGTTTAGGTCTATTTTCTATTGAGAGAGAAGCAGAATTTTGTTAATAATCTAAGAATATATTGATTTCTGTGTCAACAGAACTATTCTGTGTCAGGTTTACAGGGAAGTTGTTCTCTGCTCTGAGAGTTTGTGTGTCTGGATTTTGGTAGTTCCCCTGGAAAAGGGTGAAAATGAGTGATACAGCCAGCTTTAATCTCTGGAAATTCAGATGTGGAAGGTTTTTGACTCTCAGGCACCATTTTTCATTGGAGACCAATATATTCTTTCAGAAAATCAAGTGTGACACAGCTGCTGTGGACAGTTGCATAAAATCAATCTTTGGTGAGCGAGGAGACCTGGATTTTACTGAGCAATTATGGTGCAGAATGAAAAGTAAGTGTATTTACCTCATCTGTTTTCCTTTCTTTATCTGCTACACAGTGTTACCTTTTCAGGGAAATTTCTGTCCATTGCTGAGTTTTAAGGACTCATCAGCTCTTCAGAAAATTGGTACCAGCAGTCTCTTCCTAAAAAAAACCATTTTAGGGGTGTAGGATAATGTCTTTTACAACCTTCCAATGGCAGACCAGCATCTAGCAGAAGAAAATTTCATTTTATTTGACTACAAATGGCACTGAACCACTGGTAGTTGCTCTAAAGCTAAACCCCAACTTTATAATTATTTTTTCTCCAGATCTGAGGGATAGTTTTCAGTGCATATAGAGTTCAGTGGTCTCTGTTGATCATTGTGTTTTTTAGAATAACCTTTTTTAAAAGTCATATGACAAAGTGCCAAAAAGCTGTGATTTCAGCTCTCATTCTTTAATTGAGGGGTTTTGTTCATGCAAGGTGTGTTGGCCTGTTGTTATTGACTTCACAGCCAGAGAAAGAGCCTGGATTGATAATTAAAATATTGTGTTTTAATTTCCAGGTGTCAGTTCCTATCAGGAGTTAATAGACTGTTTCACACTGGTCATAAAATGCCTGGAACATGGTGAGATACAGCCATGGGTATGTATTTCTATTTCACATTAGATGTTAAAATTTGGGATAGTTTCAAGTAAAATACAGTTCTTGTCCCTTCCCTACCCCTCATTTGTGGTGTTTTTAAATTGTGTGTTGAAATTTGAAGAATATTGATGATGTTTCATGCACAGTTCCATCACAAAAAGATTTGTTTCTTTTTAGATTCATCAGGGGAGTAGCAGTTTCTTGAGTCAGTTGATCCAGCAGTCCTACCATGGAAAGATGGAGGATGTTTCCTTCAGTGCCATCACTCCCATTCAGATGCTCCTGGAGATTGGCTTGGAGAAGATGAAGAAGGATTATGTCAGTTTTTTCATAGGTGAGCCTGACAGGTGGTGACAGCATTAGGAATTCAAGAGAGAAGGTGTTCCATGTTCCAGGCAGGAAATAATGAACTCCTTGGGTAACCTCCATCTCTCCCTTCCCATCTGCTGAGGTGCAGTTTCCAGCTTCCTTAATAATGGAGCTTTTCAGCTTTTAAATTTCAAAATTTTAAAAACTTATTTGTTTCAAAAGAAGCATAGCTCTGTGTTTTACCATTGTTGTTACCCCTTCATTTAGTTTTGGCATCTGCCATCCTATTTTAATTCTTTGTTTATTTGCTTTTTTATTTTCACTACTTTTGTACACTTCTATGTCCTGAGGATGGTGAGTTTGTGCAGCCTTGGTGGTAAATAAAACCATTCCTTGACCATACCACTTTGGAGGGGTTTTCTTGTTTGGAATGAGTGATCATATCAATAAATAACCACACTCCTGATGACTTTGTACTTAAGTAGAATTTCCTGTTTGATCACCTGAATATTGCTTATATTTCCTCTGATACCATGTATTAAGTTTTAATTATTTTTTTCCTTCTGTTTCTTTTACAGGTCAGGAACTTGCAACAGTAACTTACTTGGTGAGATGCTTTATTTTTATTTTATAGAGCAGAGCATGCTTAGCTGATGGTGGGATACAAATCATGAGCTGAGAAACTGAACTGCAGATCATGAGGCCTGAACAAACACTGCAGAAATGTCATTGCTTTGTTTCCTTATTCCCAGATAATTCCTTTGATGTCTGATCTGGGTCACTGTCAAAGCAATGAACCTTTGTCACATTTTGAGGGGCTTTGTTCTGACTCTGCTGGGCCCACACTCTCAAAATCTTGGCTTCTCCAAAGAAGCAGGAAGATGATTTTATTTCCTGAGGGTGTGTTGTGTGTCTGGAGCAAAGGAGTGCTCAGGTAGGAGCAGAAACTCTTTGCTCTTCCAGGATTACTTCATTTCCACATCAGTGGATCTGCAGGAACAAGTGCACCGTGTTCAAAAGCTTCACCATATGCTGGAAATCATGGTCAGCTGTACAGGCTTGCTGCAGTTCAGACATGAGAACCTCTTCCCTTTGACACAGTAATTATTTCATTTTTACTTCTGCTCTTTAAATGGCAATCACAAATAGAGTTTGTTGGACAGTTTTAAAGAAACACCTTAATGCTGGTGCAGAAGGAGCACTGGATCTTCCTGCCAAATTTTGCTTTGGGACTAAAACTGAAATCTGAAGGAAATAATAAAATGTGAGACTAATTTTGCACAAAGTTTATGCTCTGTTGTACAAGCATTTCTTTAAAAAAGTAACTGATCTCTCTTGTAGGATTTGCATGAAGTACTACAAGGAGAACCCTCTGGATGAGAAGCATGTGTTTCAGCTGCCCATCACACCAGCTCTGGTGAAGAAATTCTATCAAGAGTAAGAGAAACTTCAGCATTTGCAGCATAAAATTCAGATGTGACTGAATACCTGACTGAATTCTGATGTTTTTTGATTATTCTCTCAGTGATAACCCTGAAGTCTGGAAGGTGGAGATAAGTAGTGGCCATGGACAGAAGGAGGTTAAAACAACGTGGCAAGTCAGTACCAGTGCTCCAGTTGAACATGGGACAGCAAATAATTCAGGTGGGGAATGTTGGTGTGAAATGGAATAATCAAAGCACAAACTTCAAACAAATCCAGTTTTTATCCTGAGTTCAGTAGGTCTGAGCTTTATATTTATTTTATAGCAAAAGCAAAATAATATTCTGCCTTCTGCTAAAAGAGTGAGGTGGTATTTACAGAAATCAGGATATTCAGAAAGTGGTGACTTCTTGCCTGTTCACCTTGGCTGAGTTATGTTTTTAGAGATAAAATGACAGAATAGTTCCAAATATGGGATGATTGACACCCCAGAATCTTGCACCTTGTTTCTAAAATATTTGCCAATGAATCTGAGAGGAGTTTTGAAGAGAATTTCCCTGTTGTTAATGCTGGTCTCAAGTCAGAGAAGGTGCAAAGGGAAGATTTGCCTTGCTGCAAGCAAATGTAGAACAAGAGGAAAAGCATCAGAATGGGGAAAAATTAAGCAGAGACACTGGTACAGAAATGATTTGCCTTTTTGGAATGAGGTTTGGTGTGAGGATTTGGTGAATCTTTCCTGTCACTGATTTTTGTCATGAAGTACTTCAGTAAAAGTTCTGGAAGCTGCTCCTAATCCCAACTTTGCTCTTTCCTTGCAGGTTTCTTTTCTGACTCCACAGTAAATGGAAGCAGTGAAGAAAGGCTGTATTTTATTACCACAACCCAGTGCAGTCAGGTGCACTTCTCTTAAGTTGATGTTACTGAGCAGACAGGACTGGAAAGGTACAAAAAGGGAGAAAACTCAGTGTTTTCTGTCCCAGTAGAACACTCTGGGCTTCAAACAGCTCATTTTCACTGATTTATTTGCTTTATTACACTTAAGTGGGACCTCCACAGCCACAATTCACCTGTAGCACCTCATTTGTTAAAAATGCAGTGCAATTATGACTGTACAGTATAAATATTTTGTAAATATGGTGGATATTTTTCATATATTTACAGGCATTCAACAAAGTTGTGCACTTTGGGCTTTCACATTTTATTTTTTGACCATTAAAAATGCAATCAGACACCATTCAAAGTGTGAATTCTCTTAACCAACAAACCAAACAATATTCTCAAGTTCTCCTGGGATCAAGTGATGCTTCATCATCCTGAAGGATTTGGAAAGCTCTTCATCCAGGGCCTGGCATCTTCAGCTACTTTGGGTTTCTTTGTCCCTGTATTTATATTTTGGAGTATTCTTGGAAATACTTCTCTCTCCTCTTCAAATTATTTAATTCCTTCAATGTGAAGTGAGTTATTTTAACAGTGTTGTCTTGTATCTTTTGCATAATTTTTTGAAAAACAAAAGCAGTATAATTGGCTGGCCATAATCATTTAAATATTTTGGCAGTTGCATGTGTTATGTTGATTCATCAGTGAGGTAACATTTTGGTGGTCTAATTTAAACAATTCCATAGTTTTGTACATGCTGACTAAATAATCTGACACAGAAATATTTTGCATGAAAAACTTAGCTATGGGTAAGTAAGAATAAGGAAAACCCCTAATATTCATGCTTTTACAAACTATAAATTATAGATAATTGTTATAATTTTTATAACTTCTGGTTTCAAGCACAGGAAGTTGTATTTCAAATACAGCCAGCTGAATTGTGTTTTTATAATACTTGTTTCTACCTGCAGTAGAAGGGAATTTAAGGTGAAATACTAATTTTGGAAGTGCCTGGATTACTTAAAATCCACATTTTTGTGTGGAATATATGATAAAATTGTGTAAGGTAAGTCTGGTTCCTGTAAACCAAACTGCAGGGATGTGGTTTAAATCTGATTCAGAAGTTGTCACCTCGGATTACTCACTTCAAACAACTCTTCTCCACACCTAAATAGCAAGGTATATATTATCCTAACTTTTGGACATGAATAGCTTCATATTTAAGCAGTGCTCTTGGAATATTTAAGTCCTTTTATATTTTAAAATCATGTGTCTGTCTTTCTTCAAATAGCAATTGCATGGTAATCAAAATGCTGTTGATGAACAGACTGAAATCAGAATTTGCAAGCAGCTTTTAATCACTTGAAATTTGTACTGACAAGATTTAGATCACTTTACTCTTAAGTATTTTTCTGGTGAACAAAATGTGTCATAGTTTCCAAAATAAAAATGATTGTAAAACCTACTACTTAGAATCAGTGGAAAGAGAATGTATTTTGTATTTTGGTGAAAACAAAAAGATGTTTTGGGAATTGAATAGAATTATAAATGCTCTAGGTGGATTGATAAATAATACTTTGTTACAGGGGTATAAAAAGAGGCATTTGTGGTAAATTTTAACCTCTCAAATAAAACAGTTGTAGCTTAGTCCTTTTGGCAAATGAAGATGTGTGCAAACATCAATTTGAGCTGTGGTTTCGGAGGTAGAATATGAGGAGGACAATACTGATGAGAATGCAGAGTGTGAAAACTGTAGGAAGAACAATCTCTGTCACCATTTCCATGTGAGTAATCAGGGAATCTAAAATTTGAGAAATGAGGAATATGTGAGAGATCTGATCCTCTGGAGTACAGTAATACCTAACTTAGAGTTAACATCAAGAGTTTTTTGAACATAAAAATGTTAACATTGGCTTAAAGAGCAAAGCAAGCAAACAGGAGCTTTAGTTTTCCCTCTCTTTTTCTTTTTAAGTTAAATTTCTGAAGACAGGCCAGTGCTCAAAGGGCTGCAGAAATTGTCCTTGCTCTGAATTAGCTGCAGTGCATTAACAATATTTTATTGGTCCTTTGATTTTTATTCCCCTCACACCAAGGTGAAAGAAAGTTGTCAAAGAGAAATCCTTGGGAAGCTTTGGCCTTTTTATGATTGTTCTGTATCAGTTTGAAAAATTAAATGGGTTTTATTTTGTAGGCCTTTATTCCACAGAGAAGCCTGGAAGAGTTCAGTAAACCCAGTTCATGCTGAACATGACTTGGAAGAGAGACTGAGCAGGATTAATTTAGGCTGACTGCTGGGATGTTTCCTCCCATGTGGGATTTAGCTCATCCTCTTCTAAGAACTATAGGGCTTATTTGAGCCTTCTTTAAAAATTCCTACTTCAGGAATTCTGGAAGGTTCTGAATTACACCAGGAGGTTTTTTAGGTTGTGGAGTTCCTTTGTCACCAGGAGCATCAGAGCCTAAACTTAATCTTAAGCCTGTCCTTGGCCCTTTTATTTATTTTTATAATTCCACTTAATGCAAAAATCAAACATTTAGACCTTTTCTGTGTGGTTGTCATGATTTGTCTGGGTCTGATTTGTGTTTGAAAAAGCATTCAGCAGTTTAATTTTAATGAGAATGCTCTCATCCCCAACCTCAATTTTTATAGCTCTTCCAGTTGCTGTATTCCTGTCCCATCCACAGCTGATCCATTTAGCTACAGTGGGTTTTACTTGGAGACAGAAAATAAAGACATTTTTCTTTAGAGGCTTGTAATGCTTTTGGGTAGAAAATTCCTTTTAGCAGTATTCAGAGAGCAGTTAAATATGTGAGCTTTACAGAATGTGCTGTTCTGGAAGGAAGCAGAGCCCCCCTTACCTGCAGCAAGGTGTTGGTGTGTGGCAGAGCAGCTGTCCATGGCCTTGCGATGCCAATTTTCCACCTGGGGGAGGGACACAGCTCTGTGAGATCCTCCTCACTCCCACAGCTCCCTCCCTGCCCCTCAACCCTTGTCCCTACAATTAACCTGAAACTACTTTATCCTACCAAAACATGATTTTCTGGAAGTTTCCTTGTGGGTTTTATTGCAGTGTATTTCTCTGAGTTAATTGTTGAATGAATTTTTTAACAGGATCTTTTCCAGTAGGGTAATACATGTGTGGAGTTTTCAGCCTAGAAATCTGTCAGCACTGCTAAATAACTTCTGGAGAATTTTTAATTGCATCAGTAAGTCCAGCTGGGAGTTTGTGGAAAGCTTTAGAAACAGTAATTGAGGCTGTTCCCACTTTCAGTGAATATCTCTGTATTAAACAGATCCCTAATTCACAGAACCAAAGTGTCCCTTCTGTACCATCTTCATCCAAGTTCTTTCCTGAAATTCAATGTGATATTATGAATAAAGAAAAAGGAAAAAAAAAGAAAATGAGCAGCTGCCATCACCTCTCTTGGATTTGGGAATCCATTTGCACTGATGATCTTTTTGTAGTAGTCAACAGATGCCTTTGGGTACCGAGGTTTGTTCTTGTGTTTGAAGTCAATGTGGTAGAGCCCAAATCTTTCAGAGAAGCCTTTGTTCCATTCAAATTTATCCAGCAGTGACCAGGCAGTGTAACCTTTGACATTCACACCATCATTCAGAGCTGGAAACAGAACACAAATCCCTGATAAAGGTGGCTTTTGTCCTTAAAGTGTGGTTCTGTAAATGTTTTGGTTTGTAGCAGGAGGAGATGGGGAGGAGGACAGAAAAATGAAGCACAAATTAATTTAATTCAGATTCTTTGAAATTATTTTTAGCTTAAAGATACTAGAGCTCTATGGACATAGCAATTTCTTCTTTCTGAAAGTGGAAACTGATTATTTATTATTAAAATAATTTAATATAATAATTATAAACTATTTAGTATTAAATCTCAGGTAGATTATTGTACTTTTTAGTGTTAATATGATTGCTTTGCTTAACATTTTGGTGAAAATTTGAGAGTGGTTTGCTGTCCATTTTGACTTGTGAATAGTTACTTCTCTGATAGAAATGACAAAGCAAAAAACAATCAGAAGGTGAAAAAAACTCCAAAGTCCAATCCTACAGAGCTGTTTTTAAGTGACCTTTGAGTATCTCATTGATGTATCCCTTCAGGTACTGGATCCTCCACTCATCACACAGCTGAGGGCACTGCAGTGTTTCAGACACTCCATTCTCTGTCACATAAATCAGGGGGTTCCCATACTGGGTCTGCAAACAGAAATGTTCCAATTGGCTCACATAAAATCATTTTGTTTTGGCAGAATATGAGAATTAGCAAAGTGCATTAAAAGCAAATTTCTGCATTTACTTACCTAAGTAAGAAAAATGTAGTAGGAATTTAAGTCAACTGTGGGGTTTATTTTAAAATTGAATTCTGTAGTTTTCTGAGCTGAAATTAAGGTTTTTTTAACAAAGAAAATTCCAACTATGACAAGACCAATAGCTGCAACTGTTGAAAATCTAAACCAAGCATTTTTTTGCTTCCTTTATCATTAAAGATCTGCTCTACTCACCTTAATAAAGTTGAGTAACCTTCTGAACCCCCAGGGCACAGAGTAGAGCCACTTAGGGCCTGGAGCTGGCCAGTTGGGGTCCACCAGCTCAGCCAGGTCAGGGTCAGTGTGGTAACTGGACACCTGGAGGAAGGGAAAGTTCTTCTGCAGGACATAACGAGTGGTGAAGTGTCCAATCCCCAGGAAATCCGAGGTGCCTTTGATGTAAGTTTTCTCTTGCACTGAGAAGCTTGGTAACCTGGATGTCCCCAGGCCCTGCTGGGCACTCTTCCTACCTAGCAAAAATAATTACAGGAAACAACTTTTCTTTATCTCACCAACAATAAATCATACAAAATCCTGGATGCTTTGGGTTGGAAGGGAACTTGAAGATCATTTCATTCCATCTTCCACTGTCCCAGGCTGCTCCCAGCCCCATCCAAGCTGGCCTTGGATACTTCAGGAATCCAGGGGCAGCCACAGCTTCTCTGGGCACCTGTGCTGGGCCCAAATATGGTTTTCCTGAATTTGGTGTTCATGTTGAGGACACCTGAGCTTAAATGTTTTTTAATCTTTCATCCATTTGGTTTGGAGAATTAATACATGGAGAATCAGCAATTTAAAGTGTTCTGGTGTGTCCCCAAACTGCTTTAGCAGCTGTGTCCCACCTGTGCCCTCACACATTGGGTCAGGAGTTATTCCCTTGTGCTGTGCTGGAAGTGTGGATCTGTTCATGTCAGAGTTGCAGGGACTCACCTACATAATTCTTCATAACTTCTGGGTAGTCCCCTCTGTAAATGGGGTTTGCAAACCATCCCAGGTGGAACTGGATGTACCTCTCAGCAGCATCTCTGTCTGTTGGGCTGTGTGGATCAACAGGTTCCCCCCAGCCACTCGTTAGGGAAATTCCAACCATGCCTTAAAACAAAGGGACAATTCTGCAGTTGGTTAAACCCTTAACAGAAACAGCACAACCACAGGATGAATCCTGCTTACCTCTCTGCTCCCTGCGCCAGGTGTTGTTGTAGGAGTGCCAAACCTTGGCATGAGTCTGTAAAAATAATGTAAAAATAGAATAAATCATCTGCACATTTTCATCTCTTGTGCCATGGAAAGCTGGTGAGATCTGTCTGAAAATCTCACAGAATTTCTGTTGTGTTTATTACAGAAACTTCCATTTCAGGGAAGTCATCACAAAAGCCTTTCTGCAAGATTCCTTCCCTAAATTCCAGGACATCCACCTGGAGCTGACCCAGGCCAGGGTTCTGTCCCATGGCTCTGCTCTTTGGATGTCTTTCCCCAATTTATTCAGGCAGGTGAAAGTTAATTTTTACCAGAGACTTCCTGAAGTCACTTAGAACATTCAGGTTCATTTCAACAGGCCAGGATGTTACTGCTTGTTTCTAAACTAACCTGGATGATTTCTTTTCAACGAGCTTGAAACACCATAAGAGACATTTATGTTATAAGGAAAATTCAAATTGTTGCAAGTGTTAAATCAAGCTCCAAACAGTGGGATTGCCTTGGATTATGCTCTGGAATTTTAAAGCCAGATGATAATTTCAGTGTTTTACTTGGAAATTACACGGTTGTGAGATTATATTTCTGTTTAAAGAGTGAAATCTGATAAAACCCCTTAATTGCCCCATGATTTCAAGCACAATTCCAGGAGGTTTTTTACTTTGATGATGTGATGAGCAGCCTTGTAGGCGCCGCAGCCGCCGAGCTTCAGTCCTGGCGCGTGTTCTCCTGTTTCATAGCCCTTCTCAGCCACTGCCTGCAAACACACACACAGAGTCAGCTCTCTGGGCTCCAGAGCAGGGAATGTGCTCAATCCTCACCTCCAGAGCCAGGGAATGGGCTCCAGAGCCAGGGAATGTGCTCCATCTTCTGACCTGCAGAGCCAGGGAATGTGCTCCATCCTCTGGGCTCCATCCTCTGGGCTCCATCCCCAGGGAATGTGCTCCATCCTCAGCTCCAGAGCCAGGGAATGTGCTCCATCCTCACCTCCAGAGCCAGGGAATGTGCTCCATCCTCAGCTCCAGAGCCAGGGAATGTGCTCCATCCTCACCTCCAGAGCCAGGGAATGTGCTCCATCCTCTGGGCTCCAGAGCCAGGGAATGTGCTCCATCCTCTGGGCTCCATCCCCAGGGAATGTGCTTTATCCTCTGAGCTCCATCCCCAGGGAATGTGCTCCATCCTCTGAGCTCCAGAGCAGGGAATGTGCTCCATCCTCTGAGCTCCAGAGCAGGGAATGTGCTCCATCCTCACCTCCAGAGCAGGGAATGTGCTCCATCCTCTGAGCTCCAGAGCAGGGAATGTGCTCCATCCTCTGAGCTCCAGAGCAGGGAATGTGCTCCATCCTCTGAGCTCCAGAGCAGGGAATGTGCTCCATCCTCACCTCCAGAGCAGGGAATGTGCTCCATCCTCTGTACTCCAGAGCAGGGAATGTGCTCCATCCTCTGAGCTCCAGAGCAGGGAATGTGCTCCATCCTCTGGGCTCCATCCCCAGGGAATGTGCTCCATCCACTGGGCTCCAGAGCAGGGAATGTGCTCCATCCTCTGGGCTCCAGAGCCAGGGAATGTGCTCCATCCTCTGGGCTCCAGAGCAGGGAATGTGCTCCATCCTCTCTGCTCCAGAGCCAGGGAATGTGCTCCATCCTCTGAGCTCCAGAGCAGGGAATGTGCTCCATCCTCTGAGCTCCAGAGCCAGGGAATGTGCTCCATCTCTGGGCTCCAGAGCAGGGAATGTGCTCCATCCTCTGGGCTCCATCCCCAGGGAATGTGCTCCATCCTCTGGGCTCCAGAGCAGGGAATGTGCTCCATCCTCTGGGCTCCAGAGCCAGGGAATGTGCTCCATCCTCTGGGCTCCAGAGCAGGGAATGTGCTCCATCCTCTGGGCTCCATCCCCAGGGAATGTGCTCCATCCTCTGAGCTCCATCCCCAGGGAATGTGCTCCATCCTCTGAGCTCCAGAGCCAGGGAATGTGCTCCATCTCTGGGCTCCAGAGCCAGGGAATGTGCTCCATCCTCTGTGCTCCAGAGCAGGGAATGTGCTCCATCCTCTGAGCTCCAGAGCAGGGAATGTGCTCCATCCTCTGGGCTCCATCCCCAGGGAATGTGCTCCATCTCTGGGCTCCAGAGCAGGGAATGTGCTCCATCCTCTGTGCTCCAGAGCAGGGAATGTGCTCCATCCTCTGAGCTCCAGAGCAGGGAATGTGCTCCATCCTCACCTCCAGAGCCAGGGAATGTGCTCCATCCTCTGGGCTCCAGAGCAGGGAATGTGCTCCATCCTCTGGGCTCCATCCCCAGGGAATGTGCTCCATCCTCTGAACTCCAGAGCAGGGAATGTGCTCCATCCTCTGGGCTGCAGAGCAGGGAATGTGCTCCATCCTCTGGGCTCCAGAGCAGGGAATGTGCTCCATCCTCTGGGCTCCAGAGCAGGGAATGTGCTCCATCCTCTGCATCCTGTGCTCTCCTGCCTGGCTGTCCCTCTCCAATCCCCTTTTCCCTTCCTTGGCTCCCATTTCCTGCCTGGCTGGTTCTGAGCTGTGCCCTGTTGGGAGCAGGGTGTTGGTGAGCAGGGTTGGTGGGGTGAGCTGAGGAGCAGGGAAGGGTCAATAACAGCTGCCTTTCCAATTCCTGGTGTCTCTCCAGCTGAGGAATTTTCAAAATTTTCCTCTAATTTCACGTCTTAAAACTGCTCTTGTGCAAAATCTGCCTGCTGAGATTTTTGGCCACAAAGATGAATGGTTTAAATGTTTCCTCTTCCCTCTCTCTCCCCGTTTTTTTCACCTACTCTCCTCTAGTGTCACTTCCACAGAATTCTGGGAACAGAGCAGTGCAGTGGGAGTGTGTGGAAGGAAAGCATTGATGACTTACCCAAGGATTGCTGAATGTAATCCAGTGTTTCACACGATCGCCAAACTTCTCAAAACACAGATTTGCATAATCATTAAAATAATTAATCATGCTTATATTCTGCCAGCCACCATACTTTTCTTGGAGAACCTTTGGAAATAAGAATTTCAAGAGTCACTAATTGTACTTGAAGGTCATCTGCTGCTTAAAAAAAGATTTATTTCTATTTCATTCTATTTCTACTTCTAGCTCAGAGATTTTTCAAGACTTCAATGCATACAAAATGCAAATGAATAGGAAATATTCACAAGTTCTTAAAATCATGCAGGCTTCTCTAATTTTTTAAGTTAGGAAATTATTTCTCTCAGGCTTTTTTTGAGGTGTTTCACTGATTTAAATCTTGTCTGACCTGTGGCAGATCCCAGTGGTAGAGGCTCACAATAGGGGTGATGTTGTTTTCCAGAAGACTGTTAATTGTGTCATTGTAGAACTGGATTCCCTTCTCATTCAGTTGCTCAGCTGATAAAAAGCACAGACAAGGAATTACCTGCATTGGTTCCCAAATAACTGGAAGAACAGAAATCTGAAAATACTAACTAAAATTTTACATTACAGTGTTGTGAATTCTGCAGTGTTCAATGCAGACACACAGAAATCTGTTTAACAGGAATGTTGAACAGCTGTGGGTTAATCAGGAGTACAATTCCTTACAGATGAGAATATTGGGAGGAATTGTGGTGAAACTGAGCTCACCTTTGATGCCTGTGGGCATAATCCTGGGCCATGAGATAGACAAGAGGTAGTGATTCACCTTCAGCTCCTTCAGCAACTGAATGTCATCCTGTGAGAAGAAAATCCAATTAACACATCCTGAGGCCAAGCAGAATAACTTCAGTTCCTCACCTGTCTTAAATAATTCTGAATGCAGATAATCTTGGGAAGATTTGCACAAAAGAGGGTTCCATCTGTTCTTTTCTGATCTTTGAAGCCTTCCTCTTTAACCCCTTTTTTTTTTTTTTTTTTTGACAGTCCAAAGAACTCCTGTAATGTTTTGTGTAACTGTGGAAACTGAAGATTTGCACTGCAGAAAAATCAGCTGAGGTTTTGCAACACAATTATATTTATGTCAGAATTTGTATTAGAAAATAACAGAAACCTGTAAATCTTGACCTCAAGCATTTCAGCTCAGGCTCAACAACAATTACTTGGACTTTCCTTCACACTCTTATACTGGAATGAGAAAAAAATCCCATTTGAACATATGTTCTTTTAATAAGAAATTGCATTTCTTCAGTGTTAAATGGAATGAGAAATTGGTGGTATTTGTGCCAATGCAAAGAGAATTCTGATGATGAATGCAGAGTGCTCTGACATAAAGAGGACCAGGTAACTGGACAAATACAAATTCTTTCAAACTTCTGGTTTGAGAGCTCAAATGAGACCTCTCCTGCATTTTCCCATTTCAGAAGAGTAATGCAGAATTAGTTTCTTTTCTCTTAGTTCTTCTTGAGACCTCTGGTTCTCCCTTGGACTTCATGTATGTGGAGAAACCTCAGTGGAATATAAGTTTTATTAAATTAGGTGCAATTCCAGTTACATAACCCTGGCTTCTCACAGCCCTTTGGATTCCTCTTGCTGTGTACCTGTCTTTCCTCCAGCACAGTAATTTGACAATTGGTTTTGATGGTTTTAGGCTTGGCAACAAGTTGTGACCAGATCTGCATTAATTATTTGTTTGTTACCCTTTCAAAAACTGGGGAACATCCAGACTGAATTTTAAAGCCTCTTAAAAATACCTCATGGAATAGAAAATGGAGGTTTTCAAATAGAAAACCTCACACACGCACACACACACTAAAAGTTAATTTTATTTAAAGCTCAAATGTGTTTATTGTATTACTAACTAAGCACTTGGACTTCCTAAACCATCTAGAATATTTTTGGACACAAAATTCCTGAAAAGCTGAGATGTGTTTGGGAACCACTGTGGGCTTATTGGTTCTATGAGATTATAGGGAAAGAAGACTTTACTGATTAAAAATATCAGTCTTGAATTCCTAAGTTAAATAAGCCTTTAGAGCAGCTAAAGCTGGTCCTCCAAAATGGGAAACCATCAAGGAATGGCCCCAGAAGTTTTGCAGAGTAATGAATTCCTGCTGAGCAATACCTTGACTCTGTAGTAGCCATCACAGGCAGAATCTCCCGTCTCATTCCTGAGCACTTTCCCTTTCCTGTGAGTGAAAACATCCCAGATGCTTGGTCCTTTCCCATCCTTGTCCCAGGCCCCCTCAGTCTGGTAGGCAGAACTTCCAACACCCCACAGGAAACCTGAAGGTGAAACCAGGGGAGTTATTGAAACATTTTCCTGCTGATTGGTCTTGGTGCTAAATGTTCATGGCAGGAAGGAACTGGGGGTGACAGTCAGCACTGCTGGAGGGGCTGAGCTTTTCTACATTCCAAATGTGTCTGAATTGGTCTGAAAATGGGTAATAAACTGAAGGTGTCCTGTTGTGATGCACTGAGAAAGGATTTGATTCATTTATTAAACCTGAAAAATCTGCATTTTACAGGGATAAGGCAGGGCATGGATAGTGTGGCAGAAATGTCTTACTGAAAAAAACAAATTAGATTTCCACATCATTTCTCCCTGCTGGTGTCCATGGTAGTTTTAGCAATTACAACTTTAGATGTTATGTAAAATATACAGAAATATTGTGGATTATTTTCCTATTGTTACACAAAATACCATATCATAAATGACTTAAAAACTTGAGCATGAAAACCAATCAGTGGTTTCATCTTTCTAGTTTTGATTTTGCTTGGATGAAATGTGTTTAAATATGTGTTTAAGAAAGGATAAGGTTCAGAAATCCATACTGAAGAATGGATTGGATAATGAAATTCAAACAAACTCAGTGCAGTTATTACACTAATTTCTTAAATTAGCTGTATGATAAAAGGGGTATTTTAGTTTATTCCATCACTTGTAGGTAATTTATAAAAAAGGAGAAGAGTTCTCAGGTGTTACACTGATTTTAATCAGGGGTGTGAGCTGATAATGTGTGAGCCTGTGCTCTGATTTCCTGTTGAAGTGCATCCCAAAGTGTTCCTGTTCTGCAGCCACCTCATTTCTGTTCCTGCCATTTCCCTGGAAGGACAAGGAGAACCTTTGGGAGCAGCTCTAGAACATTCCAAGCCCCAGGGCCGGGCTGGGAGGTACCAGCTGGGAAGGTGCCGTAGTAGAAGGAGCCTGGGTTGTTCTTGGTCCAGGGGAAATCCTCGGCCACGCTGAGTCCCAGCAGTGCCAGCAGCACAGCCCAGCACCTCAGGATGTGCCTCCTCATGCCCAGCAGCTGCTCTCTGCCAGGGAAAACACAAGAGCTCTGTCAGGGCTTGCTGCTCCACCGATGGCATCAGGGCTCCAAAGGGAAAAGCTGATTTTTTTTCTGCTGAAAGCTTGGGCTGATTGGGAGGAGCAGTTAAAATTTCTGACAGGGTGGGGAAAATGAGGGAAGATTAAGGTGCAAAATTAGCATTATTAGAAGCCACATATTTTCTATAATGTTACTTTATCCTAAAGGTCCCTTTATTGGCACCTATTTTGTTCTGAATTTCAAACTGTCCCACAAATCTCAGTAAGTAAAACCCTCCAAACATGACAAGAAAAGTGATTCTGCTGCTAGCCTCGTCCCACCTGTCATGGCAACAAACCCTGTGGAAGTTGAAAAGGAAAAGTAATACTTGCAATTATTGCAGTTTTAATTAATTGCAGCTTTTATCCAGTCCTGACATCAATTTAAAACTGTGACATCAAGTTAAACTATTAGAGAGACATTTTAGCAGAGTTAAATAAAGTTTCAGAAGAGCTTTTCAGAAAAGCAGTTTTCCCCAAATTGATTCAGTCCCCAAAGGATGTTTTACATTCCTGAGCATCTGTTGGTGAATCTGAAGATGGGGTTGGACCATGAGGAAAAGTAGAACAAATATTTTAAATAATCATGTTTTGCACTGGAGAACCTGAGCTGCTTTGCAGGTTGGCTCCTCACCAAAATGAGCTCCCAGATTTGGCAAAAAACAAAAGGCAAAGAACTGACCCCCTTTTCAGAACAGAAATGTACAACCTCAGAGACCTCTTGTTCCTGTGTTTATTAATGACCATCCCATAGCTCCTAATTAACACAGCTGGGAAAATGTAATTATTTCAGCATTAAAGGCTTCAGTCCTGGATTAAAGACATCTCCACCTCAGCATTCCAAATGGGAACATTGAGATTACAGGGTTAAAAAAACCTTGTAGCAGACTACAAACATTTCAAATCAGGTCTAAATACTCTAGAATTGCTTTTATTTTGAATATAAAAGGTTGTGAGTTTATCTTAGACATTTCCAGTAGCTCTCTGGCTTAGTCAGTAAATTTAAATTTAGCATTGCCCTTCATCTTCTTGTTAGCACTGACCAACAGCCCCAGGAAAAGGAGCCAGGAGAGCAGGAAATCTTCCATGGGGTCTGGCACCTTGGGATTGATTATTCTTAGCAGTAGAATTAGAAACAATTTCAGTACCTCAAGAACTGCTCAAGCACAATGAAACACTTGAGGATTTTACAGCACCCTGTATTGAATAAAACAATCATACACAGCTTGCTGTGGAGTATTCAGTCAAACACTTTTCAAATTCATATGTGCATTTTGCAGCTCTTCATTGCTCTGGATTTCTGGCATGTCCCTCTACAAACACAGCAGAAGAATCAGTTTTTCAAATAGTTTAATAATAGCAAAAAGGATTAATAAGTTCAGACTGTAAAATCCTTTTCACCCCCTTGTCTGGCAGCTGTGACCCTTCTGCCCTGATTGTTTTTTAATTTCCCCCCATTCCTGCCTTACCTGGTGTTCTTCACAACAGATGTGTCCTATCTGGGAGATTCCTCTGAACTGCCACAAACTACCAGGGCATTCAGAATAAATTTACTTTCCCAGAATAATTGCATGGAATTAATCCAGGCTATCACAAAACCTCGGGAGAAACATCTAGTTGCAAACAGCATTTTGTTCACTTACAGTCAAAACAAAAAAGAACAATCCTTTTGTATCCACAGTCAATGCTGCAGGACAAGCTTTAGCTTAACACAGAATCTGTTAGCAATGAGGATTTTCCTTTGTAAGCAAAATCAGCTTTGCACTCATCTATACATCCATACAGCACTGCCTCTTGGACTGGGTGTTTTTCATCAGGAATTGCAGTGATGGGCCAAGGATGGGTTCAAACTGAAAGGGGAAATTTGGGTGAGAAATATGGAAGGAATTGTTCCCTGTAAGGGTGGGGAAGCCCTGGAGCAGTTTCCAAGAGCAGCTGTGGCTGCCCCTGGGTCCCTGGAAGTGTCCAAGGCCAGGCTGGATGGGGCTTGGAGGAGCCTGGGACAGTGGGAGGTGTCCCTGCCATGGCAGGGATGGACTCAGATAATCTTTAATGTCCCTTCCAACTCAAAGCATCCTGGAATTCTGAATTCTGTGATTTTCTCTTGGTGCAAATGTCTGTGTCCTGATGGAGTTTGGCAGGGAGAACTCAGAGACAGATTTGGTGAGGGTTTGTCTGTACATGGCATCATTTAAAATCAGATAATTAAGATGCTAGCCTGAAAAATCACCTGCTGCTTCTTTTCTTTCTAAAGGAATTCCTTAGAGTGTCTTTGTGGAAAAAGGACTCACCCAGTCTGCATGTTCAGCTCAAACAACAACTCCTCATTTCTTTTACTTCTGGAGTTACATTCAGTCCTTCTCCCAGATAATGTCCATTGAAAAGGCACCAAACGAGGTCACTGCTGGGCTGAAATTGTGAATTCAGACATCTCTGCTCACCTGGCTCTGAGGGAGGTGAGAAAACCTCTGTGCTGAGGGAGAGGGGGAGGAGCTGGAGGTCACTGCTGCCCCTGGGCCAGGGCAGAGGGAGGCTCTGGGCACTGAACAGAACCAAGGTGTGGGAGCTTTTCCTACACTCCCCCTGAGGAAAAGCATCTCTGGGCAGGGGAGCCCGGCAGGGGCAGCAGCAGCAGCTCAGCTCCCTTGGCTTTTGGTGCTGGGGGGTTTCCTCCTCCCTGCTGTGCACCCTGCAGCTCTGGATGCTCTGGGTGGGTCACTCCTGCCTGGACACTGTGCTTTTGCAGCTGTACAGCTTGTAAACAAACTCCTATTTATTCTTTTGGCTGCTCACTTTTGTCTTTTTCAGCCTTTTTTTTTTTTTTTTCTTTCCTGAGCAGCGCTGGTGCCCTCGCGTGGCCAATTTCATAACTGAGAATTTGCCTGGTAGCATAAAATAAACATCAACATTGCAGTTCTTCCAGAGGCTCACAGAAGAGAGATCTCAGAGATCTTACAGAGATCTCAGAGGTTAGAAGTGCACTGAAATGAGAGCAGGAATGTCACCAGGAGCTCCTTGTTCATCCCTGCAGGTCTCTCTGCCCTCCTGCTCCTCATTTTCAGGGACAGAGGGGATGGTCCTTGAAAATCCAGCAGCTTCTGCACACAAAGGGCAGTGCTGTTTGCACAGCTCCTGCTGCAGGGGACTTGGGTGCTGAAGCACATTTTTATCACTTCTTTTGGCATTTGACACATTTTGTCTGCTGCAGAACCAGGTAGGGCAGAGAACCAGAGTCACCACAGCTCTGAACGATGCCAGAGCTGTGATGATTAAGGGTGGGCATTACTCATCCCTTGTTAAATCACAATTACACCTAAAAACACCTCAAGAACAAAGGCTTTGGTGTGCCAGGAGGGGCTGGCACTGCTCAGAGAGCTGCAGGGGGAGCAGCCTGACAGATCACCTCCCTCTCCATGTGAAAGCTGCTTGGATCTCCCACAGGGAGCCTGGATCAGGCCAGGACTGAGCTCAGAGCTCTGCCTGCTGCCATGTTCATGTTCCAGGCTGCTGCTTTAGGGCATCTCTGAAGTCACTTGGTGAATTGTCACTGACTCAGTGGTCAGGAGGAGCCAGCCCTTGGTGTGCATGAAAACACAATTCTTTCCAAGTGCATTGAGCATGGGCTGCCAGGAACATGACACTGTTCCATGCTAAGCTCTGCTTGCATAGGTTTTCTTCTCTTAACATAATCTTTTCCTGTGATGTTGTTTCCCAGTTTCCTGCATAAAACCCCAAATTTAAAAAAAAAATAAATTAAAAGATCATATTTACATTGTGACAGCTTGGTCATTTTTTCCTCTTGGAAAAGTTTTATTAGCAGCAGTTTTTAAACCATGCCAGAAACACATCAAGGCTATAAAATCTTTTATTGTGTTTTATTGGTAAAAAGAATGTTTTTTAAAAAATCTACTCATTGGAGTCCATCCAAAATTGTCCAATGAAGTAAAATGCAGTAAAATAACCTGGAAAGCAGCTTCTGCAGTGGGCTCACTCCATGAGTGTGAAGTCAGGGCCTGACTCTGGGAGTGCTTTATCTGCTGTTCACATGTCTGGAGTGGATCTTCACCCATAAATGCTGGACACATTTCTGGCTTCTCTTGCTGCAGGATTCTATGTGAGCACACCACAAAAACCATCACACTCATCCTCCCACTTTATTTTCTATCTGTGCCACTTTGTGTTGCAAAACCTCTTATCTCCAGCTGGACACCAGGGATGGAGCCACCCCCAGCAGCAAACACCCAAAACTGCTCTTTATTGGGTTTCTGCCTTTAGCCCTTATGTTTTGATGGAAAAGGAGAAGCTGTCCTTCCTAATTCCCTGGCAGCTGTTCAGACAACGAGACCACATCATCCTCACACAATTCTGATCTCCTCAGCTTCCTGATTCTTCATCCTTCCAAGCTACACTCCCTTCCCAACCTTGAATAGGCCTTTTCTGTCTCAGAGAGAAAAATCCTTTCTTATTATACAGCCACCAGAAAACCACGTAATTTTTCCAGTGTGTGGTCTGCTGCAACTACACTGAGATATTGGAGTTTTTTCCAAATCAAAACAAAACCCTCTCACAATTGTTCTTGGAACAAGAACACTTGTATAACTGTGCTTGTATTTTTCTGTGTTACAAAATGACTTTCCTTGCATTATATTTGCTGCTTTTGGAAAGTTTTTGTCTAAAGCTCAACTGGGTTTATGACCTGGTTTTGCTTTTCAGAGAAAAACGTTGGAATTATGGAAGAACATTGGAAGGAAGAGAAATGAGGATGCTTTGCTTTACTGTGGGGAGCACCAGCCTGGTATCCTGGGAAATCTGTGGGCAGCTTCTGAGAGTCTCCATTGCAAGGAAACCTCCAGAGTCTGGGAGAGCTTGTGTTTGACCTGGGACTCCTGGGAGAAGATGGAGATGTGACTCTCAAATTTACACTAAATTTCCTTAGCAGCTCCTGCACTGTGATGAAAAACCCTGCTCTCATATTTTATGCTCATTGAGCTCACTGAGTAGCTGCTATCACTAACCACTGGTTTTATTGAGGTCATTATTTAAAATAAATTAAACTGTTTAGGAACCTGCCACCTCTGTTTTGCATAGAAAGATTGTAAAGATTGGCAAGGACAGGATAAATCTGCAGGATCTATTCTGGTTGTACTAAAAGCTCCAATTTTAAAGGTGTCACTTGCAAACAAGCTCCTAAATTGGATATTTTTAATTTCTTGTTGTGTGCAGAGAGGTGCAGACACTTCCTCCTTTTGTGGAACTCCCAGATGGACAAAACTCCTGAGACTTTGCACTGATACAGTCAAAGGTGCACACTGGATTTGGAATGCCCAAGCTCAGTGGCTGGTTAAAAATCCCAGCCATGATATCTAATAAATGACAGATGTTCCAGATACTCCTGGGTGCAAGGAGGGAGGTCACAGAAATTTGCTTCTAAAAATCAATTTTAATTTCTCTTTTCCTGCTGACAGCTTGGTGCTAAGGGTGGGCCTGCATTTGATGTGAGCCCTGCAAGCTGCTGCAGGCTACCAGTGATTGGAATTTACTTGGATTACTCTAATTGCTGCCTCTGCCATCATCTGTTTGCAATCACAAAGAGGAAGCTTCTGAAGCTTGGGAATGAGAGAAAATGAAGTGTCCTGACAACCACCAAACAGCAAGGAAGCTTTTGGAGGTTTTCCCATCACTGTTTGTCAGAAAGAAACAGTTTTATTTTCTTTCCATGTCCATCTTTACCCTGCACCAGTGACATAAATACATCCAGCACCAAAGAATAGTGGTAATTAGTGGAGGTCCCCAAGCACTGTCAGTTGATAATGAGTAAGAGTTCATGAATTGTTTTGGAAGGGGTTGAATTAGTTCATTATTGAATTAGTTGAATTAGGTCATTACTGAAAACATACAATTGTTCTTTCTATGGATATTCAGCTTAGATTATGAAACATCCACATTCAGGGCTTTAAATTCAGTTTTAAAACACATTTTATCTGTGGTTTTGCCCCAGAAGGGCCCTTGCTCATGCACCAGACAGGCACAAATTGTCAGGGAGTGAACAGATAAAACACTTTAATAACTAAAGACATTCAGACTAATTTTGCCTCTGCCCAGGGCTGGAGGTTTGGGCTGGAGAGGAGAGTTTGGAGCCTTGCAGAGCACGGAGCTGTGCCGCAGGGAGAGGCAGCACTGGGAGCCTGGGACAGCCTGGGCACTCCCTGGCTTCCTCTGCCCTTCAGCTGGGAGCAGCTTGGAAAAATGCCACTGAAAGGTTCTGCACAGGGCACCAGGGAGCTGGGAACTCTGATTTCTGGCTGAACATCCAGGGATCTCTGCCTGGCCAGGGCAGCAAAGGGAGCAGAAGGGTCTGTGCAGCCTCAGGAGCTGCAGTGTCAGGGCTGCCAGGGACAGGAGGGCTCTGCTCACATAAGCACAGCCTGAGAAAGCTCCTTTCTAAACTGCCAGGCTCCTTATTTCCTAAATAAAATTTAAAATTTAATGGAGAAACTGAATAAGAACTGGGATAATCTAAATTCTTTCACAGCTCTTACAGTGACAGTTGTTTGGTGTCATGGCCTGACCTTCTTTTAGCTTTATCAAATCAAACAAACAAAACCAGCAAAAAGAAAAAAAAATTAAAAACCATTTACTTTTGCTTTCTCAGGGATAAATTCAGACACAAGGCCTCATTAATGCTCCTTAGCAACTTCAGCTCAAGTCCTAAACCAATGATTTAGAGATTTAATGTGTTCTTAAAATGAAATATCTGTCCCAGTGCTTTGCTCCATCACAGCCTCCTGATGGTTTTGGGGAATGAGCTGAAGGTAAATCAGTTAAAAGTGCAGCAAATTACAGCCTGGCTTAGTGAGTTCTGAGAGCCATGGGAAGGGTTAAATACAGTCTGAACACAATAATAATAGCAGTATTTTAACAGCAGTATTTATGATGCTGCTAAGTGGTACTTGAGATTGTATTTGTGAACTTTCTTTTTGCTACAACAAATCAGGAAATAATCTTAGTCCCAGTCATCTCTGAAATAGTTCAATTTGATATGATCCAAACTGATTTAGCATGTTTTTAAAAAGCTAAGCTACATTCTTTAGGATGAATCTTCCCATTATGCCAAAAATACAAATTCCAAAACATATTTGTAATAAAAATAATAATAACAATGCTCCAGATATGCCAGGTCTCCAGTCTGGTGGATATAAACTGTTGGCATTGTGATTTTTCTTTCAGCTGGCCTCTGAAGACAGCATCAGGGAGGAACAGTGGAGATAAGCACCACAGACCAGAAGAAGGAAAAAAGATCCTAAGGGCTGTCAGAACAATGAGTAAATGTTTTAAAAATGTTTCTAACAAGCATTTGTCTCTGAGCCTGTGCTGTAAAACAAGCAGCAGGACAGGGGATCATGGATTGATTTCCCTGACAGGATGTGCAGGTGGGACTGCAGACTTGTAGGAACTTGAAAATTGTGTTTATCAAATGGTTTCACACTTGTGGAAGAACCTGAAGCAACATTTTTTTCTACAATGTCTCAAAAGAAAAGTTACTTGATTTGTAACCCAGATCCAAATTAAAAGGGCAAATGTGAACTGTGTGAGAGGAATGGTTGTGTAGTGCCTGAAGTCTGTTAAACCTTTGCTGATGCTTGATTAACTGCTGAAAAAGGACATTAGCACTGTGTGCTGCACATTCTAAGATGTTTCAGGATTTTTGCAATCAGATATGACAATTTTTTTGTGTTTAGGTATATTACATAACCACGTGCATGTACAGAGGCCTGCAGACAGAGGTAGGAGTAATTAATTTGCCTTTTAAGTGGCAAATTTCAGTGTGAGTCCTCCAGAACCAAGTGAGCCAGGAACAATTTCACTCCAGCTTTACTTTACTATGCTACTTTGCTTCAGACCAGGCCTTGTTTGCCCCGTGGTCTTAGAAGGAGGTGCTTTAAACCACAGAGAACAAGGTTTGCAATTGCTGTGGGCACTGCTGAGAGGAAACAGATGCTTTCCCAAAGCCAGAACTCAGGGCACTGCAAGGTTTGGAGCTCTGTCCCAGAGAAATGGGGTTTTTGTTCCCATTGCTTTGCTAAAACCCAAGAATATATTATACACTGGATTACATTCAGATGATCTCATCCTAAGCAAAACAAGCTTGTGGGACCTCTGATTCTGATTAAGCATTTGGGCTCAAGGGACTGTGCTACCATCCTACCTCACTGGCAGGGGTTTTGTCATGAGACATTTGTTATGTTTTTGAAGCAAATATTTCTGTGATAAGTGTTATATTAAAACCCACAAGGATGTGAATAATCGTGTTTTCAGTGAAGAGTTTAAATGGCATGCTATAAATAAAGCCAAGGCCACACATGGACTCAAAAAGGTAAAAAAAAAACCCAACCAGAAATACTGAATAGCTCTGTTCATCCTGCCCACTAAATGGGGTGAGGACATGGGGAAAAGTAGCTTTTAATTGTGTCACACAGGAGATGTGAATTAGTTTCCAGCCCTTGAACACTTGACTTTTCAACCTTGACTTAGGTGGGTGGGGAGGTTCTTAATAATTGTCTCAATGCCCCTTGAAAGCATTGGTGATTTCAGCTTTATTCTGCTCATCCATTCCATTTACTCAGTCTCAACTGCTGCTTTTTAAACTGGGCTGGGAATGACAAATTCTCCCTGAAAAGGATGATTTGCCTCGTTGTGAAGTGAGACTTTCAGCTGCCACCTTCACTTCTGTCTGCTCACAAACCCCCGGGCAGGAGACAAAGCTCAGCGAGGCTCCTGCAAGGAAAGCTGAGCAGCCTCCCGAGCGATTGTGCTGCAGTGACATCAGCACTCAGACATTTCCACTTGGCTTTTCCAGCCCATGCAGGCAATGAGGGGCTCTGCAGCCAGCACACACTGACTCTTTATGGCTCCCCCACTGGGAACACGTCTCTGGGAGGGACCCACTGAAAGTTCTGGGTCCAAAACACAACCAGGTTTGCCTTCCAAGCCTGGGCAGTGACTGTGTCCTTCAGCCACAGCTTGTGTGGGGAGCAAAGCTGAAATTCAGCCTTGAGCTCCCTGAGCTCTCTCACTGCTGGGCATCAGCCTCGGTGCATCTCACCTTTTCTGTCAGCTGGAATCACTCCTGCCATTGCTGCTGGCCCTTCCTGAGAAGCTGAAAAATCCCTTGCTCAGTTGTATTCCACAGTGCTGAGCTCCACTTTGAAGGGCTGGAGATGAAAAATGATTTTTGATTAGGGAGTATTTTAGCTCTTAAGTATTACTGGTGGTTCTCTAGGATTGTTCATCCCTTTAACACCACCTGAAGGAATTCCAGCACTCTGATCCCTACTTTACACATGGGAAGTGGATGTACTGAGTAGGATAAGAATGGGTTTTGTTCTTTCTTAGTGTAAGTGGGGCAGGAGCAGAGGAATACATTGATGTTCTTGAGCCACTGTTTTACCTTTCCTCAACTGGTCTTTCTTTTGGGAGAAGGCAATTTTTCCTCAGCCTTCCCCATCTCCTTACTAATGCCTTTCCATCCAGAAATAATATTTGGGATCACAGATTGTGCCTTCTGAAGTGGTTTCCATCTTGCTGTCCTCCTAAGAGAACTTTAACCTTTATTGGATGATCATGTTCAGCTACACAGAATTACAAATCCATAAAAAACCAAGTCCCCTTACATTTGTGTACACTGCAGCAAAATGTACCTTTAAGGAGAAAACATTGCTGCAGTGTGACTGTCTGAATTTATTGGCTATTAGAAGCCTTACAGTGCATGGCTCACATTTTAGAACTCTTGATTTCAAGCTTAATGTGGTCAGGAAATATAAAAATACATTTATTTATGTCATCTACTAAAAATCTCAACCTATGTTACTGCAAGTTGAGCCCAATCTGTGTTTATGTTGGAGATGAATGATTGGTTTGTAGCTGCCTGTTTCTAGCCAGGCTCAATGGAATGATTCTGCAGCACAACTCTGGGTGTATTTCTTTTTTTTTTAAACTTCTTTTTATTTACTGCATGTGGCAGCAATTTCCTTCCTCCCAGAACCCACTGCCCAGTTCTCAAGGGCAGTGCAGCTGCCTGATAATAATAATTATTATTATTATCAGGCTGTGCATGTGGAGTGCTAGGATTTACTGAATTGTTCAAGGTTGTCAAAATCCAGGCAAATATTTCATTATTACTGATACCTGTTCCCTGCTGCAGGCTTGGGTTGGATTTGCTTTCCCAAGACTTTGCAGCTGATATTTGCACAAGCTTTCCTTGGTATTAAACTGCAGGAAAATTAAATATATGTGAGCAGAATTTCTTCTCAGGTATTTGATACCTGGGTGTCTGTGCCAGGCTGCAGCAGCTGCCCTGTGGTGCCTCCTTTCCCTGGAGCTTTGGTTCTGGTTCTGTTCTGGGCTGGAATCCCCACCCAGGATCTCAGCTGACCTTGCAGGGCTGGTTCCCCTGAGCTGGGGCTGCAGAGGGGTGTGATGGCATTTCCTGCAGCAGGTCCAGCTCTGCCCTCCTGCCATCAGCACATTTCACCTTCCAGTCCTGCACATTTCCCATCTGGGTAGGTGGACAATGAGTATGAGCACAATGCAAATGATTTCTTTTTAAATGTGAAGGCTCCCTGACTGAAAACACAACATCCAGGGAGCTGGGGCTGTTCTGTCCCTCTGGACAGAACACCCTTGTTGCCTTAGACTTCAGTGCTTGTAGGATCAAACCCTAAAGTTCAAATATTTTGAAAGTAAAATTTCTTTTCCCTCTGAAATTGAGGGTGAATAACCAACTTAAAAAAAAGAATACAGAGCAGAAAAAGTCATGAAGATCTGGAGCAAAAATTCAGGGAAAGAAAAAACCAGCATTGAAAGTCTTGCTTGGGAGTCCAGAAGTTTGTCAGAAAACCAGAAGCTGAGGTTGGTGGAAAGGATTGTGAGAGTTCTTTGGATAAAAGCAGAAGAATTGAGGAAAAGCTAAATCACTGTGCCTGGGACTTTCATATCTTCCACATCATACTCCAAAATGAGGTTTGGACCACTCATCCACCTTCCCAGCTACTGGGGAATTCACACCTTGGGGTTATCCACCCAGGGAGGAAATAATGTTTAAAGTATCTTTGGGTTTCCATGTCTTCTCTACATTGTGTCTCCCTTCATACATAAAGACTCTTAAAACAACATTAATGTGTGTTACAGAACTGAAAATAATACAAGTGTAGGATAATTATTCCACAAGGCTATTTTAAAATTCATATTAGCACTAATTTACTTTAAAATTCATACCTGCATCTGTCAGTATCAGAGCTCTGCTCATCCTACAGGTTTGGTATTTGTTGGACCTAATTTTTATTTTTACTCTAAAATTATAGGAGAGCATTGATCATTCCAATATATATTTTTAATTAAGATGTTCTCACGAGTGCCATCACCCAGCAAACAATCCCAGTGCTCTAGTGGGACAATAAATATGTGTAGAGCTCCCAGCCCTTGTAATCCTGTATGAAGAGTTGGGTGATTTTAAAGGAACTGCTTTGTTTGCTCTAGGAATTCATCCATCTCTGGGGCAGGACTTCCAGTTGTTTTAACAGTGTGTGTCAGGATTAGCAGTCAAGTCCTGAATATTCTCAGCTCCTCAGGCCAACCCCTAATGCATATTGTGATGGAAAAAAAAAAAATAAAAGAGGAAAAAACCCCACAAAACACCAGTTTGAAAAAGCCTTTTTATGGGTGTGCTTGAAAGAAAATCAGCCAGAAATAATGTCCATCAAGCAATTCCATGTAGGAAAATGGGACAGTTCTGTAAAACAAGGCTTGAACCCCAGCAGCAGTGGAGAGGCTGTTGTTCTGCATGGATATCCCCTTTAGGAAGGTTTTTCAGGATTTCTCTTCGGATTTGCCATAAAGTAGCCGAGGTCTCCTGGGCTCCTGAGCCTTGTCCTGCCACAGACATCTCATCTAACAGCCCTGCTTTGGGAAAGGAGCCATGAGGGGGAAAAAAAAAGAACAGGCTCCTTTTGTAGCTAATAACTTCCTTTAATTGGTAATTAAGCTGCCTGCTACTTATAAATGTCAATAAAGGTCAAAATATTTAGAAGCAGAATCATTTTAGTGGCTTCCCATTTCTCCTTGCATAAGCTGCCTGCTCAGACCACACACAGGCACGTTTGAGGATGGTTTGGATTTCAGAGCCTTCGTCTTCCCACCAAATTCTTCTCTGAAGCAGCCCAGAAGGGACAGAGCAGCCTCAGTCAATAGGAGGGAGGATGTGAACGGAGTCTTCTGGGTGAGCATTCCTCACATTTTGGAATTGCACCGCAGGCGCTGGGCTGGAGCAGGCAGGGCTGGCCAGATGGTGCTCTCATTTATCCAGGGAAAGGGGCTGCATCCCATCCATGTGCAAAACCACTCAAGGAAAAGCTGCCTGCTAACAAATGAAACACCAACTGCAGCTTGGAAATGAGAATTAGTGTAAATCCTGTTGTTTCTGTTGAGCAGAGGAGAGCACTGAGGGTTTTCTGGCGGAGTTAACATGTACAAACACTTCTCCTCACTGCGTGGATCTGCTGATTTTGTGAGCACTCTTCCCACTGAAATTAATCAGTTTACAAGGGGGCAAGTGAGGGGACATTTGGCTTTGAAGAGTGCAGAGAATGTATTCCCAGAGGGATCTTTGATCTTTTTATGGTGTTTTGTTTCTGAAGTGTGTGTGTGTGTCCTGCAGGGACTTGGCATTTTGGAAATCAGAGCCATGGGGACTAGACTTTGATATTGCACTGAATATAGCTGCAATATTAGAATATGAACATGGCCTCCCTTTTAAGGCTTTCCCAAAGGATCCTCAGGAAGCCCAGAGCCTGATTTACAATTCTATGAGCTCCCCGTGTAGGACAGGGTGGGGTTTTATGGGAGGACAATGCAGTGGGGCTTTGTTGAATCTGGAGGTGGAGATGAGCTGGCCAGGATGTCAGGTAGAGCTGGGAATTAAATCTGTTCCTTCCAGACTAAACTGGGGATGCTGGTGAGGGTGCCACGTGCCCCCAGCCCAAGTTTACTCTTGGTAGCATCAGTCTGGGTAAGTGGGAGCCTGAAAATGTCCTGGCAGGGGCAATGTCCTCTTGGCACATCCATCCTGCCTGGGATGTTCCCACCAGAGCCCCCCAGCCCAGCCAGGCCCAGCTGTCACTGGAGATCGAGATTCCAGGGACTCCTGGGTGTAAATAATCATCCCAGGTTTTCCTGGGGCAGGTTTGCTCACTGGCTGCACAGTGTGATCCCTGGTTTTGGGTAGCTGATAAAACATTGCTGGTTTTACAAATAAAGGTGCTTGATTTGTGCCTTTATCAGGGCAGGGAAGCACAAAGCACTTGTGATGTGACTCCTGCTGCCTTGTTTGCTCCCTGTGTCAGCCCCAGATGTTTTCTGCAAAGATTTGAAGGAAGTGGCTGTGAGAGCAGCTTTGTAGATCCAAGTGGTAGCTTTCAAAAGGCAAAAATGCTTTCTAAGGTCAGGAGATTTTGTTAAAGACCATAAGCTTGAAGCTTTCAAAATGAATTGTTTCCTGGGTATTTTTGAGTCATTGGGATATTTGTATCTATTTTCTTCCAAATTTTTTCTGTAATTATGATGGAGAGAAGTTTCCTATTAAAAACTCTGAAAACAGAGCACTCTGAAAATCACTTTTATGGTTTCAGAAGCTGCTCATTTGCTCATAATACAAGTAATTATCTCAGAAGAGCAGTAGAACTGTTTGACCCTCATACCAGAAAAATAATGAATATTTTGATATTAAGGACACAAACATGAATTAAATAGCATTTTGAGACTTTTGAGATGAAGTTTGTATTGCTTCATCTTTCATAAATCCTCTCATCATTTGGCTGGGGATAGCAATATCCATGTGTCCATCTGAAGAGCCAAAAATGGACAAATGAAGATAAACACTTAAGGAATTTAAACTTTCATTTTCATCTCACAGTTTCTGTAAGATGATTATGGTTTGTCCTGATCCTTCTGCTAAAACTCTTCCCCAGTATCAGCACAGCCCTGCACCAGGCAGGATTTGTGTCTGTGCCTCCCTGTCTGCCCCAATCCACCCCTGTCCCACATCCTCCAGCTGATGGAATTTGCAGATTATTGCAGGAGGAACAGAGGAATGGCAAAGGTGACTTATTTCTTACATCATGATTCTGTGCATCTTCAGTGGGACTGAAGGAAAAATCAAAAAAAGTGAAAGAAAATGAGTGAAAGATAAAAAAACAAAACACATTAAAAAACAGAGGATGAAAGAAAATAATTCCAAAGTGTAATTCCACTTCTAAGAGTTGTGCTTTTCCTTTCCCATCTCTCCCTGCAAGCTTTTGTGTAGCCTGAGCAGCATGGAAATGCTTGTGATCACTCCTCAGGAATTCTCTGCCGTGCTCCCTTCTCTCCTCAGTCACACAAACAGTAAATTTCTGCTGTCACTCCTGCACCCCTGTGCTCACAGAACCCTGAGCACTGACAGCTCCACCACCAACAAATGGTGCTGCACATTTTCCTTCTGGTTTCCCAGCACTGAGTGTATGATTTAGATCCTTCAGCCTCCAAAGTGCTCCACTGGGTGTCCTTTAATATTGCATTATATTACTCATGATGCATAGTCGATTCCACTGCTTCCATTTACTTTAGCAATGATAAATGGCACAAACTGCACGAGAAGTTTATAAATTTTAAGTGCTTTGTAGGCAACTGTTACCCAGAGAAATTTTCAAACTGTTTGTTACTTTGGGTCATGGAAAAATTGCTTCCAGAAGCTTGGTTAATGAGTTTCAAACCAGGGTAAAATGCATGAATTCTTTATGACTGAGAAGCATATTAGTGTCAGGATTTTCCCTTCTCTAGGAATCGTCAATTCTGCACAGTTAATATTTAAAAAGAGTTACAAAAATATTGCAGAAAAACTCAAGGAACTTGCAACTTAGCTTTTCTCACTGTCATGGCTTGCTAAAAACCGTGTTGAACTGCAGGGCAGGGCTGGAGGTGGCTCGGATGATTCCTGAGCATGGGAAGTTGAGGCAGCTGGAGCAGCCCATGCCCTGCTCAGTGTGGTGCTAACACAGCCTGTGCCATCCCTGTGCTCGTGTTTGGAGTATCCCAGTGTGGAGTGAGCTGCAGTTTGTGCCTTGTGGTCTGGCAGTGCTGCCTTCCCTTCCCCAGGGATGATTTGGGCAGTCTGTGTGTTCCTGGTCCCTCTGGCCGTTTGTTGGCCATGGCTGCAGCATGGAAATTGGTCTCTGCTGCTGGGAAACAACAGCCAGGAAAGCAGGGACAAAGGAAATTGGGAAGGAGTTAAGGAGCATTTACAGTTCTGTCCATTTGCCACAGTGAGAGGAATATGGGATGATGGCTTTGGGCATGCAGCACACCCAGAAATGTTCATTCTTATTTAACCCTCGCAGAGGGGCACTGTGTCCTGCCTGTGAGAGCTCACGGTCCCCAAAATTAATCCCGAGGAAATCGGGTCTGCCCAAGCCCCAGCAGTGTTTGGCAGAGGGGATCATGACTTTCAAGTGCCAGAGGGAAGGGTCGGATGGGAAATTGGGAAGGAATTCCTGACTGGGAGGGTGAGCCCCCCGCATCCCTGGCAGTGTCCAAAGCCAGGCTTGGAGCACCCCGGATAGGGGAAGGTGTCCGTGCCCGTGGAACCAGATGATGTTCAATGTTCTTTCCAGCCCAAACCATTCCGTAATTCCGGCTCGGAGGCGAACGAGCGGTGCGAGCGGAGCGGCAGCGACCGCACGATGGCAGCGTGGGATCGGCACTGCGGGAGCGGGGCAGGGAGAGCCCCGAGGGGACGGGAACACCGGGATGGGGATTGGGGAGAGTCCGGAGGGGACGGGAACACCGGGATGGGATTGGGGAGGGGACGGGAACACCGGGATGGGATTGGGGAGAGCCCCGAGGGGACGGGAACACCGGGATGGGATTGAGGAGGGGACGGGAACACCGGGATGGGATTGGGGAGAGCCCCGAGGGGACGGGAACACCGGGATGGGGATTGAGGAGGGGACGGGAACACCGGGATGGGGATTGAGGAGGGGACGGGAACACCGGGATGGGGATTGGGGAGAGCCCCGAGGGGACGGGAACACAGGGATGGGGATTGGAGAGAGTCCCGAGGGGACGGGAACACAGGGATGGGGACGGGAACAGCGGGATGGGGATTGAGGAGGGGACGGGAACACCGGGATGGGGATTGGGGAGGGGACGGGAACACCGGGATGGGGATTGAGGAGCATCCCATGGGGACGGGAACACCGGGATGGGGATTGAGGAGGGGACGGGAACACCGGGATGGGGATTGGGGAGGGGACGGGAACACCGGGATGGGGATTGGGGAGGGGACGGGAACACCGGGATGGGATTGAGGAGAGGACCGGGAACACCGGGATGGGGATTGAGGAGCATCCCGAGGGGACCGGGAACACCCGGGATGGGGATTGAGGAGCATCCCGAGGGGACCGGGAACACCGGGATGGGGATTGAGGAGCATCCCGAGGGGACCGGGAACACCCGGGATGGGGATTCGGGACCGTCCCGATGGTACCAGGAACCTCTGGGATGGGGATTGAGGAGCATCCCGGGGGAACCAGGGAATCTCCAGGATCGGGGAGACCCAGGGCCGTGCCGGGACCATCCCGGGGGTTCCGGCAGGGAGAGGCTGCAGCCGCAGCTCAGCACAAAACGCCACTGTGCAAGATAATCTTTAGCCTTGTGTTCTCCCGCTGCAAGCAGCCGCTGCAGCAGGTCAGGGTTATTTTAAATTAGACTTTGACATTTTGCTTTCCTGTGTTTTGTGGTTTCCCTTCCCCCGCAGCCCAACCTTTGTGGGGGTGGTGGAAGAGGTGGAAGCCCAAGCGGTAAAATGGGAGCTCACAGGAATATTTCAGTGTGCAGAGGCTCCTCCACTGCACAGCATCCCCGGAGCTGGGCAGGCTGGCAGCATCCATCCAGGCTCCAGATAAATCCTCAGTGAAGAGCCCAGCCTTCAAAGCCGTGGCTGTGAAAGCACGTGGGTGATGGGCACTGGGGAGGATCTGAAATCTGTACAAAAATAAGGCAGAACTGCTCGTATCAGATCCATCTGGTAGAGCTGCACAGAAACATCCAGCCAGGCTTTCCTCTGTTCTTACAAACTGTGCTCACATTCTATACATTGTCCCTATTGTGCATTGTAGGGGATGGTCTCTCTCAAATGCCAGCGTCTTCTGGCTTTCATTTGTTCCCAGACCTCCCACCAAGTGGCTGCTGATTGAAAACCTTTTTACTCTCCTGCCAGGTTTAGCAAAAAGGGCTTGGTGTACTCAGGGCCTTTGATCTATCTGGGATGAACATTTTCATTGAAAGAGGTGCATGAGTCACTCTGACACGGAGCTATCTTGGAATACCTCTGGCTTTGCCTTTTCAAGCTCTTTTGTATTTTTTTTTTTCCTGCATGTGGCTATAAATATTTTTTCTCTGTGAGAAGCATGAAGCTCTTTTTTAGAAATGAAAGAGCCCTATTCCAAATAGGAAAAACACACTTAGCTAAGGTTTGTGCAGTGCATATTTAGTGGTAGAAGGTGCTGTGTTGGCCCTGCCTTGCTTTTCAATACAATATCCTGCAGTGTGAAATGAATGGATGTATTTAGAGGTATCTGGAAGTGATGACTGATGTTTGGAGAAGTTACAAGGCTTTTCCTTTTCCACATGAACTCTCCAACCTGGCATTTCCACAGCAGTGAAATGCTTCTGGGGCTGAGATCATCTGATTATTATTTCCTGTGTCATGTGCAGAATTTATTATTTTGTTGAATATTACAAATATATTCTTAAGTTGCCTGAGTTTGGGGTTCTTCTGCAAAGTTCACTGGCATAGCAGGGATATTGGACTGGCAAAAATAACTTTTTCTCCTTGGTTATTAGTTTGCTGTGACTAGTGAATGAAAGTCACAAATGAAAGAGGGGGAAGGGAGAGTGAAATTCCCTAAAAAATGCTGTGGAGATATTCTGGAAAAATTAAAAGACATATTTTTGCACTAATAACTGCTAAAAACCAGAAATTTGGGCTTTCTATTTGCTTCAGTGTCCAGCTATTTTTTCTTCTCTTCTTTGGGAATTCATTGTGCTAATGCAGGTTTATTCCTGGTCACAGCAGGATCAGGAAGCAAATTTCATGAAGATTTTTAATCCATTTTATACCTCTAAAAACCAAAACAGAACAGACTAAAATGTTAAATTGCCCAGAGAAGCTGTGGCTTCCCCATCCCTGAAAGTGCCCAAGGCCAGGTTGGAGCAGCCTGGGATAGTGGAGTGGGATGGGCTTTAACCCTCCCAACCCAGGGCATTCTGTGATTCTATAAAATCCAGAAAAAGCTCTTCCAATAAATCCTTACATTAAAATATCAATTTCAATATATGTGCAATCCTTGCAAGCATTAAATCAGGATATCAGAAATATTGATAGTTATTTCTCATCTCAATGCTGTGGTTTTAAACTGGGATTAATTCTCTAAAATCTGACTCAAATGCCACATAGGTCTTTTAAGCTGCCTTGTGTGTTGCTCAGAGCAAGGTCTTTTTAGGTTCTTTTGCTTACAAATAGAGTGGGAGAATAAATAATTTAAAAAAGAAATAAATATTGGCATCTGGATTCTTGCAATTTGTGTGTTTGTAACACCACCCATATTTCTTCCTCCCTTGTTTTGGAGTATTGCATGGTATGTGGGTCTTCATTAAGGGATATTTTGTCCTTTGGCTTTTTCTACACATGATTACACAGTAGCCATCCGTTCCCAACATCTGTGTTTATGAAAACCTTTCCAATAAATCTGTGCAGAAGGGAACTGTCCACATTTCCTCTGAGTCCTGCAAAAGATGCTGTTTTTCTTTGTGATGAGTTGGTTAAAGATTACCCAGCTGAGATATTTAGTTTTTAGGTGAATCTTTAACATTTCTCCAGAAGTGGAGTAGCAATGGACATTGGATGGGCAGGACCCCTGCACCTTTCTGACTGCAACCCTCAAATCCCCATCCTGGATGGCAAAGCCAGCTCAGGGTGTCCCGAGGAGAAATGCAAGGAATGACTCAGGGAATCAGCTGATCCACCCTCAGAGCTGCTCTGCTCCTGGGGTGCAGTTCCCACACTCCCCACCCCATCAGAACCCTCCTGGCACAGACATCAGCAGGGGATTTTGGCCAGGATTGCAGCTCTGGAAGGTGGGGCCGTTCCCAGGCAGATTTTTGGCTCTCTGATTGCAGTCACATGAGGGTGAATGGCTCCAGTTGTGGTGGAACAAAAGCCACCAACTCTGCCAGTGCTTGGGAGGGACCTGGTGAGAAGAGGAGCAGCCACACACAGCTGTGAGCTGTGAGCTCTGGGCTGGGCAGGCTGGGACTCAAACCCTCACAGGTGATGCCAATGTGGGCAGAACCGTTTTTAGTCCATAGGTACCACCAGAAAGTGTTTAAAGAGCTGATGAGCTTTTATCAAAAGGCAGAAGTAGCTTGGGATCCTTTGTGTGGGTGATAAGTTTGGGTAGCTCACCCTGTTCTGGATGTTTCTGAGGTGCAGGAATTAGGAAGACAAACTGGATAAGTGTGTGGATTCTGAAAAGCTTCACCACTGAGCTTTGATCAGTCAGGTAACACTGCCTTTGGCTCAGGTGCTTGTGTTCTATGGTCTGTGGCACATTTATTGCAGACTAAATTCTCAACTCTCATCACAACTATTGCTCTGCTCTGCAAAACTTGAAGAAACAGAGACTGGTGCCCTCCAAACTTCTAAATTCAGGACTTACCTACTGTTTTTCTTTGAACAACTTTTGTTAACATTGGCAACAGGGCCTGGCTTAATTTATCTTGGGACTGGGAGTGTTGAGCAGGTGTGAGGATGGGGTGTCTGAGGTGGTTTTTTATTTCTTTCTGTGTCTGTGCTCAGTGTCTTGGCCAGACTGGAGGATGGTGCAGAGGGACTGGGTTTGGAGCTGAGTAACTCAACCTGAAAAGTTACACAAAGATTTATGAATCAGGAACTGGTCACTGTTGGATTTAGCTCAGTCACCCTGACTCTTTGGGGCTGAGAGCACCTTCAGTTTTTCCAGCTCCTACTCAGCAAGACACCAAACCTGAACTGCAGAGCTGCTCACGTTCCTGTGTGTTGTCCATACAATCATTGCATGTGAAACCACAGCTCTGCCCCTGTGTAACCTTAAAACACATTTAAGAAATTCTTATTGATGCTCACTCTCTGTTTTGGACAAAGGATTTGTTTTCTGGCAGCCACTTGCCCATCAATAAAACTGCAGTATTTTGTTTCTAATCCCAGGGAGAGCCGGTTTTCATGGAATTAAGGAAATGTCTTGCTTTTCTCGGATGTGAAAAATCAGACTTTTGAGGGCAGTATATCATTATCTTCAAATTCCTAGAGCTTCCCTTTTCCTGGTATAAGTAGTCCTGAATTGAAAGTTTCCTGAGTATTAAGAAACAAACATTTTGCTCAGTTTCTCCCCCAAAGTCTCAGGAATTCAGTGGGAAAAAGGCTCAGCCCCGCTTTGTGGCGATGTCGTTATCTGTCAGCTCTCTTTAAACTCCTTTGAGGGATTTTTATAACATTGTTTTTCCTTTCTTCTCATTTGTGTTTTACATACAAGTCCTGGTATTTTGGTTTTGCCCACAAACAACATGAAGCCTTAATTTTTCCTGCCTACTGCAAACCAGACTTTTCCCCAGCATCAATTATCCGGAAGGGAACTGCGCATGTGAAACCACACCAAAAGTTTGGGAGCCCATACAGAAATTTGGAGTTTGTTGTAAAAGCCCCTGTTCCTCAGTGTGTGTTGTCTTTGGGCCACCTTGTTTTTCAATGATGATGACTATGCTGGGGCAGAGGTGCTGCTCATTTTACCATCTTCTTCCTCATGGTGGTTGCACTGGCAAACAGGAGAGTTTTGGTTGTTGGAGAAAAGAGTTCTCCACAGCTTCTGTGGAGTTTCTCTTTTTTATTTATGCCATAAAAACCCAACCTAGAACTGAGATGACAAACTGTTTGTGTTCAAATCTCCCTTCCAGTGATCAGTGTACTAAAGGTTAGTTTCTAGGAAGAAATTTTTTCAAGACTGGACTTGGTGTGAAGGGATAAAAGTGTTTGTGTGCTGTGTGGGCAGATTTAGCAGGGATGGCTAAATCACCTCAGGGTGCAGCCCAGCATTTTCACCTGAAGTGCCCCTGGTTTCAGCTCCTCACTGCACAGGGCTGTGGAATGGGATGGGCACAGCCCACCTGCCCCAGGTCTGGAGCTGCCTCAGCTGATGGGATCTGCAAGGATGAGGCAACACTTGACAGGACAAATTTCCCCTGGCTTGCCAAAGCTCCCCCAGAAAGAAAGCACAGAGAAAACAACAATAAATGACATTTAGATCTCTGTTCTGCACCAGAGCCATAATTGCCATTTTATTTCTTATTGTTTGTTTCTTACTAACTGCAGGGAGCAGGGAAAATACAGTCAGGAAGAAGTACAGTCCACAATGCTCTGATATTTGCATTTTCTCCCCCAAAGTGTTTGCTACTGGGAGTCACTGGAGACAGGATGCTGTTCTATATGGACTTCTGATCTGATGCAGGTCGATTGTTTTTCTGCTTTTAAATACTTTAGAACTGGATTTTGGCCAGATCTCCTGGGGCCTATATGAAGATAACAAATCAAAATCCCTTCCCCAAGGAGCAAACAATTTAAGCACAAGACAAGAAAGACACAGGAACAGAGACAGTCTGGGGAGTATTAAGAACAAGTTTAAAATTTCCAGCTATTAATGAGAAAAGGCCTTTCATTTTTCATCCAGCTCTGGGGAGGACATCTGAAGAGTTTGGATTTCAGTTTCACGGTCTGGGAAGCCGTGCTGGCAGCATTGTTGTTTATCTCTCCTGAGAAACAGCATGTTTCAAGTTGATTCTCTATCGAATAAAGGTTTAAGAAAAATATTTTGTTTGCTGCTTTCTCAGCTGTGCACAGCATTTGTCTTCATCCTTTGCTGGTATAATATTATAATAGTTTCTTGTAAGTGCTGAAGCCTTTACTGCTGACAGCTGCTGAGAAATGATGCTGTCATGAATCACGCTTGCAAACACAGCTCTGTGATGTGACCAGTTCTCAGCCCCCATAATTAACAGCCAATTACTTCCTCTCGGAGAAGCCAAAACTCCAACAGATGAAAGAAATAGTGTTGTGGGAGCAGATGTGTTGTATCAGTTCCTGTGTCCTCAGCAAACACACAAACACCGGCTTCCATCGGAGCGCGGCCGTGGCAGTCCCCAAACCACGCCTGGCTTTGGCCAGCTGGGCTCAGAGTGTGTGAGGAGAGTGAAAGGGAGGAGGAGGAGGAGGAAAGGTCCATCCCAGCTGGGCTGCACTAACAGCAGGTCACCACTTTGGAGTGTTCTGGCTGCTCCCTGGAGGGCACATCCCGTGTTTATTAATGGGGCTGCGCACACGCTGGAGCGCGGGGAGCAGAGAGCTGCACGCCCTGGATGCCAAAATCCCCAGCTGGGATGGAGCCAGGCCCTGGCTGCAGCCTTTTGTTGAACCAGCACTCCCAAAACTGAGCCTTTTCCAGCTGGAGCTTGTGTGGCACGAACCAGTGTGGGTTAGGAGACAGAGCTGGGCTCCTGAGCAGAGCCTGCAGTCAGTAATTTACTGACTTTTCCTCCTCTTCATTGACTATTTTTTACCAGGATTTCATTTTTCTTGGTTCACTTGAATAATCTGATTTCCTTGGAGCAGATTTGAGCTCATAAGATATTCCTAAACTTTTTGTTTTCTCTTCCATCATTTTTTATGTGCGGTACTTGATTGAGCAACTAAATTGTCCGGTGATGATTCTGCATCCTGAAAGGCTGGCTGGGAATTTATAAGCAGAAAAAGTTAAATCAGGATTTCAAAAGGAACCTTTGCTCTGGATGTTTCGTTGTCAATCCTCCACATAGTCCTTAGGGTTTTTTTTAACATAACATCTGTCAATATTCATTAATATCACAAAATGTATGCAGAGAAAATAAGGAACTAAAATTAACTAAAAGATTCCCTTTATTTGCTTTATCATAGCTGGTGTAAAAGTGGTGGTGCCACCAATCTCCTTTCCATAAATATGTGATGGAATTTTAATTAAAGTTTTATGATGATCCCCAAACTGTAAGAATAAAAGTGAGGGTGAATGCTGTTGTAGTAAATCTGTGTGCCATGAAATGAGCATTCTTAAATATTCTGCATATTAAATATTTTAGCTCTGGATCTCCTCAAAACTCCTACTGACTGTCTGGCTTTGGAGAAAGTTACTTTCCTGCTTCTGCTGCTCCTATAAAATGTGTTCAGAACATTTACAGGGAGGCTGGAGGAGTTAGTATTTCTGTAATTCTCTAAACATTTGAAAATGTAAAATATTTGCAGATGCGGTGCCATATGTAACTCCATAACAAATTTTTATTCCTTGTATACTAAATTTCTGGAGAGCAAGAGTCTCTTGGCTGGCTGCTGCTCAGCTGTGAGGCTTTCAAAGATGTTTTTTGGGGAATGAGTCATGCAGGCTGTGCTCCCAGGCCGGGCTTTGCCACCTCCCACCCTGGTTTGTTGTTGCTCTGACATCAGGAGCCTGCTCCTGTCTTTGAGCATCCTGGGCTCAGCTGCCTCTGTGATTCCCACTCTGGGATCAGCCCCACTTCAGAATGGATCAAGGAACAGTCTCTCTTACCTTTAAATCTTTAATTTTTCCAAGGTTTTTCTCTGCAGTTACAAAATCTGCACGTGTGAAGGCTTTGCTCACCACCAAACCCTGTCAGCCTGACCAAAACTGACTTTCATAACGTGTTATTTGGATTATGAGAGTCTCCTTCTCTCCCCACCACCCCTCCTCCATGGGATTCTAAAAGTTTTATGGAGTTAAAAAAATTCTAAAAGTTTTATGGAGTGGTCTCTCCCCCTTTGGAGCTGCATGATGCTAATGAAATAACTCCCAGCTCATCAGCGTTGTCTGGCTGGATTTATGGAGCATGTGGCATTCAGATTCTGGTCAGCAGCAAACAGAATGCTTTTCCAAGACAGCAATGCTTTGGGTGGATGCAAGAGCCTGAGAAAACCCCAAAATTGCCTTTTCTGGTTCATGTAAGGAACATAATCACCTCAACTTCCAGAGGCTCCAGCAGGACCCATGGCCAGGCTGGAGCTCCTGGGTCACTTCCAAGTGCCATCCCAAGCCACTTCCTCTCTGTTTAATGTTTTGCTAGCACACTTCCTTCCCATTTATCTTCATCTCCCTGCTGCTGGCAGCTCAGGAGAGAAAACAGCTCAGGGAGACAGAGCTGTGTCTGACCTGGAGCATGGGGAAAAGTGCTCCAGGCTGGGCATTCCTCCCCATTCCCTGCTGCTCCAGGGGGAGAGGAGCTTTGCAGCCCTTGGTGTCCCTGTCAGCCTCAGGAGGACAAACCTGGAAGTGCATTTCTGATTTTGGAGATGGTTTTGGGTTTGGTTTCTGTTGAGTCTCAGTTTACAGGAAGAGCTTTGTCAGTCTTGGGTGAGAACTGGACCTCTAAAACCTCTTTTGGGGGATGTTGTACCTGCAAAAATCCCAGAGATTCCCTGGGGGCTTCACTCACAGCACTCATAATGCTCATAATGCAGAATTGCTACTTTAAACTTTCTATATCCCATGTCTCTTAAAATCATTGTAATCAGTTTATTTTAGGACAAGCTGTCCAATGACATCCTGGTCATTAAAAAAAAAAAATCAACAGGAAATTCTGAATGTGAGTCATGCCTTTGTCTTAGTGTTTTTCAAGGATTTTTGGAATTTATTAAAGAAAGAAAAAAACAGAAATCCTTGATGTTGACAGAACAGCCTCAAAGTCCAAGTATTGAGAAGTTCCTTAACAAGGAAAGAATGTCTGCAAACCTCATTATTTACTTGATATCAAGTCCTTCTGATTAACTGAAACCCCACAACTCTCCCAAACCCCACAACTTCCAGGCTTATCCTTGGGTTTGGGGACAGACCCAGTGTCCTAGCTGTTTCTTTTCCACCTGGGAAAGCTGAGTTTCATGCTGTGGTGCTAGGAAAGGTCTGTTCTGTGGGACACTGCAGAAATCCCAGATGTTCCTGAATATCAGCTGCTTTAGGAACGTGCAGGGATTAATCCTGTGCTCCCATCTGGGCTTTGCAGACTCCTGATGAATGCATGGGTGTAGCTGCCAGCTCGCTGCATTCCAAGGGCAGAAGCAAACTGCTGTGGAGCAGTGTGGAAAAGGGGAGCACACTGGGAGGGACAGACTGCAGAGGCTGGAGCACTCAAACCACCCCATCACAGGTCTTTTCATAATGTAAGACATTTATTCTCAATCACGTGGGAAAAGCTTTTATCAAAGTAGTATTGAAAATTTACTTAGTGAACAATTTCTCTTGTCCTCCTCATGCCTTTCATGAGGAAGCAACAGGAATTATACAGAGGGGTGGAGATGAAACCATGCTCTGGTTGTCCTGAGGTCCTTTGCCAGGAGTTTTTCAGTTCTCAGGAGGGGTGTCATCTGTTTTTTGTGTGACATTAGGCTGCTAACTATTCATCCTCAAGTGATGAAAAGGATTTTTAGCTGATGGAATAAATATCAAATGAAGGTGAAGCTGCATTCAGACAGGTATTGACCGATGCAGAAACACTTTTACCAACCCCAGCCACCCTGAAAAACCAAGTCAGGCTCTGACATCGCAGCACTGCTGTAAGAATAACAAATAAAGGGAAGATGAGCAGCTGGGTAAGGGAGCTCCAGGTGGAGGTGGCTGCCCCTGTGTCCATGGCCAGGGTACCAGCAGATGGTGCTCAACAACACGGAATGTTCTCCTCTCAGAGCCTTGGGATGCCGGGTCCAGCTCTGTCACCCCGGGCACTGCAGGGCTGGGCTGGCTCTCCTGGGGGCACTCGCTGCTCTTCTGCATCCAGGCTTTGATGGGACAAACGTGGCTCTGAGCTGAGACAGGACGGTCCCCAGGCACAGCCCCAGCACAATAATTGAAGCTGGGTGTTCAGGGATCCCCTTCTCCTGCTGACCAGAGCCTTGTGCTCCTGACACCTCCGGAACACCCATTCCATTCACTCCTGTTTCGCTCCTGCCACTTCATTCCTGCTTCAAATCACTGCTGTGGGACCAAGAGCCTGCTCAGTGTACAGCAGGAAAATCCCTCTGCTCAGGGCTGGTTGCTGTTGCTTTGCCACGGGTTTGTTTTTTCTTTCAACCCCTACTGTACACTTGGAAAAGGGATCCTGTGCCCCGAGTCAAGTGAATTAATGTTTTGTAAAAGGAGGGTGTAATCATTTATTAGCATTGTGCTGGACAAAGTTCTTTGTCTTTGGAGATTTGGCTGAGTGCCCAGACTCAGGCAGCCTCTGACTTTTGCTTTAGTCTCGAGATAAACTCTCAATGAAACAAGGCTGGAGCTGCCCCAGCTGACACAGATCCAGGGAGCAAACCCAGTCAGGAGGAAGGGCTGGGAGCAGTGCCAAGCCCAGCAGAGGTGGCAGAACCTGTTACAGATGTTTGGGCTGGTGTGGGATGTGGGCTGAGGGATCTGCTGGGTTTTTACTCCACTGAAGCTGATCTGCTCATCCCTGTGACCAGATCTGATTAGAAGGGTCAGTTTTCTCTCATCTGTCTCTTTTTTTTTTTCTTTTCCTATGGAGTATTGAATTTACCACTGCCCAAATACCAAAATCCCTGGCTCGTTTTCAGCACTCGAGTGTGGATTCTGTTTCCTCTGGACACTCACTGCACGTCTGCCCTGGGCTTTGTTTGAAACGGCAGCTTCAAGGGCAGAGCCTTGAGCCTGAGCGCCCTTAATTCACTCTGAATGTCACTTTGAGCCTTTCCCAGCGTAATCTCTGCAAAGGTTAATCATAAAGTGAAGGAATGTGCTCTGGCTCCTGACACAATGCCTGACAAATATTTTCAGCAGGCCACCGCTAAAGAAACACAGGTGTGGTCTCGCTCTTAATGTCTCTGTGAGAGTGTTGTATCTTTGGAGAAACAAAGATAAATTGAGAGCTTAACCCATTGGCTTCTTGGCATTTAAAAAAAAATTAAACTTCCACTTGTTCTGGTTTTGCTCATCCATAATTCCCCGGGGGAGATTGTGTTTCAGAGGGATGAAATACACTTGATGTCTTTATGAAAAATGCAAACAATGTGTTATTTCTAATGATGCTGAAGGTTTTTCTGTGCTGTTGAATTATTTCAGGAGCCCAGTATTGACACAGTGAGCTTTCAATTCTTTTGGACTTGGAAACAAACAGTTTAAGGAGTTTGAATAATCTTACTGAAATATATTAATGATTCCTTATTTTTTAAATTAAGTGCTATCTACCAGTCAGCATCCTTGTTTAAAAATAAATGAAAGAAAAGGAGTAATTTTAGAATTGTTTCAGTTTTGCTTCAGTATCAAAGGAGACACACAAATCTGCTTTTAGCAATTGGGGACATCTTGGTTTTTCTTTTAAGTGCCACCCTGTTTTTTCTTAATATAACTTGTCATTTCCTTCTTTAGTCTTAGAAGCTAGAATTAATAGATTTTGTTTTGTTGTGTTTGTTTCCTGAGATAGGATTGTATAGAGGGAAATGGGATGTTTTATGGAAACATAGGAAACCTTTCCAGCTCCTGTCCTGGTCATGAGCAGAGCTTTTACTGAATTATGTAATGTTTACTGGGTCTTGCATCCTCAGAGTGGCTGCATGTCAGGATTTGATGTTCTGCTGTGGGCAGGAATTGCACTGAGCCCTGGTCCTTGCACAGGTCATTGCAGAGATGAAAGCAAGCCCAGTGCAAGGTGTAGAGAGCTCTCACACAGCAGCTGCTTTCCCAATTTTTGCTTTATCCTTTTAATGATCATTGAGGCTGCTCCCACCCTTTCCCCGAGTCCTCCACCTGCAGAGAGGCAGAAGGCAGCAAGGACTCACTGCATCCTCCCTCCAGAGTCCCCTTGGTGTGCCTCTGAGGGAAAGACTTCAAAACCCTTTTCCCTCCCTCATGTTTTACCTCTGGGGAGATTACTGTTTGCATTTATAAATCAAAATACTGCTCAAAACCCCCTCAGTTTATTGAATTTTGGTCCCTCCACTGCATCTCTCAGGAAATACTGTGTGCAGAAGGTGTCTCCTAAACCTTTGGGAATAACACTTTTATCAGCTGTGTGCAGAAGGTGATGGTCTCCTAAACCTTTGGGAATAACACTTTTATCAGAGGCCTGACTTTCCTCAGCTCTTTGGTTTAATCCTTTCTGTGCCTCTGTGAGGTGATCCTGTTACTCCCTTATCACAGGTGTGGAATAAACCCAAGAAAAATTGAGAGAATTACCCCCTGTTTTATAGAAAGTCTGTGGCAGGGCAAGAAATGAAATTCAGGTTGCTGAAACTCTGATCTCTCCCCCTCCTTCCCCTGACTCGTGGGGAGGTCCCTGCTCACCCCAAACCCACCCAGGAATGCAGATTTTAATGCCATCGTTGAGGCCATGGACTTTCACTGAGGAATTCCTTCCCCCAGACACACAGTCTGGGCTTGACATGAAAAACTGATTAAAGTAGCTGAAAAAATAGAACAGTACTTTCCAGTTTCCTCAAGTATCAGTTCCATTTTCCAGTGTCTGAGATCTGGTCAAATTAGAATTTTGCCTTTTGGAAGTCTGGGAGGGGAAATCCCCCTCCTCCTGATAGATGCTCATTCAAGGCATGCTGCAGAGTGACCATTATGATATTTCATTTGTCAGCATGTGCTGTGCTCACTTGTTCTGGGTCCCCTGGGCAGGCTGCCTTCAAATCAATATTAATTATGGACCACTAGACAGTAGCTAATCTGAAAGAAAGAACAGGTTTCATTTAACAGTAACTGATGGTTACTCTCTTCCCCATGAGTGTGGGGTTTGGTTTAGTTCTGTTTTTTTTTTTTTCCCCACCCTTTTGAGAAATCTCCCATCACAGTATCACAGCATTAGTTGTGTTTTGCTTTATCTAGTAAATTTTTTTTAAGTATCACCTTGTTTTCCATAAATCTAACAAGGAATTCAGAATATCCAGCATCCTCCTAACTGAGATTCTGTAAGATCCATCAGCCCCAGCTCCAGTGCCTTCAGAGAGCTCACCCCTGAGTAACATTTTCATTCCTTTTGGCAACTGTCCAGTGAACAACAGAGGAACCTGACAGAAGTGGCTTTGAAATGTGTTTATTGCATTGTCATGATGCCAGAACGAGCCATTTGTCTGGAATTTGTAAAACTGCTCCTCATACTCCTGTCTGAGATTGTGGAGAGTGATCTGTGCTGGGCTGGCTGAGGCTGACAGCTGATTTCTGACAGGGTGAGATGTGTGTCCTGCTCCTCCTTCACTGGGAGTGCACCTGAGAGAAACCTGGATTTTAGAAGATTTATTAGCAAGTGTGTCAGTAATCAGTGAAGGTGTGGGTGTTGGATAGAAATTTGTTGTAAAATTAGCTAGGAATAGCAATCAAATGAATCACAGAATCATTAAGGTTGGAAAAGACCTTTAAGATCATTAAGTTTGTGACCCAGCAGCACCCCCAAATCCACCATTAAACCAATCCTCATCCACCACCATCCACCACTTCCCTGGGCAGTTTGTTCCAAGGCTTTACAACAGCTGGTGATGTGGAAGTGCTCAGCAACTGAAGAGAGGCTTGGGAAGGACCTCAGAAGATCTCCCAGTGCCTTGCCATGATCACCAACATCACTCTTGACAGCTGTTTGTCATTCTCAAACCTCCCATGGTTACAGCTCAAGGCTTCCCCAGCTGGATCAAGCCAGACTTTCACCCAGCAGCTTCCTGGCAGCCAGCAGAATTTTATTATTCATTTTTTTTTTTATTTTAGCCCTGAAACTCTGGGAACCAAACCCATGAGAAGCCTAACCAGTGCTCCTGCCAATGGGTTTGAGAGAAAAAATATGGAACAATGAGCAATGTGCATCTTGCTTCTGGTCAGTGCCTCAAATCCAGCACGTGCCCTGCAGCTCGTGCAGTTGGAAGTTGGCTCTGTGCAGTTGGAAGTTGGCTCTGAGCAGTTGGAAGTTGGCTCTGTGCAGTTGGAAGTTGGCTCTGTGCAGTTGGAAGTTGGCTCTGTGCAGTTGGAAGTTGGCTCTGTGCAGTTGGAAGTTGGCTCTGAGCAGTTGGAAGTTGGCTCTGTGCAGTTGGAAGTTGGCTCTGAGCAGTTGGAAGTGCTGATATTTAGAATTTTTCTACCATGAGTCGTCCCTGGATTTGCAAAGAACAAAGTGTTGCTTGATCTGGCCAGAGTGTCACTGCTGCCCCATCCTCCTGCAGCTCTGGTTGCCTCTCAGCCCTGCTCTTCTGCTCTTCCAGCTGTGGATTTTGGGCCTCCTTTTTGGTGATTCCAGTATCTATTAATCAACATTCTTGGGTCTTCCTTCATCGCTGTAACTCACTCAAACCCAAGCAAGGAGAAAACTCTGTCAACTCTCCCTGTAAACTGAGCCACCAGTGCTGTGAATAGTGCTGGAATTTTATTTATTAAGCAAAGACTCTTGGATTTCTGGCTTTTGCTTTGGAATGGCAGCCGGGAAACTCAAGCCTGCCCTGCGTGTCCCTGGGGAGCAGAGCCTGGATAGAGCAGGGCCAGGGGTCAATCTCATGGTAGAGGTGGCCCAACCACAGCTGCTTTTTGACAGCTTTTAAAGGAAGGAGAGTCTTCATGGAGCTTAGCACAGAGTCCTCCATGCCAGGGAAGGAACATCTGCTGAAGGAATCATAAGGGAGAGACAATCCCTGTTCCTCTCCTCTTGATTCCACTGTGCAGCTTTGTATCTGTTACCAAATCCTGAAGAAAAACCTTCTAAAAAATCATTTCAGTCTGAGGTGAAGGTATTGCAGAAATTTTGGGGTTCTATTCTAGCAACAAACTGTAAATACTTTGAAAATCATAACATTTAGGATTGCACCCTGAACACGGTTTGGGAATGCTGTGCTTTGGGTGTTTTATGTGGAATATCCTGAGCTGAAAGGGACCCTCAGGCATTGCTTGGCCCTGCACAGACACTCCAGGAATCATTTCCTTGCCTGTTTTGCCATCCATGGCCATGAGAACTCAGAAAGACCGGTGCTGCCATTATCATATCGATTTCTTTGAAAATTGGGGGGAAATGAAACAATGCAGCAAACAGTGTGAACACTGAGGAATGCTTATCTTTCCATTCTCAGCTTTAGGAAATATCCCTGGGGAAGCTGTGGGAGGGAGACTCTCAACTCCCCAGAGATTTAGATTAGGGGATTTAAGAATTTAGGGAAGTCTGAAATTTTTTAAATAATTGGAACAGGCATCACGTGCTTCCCATAATCAAGCATGATTGCAAGTTACTCATTAGGATGTATCAAAAAACCCTTTAAAATTAATCTTTGTTATCATTCTGTGGTCCATTTTCTCATATCTTATGGTCCTTAGTTGAAAACACACACAATTGGGAGCAGAAGTGACTTCCCTTTTTTAAAAAGGCTGCTGTAAAAATAAAAGTTATGTTCTTCCACTTGTAGGAGCACAGAAATAAGTACAATTGAAACATAAAAGCAATAAACAAACATTCACAGCTTGGACTTCTCTTTTATTTTTGTTAAAAAAAGTTTCAAACAAACTAGGCAACACTCCAGGAAATGGTTCTTGGTGTTTTAAATATATTGTTTTAAATTTAGGTGATCCTTCACTTTATTAAGGGTGGGGGATTAAGAAACATTGTTGTAGGTTACCTGTTTATAAACTCAGCCTCCAGAAATAACTGAGGGGCACAATTCACATCAGCACTATCAGAAAGCAGATCATCTAAACCAAAGCTTAAAGCTGAAATTCTTGTTTACCATTTTAGCTTCACCTCATTCACTGGTTCTATTCAGATGAAGATGTAAATAAGATACAAACCAGAAATTGTTGTAGGCAGGATGTGAGCTGAGATGCCCAGACCTTTTCCAGTGCTTTGTGTCCTGCTTCTGACCTTTGCTTGTGCAAATGCCTGCCTGGATTTGCAGGCAAATCACCCAAACCTCCCTCCTTGTGTCATGTACAATTTCTGCTCTTCATGGTTGTTGAATATGAGAGAGCTGTGGCTGTCCCATCCCTGGAATGTGTGTCATGTACAATTTCTGCTCTTCATGGTTGAATATCCAGAGAGCTGAGGCTGTCCCATCCCTGGAATGTCCAGGTTGGAGGGGCTTGGAGCACCCTGGGGTGGTGGAAGATGTCCCTGCCCATGGCAGAGGGAGGGGTGACATGGTCTGCAAGGTCCCTAAGCACTCTGTAATTCTGGAATCATCACAATCGCTGAAGCTGAGGCACCTTCTCAGGATGGTGCTCTGGGCTGAGCTCAGAGCTCCCTGGCTCAGCTCCCCTTGGCTGTGGACTTGCTTGGCATGGGTTTATAAAGCTGAGTTGCCAACATTGCCCATCCTCCTGAGCTGGAAGCACTCCCCTGCCTTCTCCTGCCTGTTTGTATCCATCTCTGTTCCTGTTCCAAACACAGCCTTTGGAGCCAGAGCTGTCATTTTGGAAAGCACAGTTTCAGTGCCTGGTTTATGACCAGCAGTGCTGTGCATCATCAAGATGAGTCCCAAGCCTCCCAGATTTGAATATGCTGGAGAATCTGGGTCTGGGAAAACCCAGAGTGAGACATTATAGTCACTGAGGGAGTCAGTAACATAAAAGTGCAGACAGCTCTTGGGTTTCCACACGTTCTTTGCACACCCAGTTGGGGTTGTCCACTCCTCAGGCCATGGATCTGCAGACTTTGCTGGATATTTGCATTCTTTGCATGTTAAAACTCTGGCTTTTTCCTTGAATTCTTCCATTAGCAAAGCATTTTACATTCCTCTGCCATCTGCAGTTTAATATATATTATATATAAATCTAGATTTATGGGAAATGTCTTTGCTTATTTTTCAACTTCTTTTGGGACTTTTATTGGAGAAGATGCATTTGGCCTGGGAGGTAAGGCTGGGATGCAGGACAACTGGGGTTTGCTTTCAGGAGAGGAGATGTCTCTGGAGAAGCAGGACTGTCTCCACTGAAGATTTAGTGTCTGGCACAGCCCAGTCCAAGCCTCCAAACCCTCCAAAATGGAGCCATGGTGAGACTCTAAGACACAAGGCCACAATTTTCTCCTTTCTGGGAGAATTTTTAATCTGGGCCAGCACTTCATTTTGGGGTTTGGCTCAGCAGTGGAAATGGAGCTGCTCTCTAATTTCTGGATGTTAGATGGTGACCTGGTTATTGAATGTTTGCTGTGTGGACATGTTGCTGTAGTTTAATAGGAGGCTGCCAGGGAAAACAAGCAGCAGGGAGACAGAGTCCCTGGGTCAGCCACCCAAATTCCTGGTGCTCTTTGGGACAATGGCAGGACTGGTGGCTTGGAGGAGTCTGGCTCAGCCTCAGACTGTATTTGCAGACTGCTGTGGGTGAGCAGGAATTCAAAGAACAAAGCAAGTCTGGCCAGATTATAAAGGACTCCCTTTCTCCAGAAATTTGGCACTGTGTGAGAGCCAGGTTAACTCAGGTGTCACTTTGAATGTTTTGAAGAAACCAATACTGCTGGAACTCTTTAGCCTGTTTCAGAGAATGCAAGGTAAATGCAATTATTTATTGGCTGTGGAATGCTGCTGGATTTTTGGGTTTACAAATTAATTCCTCCCAGTTCCAAACTGCCTGCAGTACTAAGACACTTGATTTAAGCTGATGTGAGAGAGAAATCACCCAGTCCATGTCCAGCCCACCTCCAGGTATCATTTTCCCTCACAGGACACCAGCATCTAAAGTGTGACTTAAAAATAGGTGCTGCAGAGCCTGTTGCAGCCAAAGAACCTTCAGGGAGCACAGAGGATCTGAGTGCCATGGGAAAGGCAAAGACATTGATGTGTGGTTTTCCTAAACCCTGCCCAACCAAGCCCAAGGCTTGGTCCAGTGCCCTTTGGCAGCTGCTGAGGTGGGAGCATGATTTACCCCCTTGCAGTGATACTAAAGCTGTAACCTATATCTACAAATTAAAGTCAAGGATTTATGAACTTTGGAATATTTTACCCAAGCCTCTGAACTGCCAAGTGGAACTATTCTGGGCTGTAACCCAAAACATAGTTTACTGAAATTCCACTGCTTTAATGATGACTTTTTTTTTTCCTATAGAAAACAATATGAAACATTCTGCCATCCAAACATAATTACATTCTGCATCTGGAATTTGTTGATGTTTCCTTTTGCTGCTCATACACATTCAATTCCATGAAATGGTTGGTGAACGCTGCCGTATCCTAAATCGTGTTTGCTGTCGTGGTTACAGCTCATGCATTACAAAAGGGAACTGTTGGATGGTGAATTCCAGTGGCTACTGTGTGGAAGGAGCCCTGTTCTGTCCTTTTTCTCAGAGGATTTGGAGAAGTAGGTCAGTCAGGCTGAAACATGTCTTGGGAATGAAGGTGAAACCAGTTGGGTGTACACCACTCGACGTGCTCTGTGCCCTGTGTGCCCAGCCAAGGCTCCTGCAGCTCTCACTCAGCAGGGATGCTGGAACCAGAGTGGAAAAGGCACCTGGATCTGCACTTGACAGAGGCAGGAGTGAGACTCTCTTACAAAATGTTTGGTGGTTGCTGTGGCTACCAGGAGAGCAGGGAGCTGCCACAGCCCCCAGCCTGCCAGTGCCTTGAGGAGAGCCCTGCTGGATGTGGGGAGGTGTGTGTTTTATTTCTTGGTTGTTAACCACATCTCCAGAGCATCTCCACAAGTGTCCCATGATGAGGATGGTATGAAGCAGGAAATGGGAGATCTTTGGACAACCAGATTTATAACAAGCCTGAAGAGTGAATCTCTGTTCAGCAGTTGTGCTTAGACAGGAGAAAAAATGGGAGAGCAAAACTGGTTCAATGGAATTCCATGGATACTGCTGGCATGGATTTCAGCAAAGCTAAGCTTCCTCCAGCTCTAAAGGGTCTTCAGCCATTTAACTGCAGTGGAAATTCGGCTGGCCTTGGGTAGGATTGTGTGTGAAGGGCATTTTCTCTAGCATGCCTTAATCTGATGTGGTGAACACCAGCAGGTCCATGAGAGTCAGAAAACCCAGGCTGCTTCCTGCCTTCTGCTCATCTCTTCAGTGCTTTCAGGGCTTTCCACGTGTGTCTGTGTCTTTCAGCATTTTACAATGAAGATTCCTTTCAACCAGGGCTTTTCTGAAGTAATTTGGCAAAGTTTAGCTACGTGCTGCTTGCCTGCGAGCTCAGGTTCTGCGTGCGCTGCTCAGCTCTGTCTGTCAGCAGCAGCCACTTTAACCCGGGCTGAGGATCCAGGCTCTGAAATCCCCCCAGGCTACTTTTGTTAAAGCAGGATGGTGACAGGTGAGGGAGGCACATTGCAATGCCTGGAATGAAACCCAGGGGAGTAAATGGACCTTAAACATCCTCTGTGCTTTTATGAAACTACGGAGTCAGCTCCGTAATTACCTACTCAGTGTGTGCTGGTGTGCTGCCCTTCACTTCCACACACTGAAATTTAATCAGAGAGGCCTGTCCAGGAGCAACCTCTTCAGGGAAGCACAGCAGGACTCACAGAAGCAATTCCACAGAATATTTCAGGAGGGCAGTGCAGTGATGTTATCACCACTCTGTTACCTCAGCAAACCACCCCTATTCTGGCACCCCTGCACTGGGTGAGGGCCATCACCCTTCCTTCCCCCATTTGATCCATCAGGGCATCTGTAATCCTGTAAATGAGTCTGGTGAGGCTTCAGAGAAGGGCAGAGACCTTCATGAGCAGCCCAATGGACACAGCAACCTCCTCACCTGCACCAGCAATGCTCACAGCAAACCATCAGCCAGCACAAGCACATCCATCTCTGCACTTACATTCCCTCTGAGAATATTCCCACATCACCTTTTTAGTGACACCCTTGAAGTTCACAAGCATTAATCAAATATCAGGATGTCACCCTGGCTGAAAAGGAGGGGAATTTAGGAGACCATGAAGCACAAATGCAAGCTAAGAACTGGGAAAATTCAGTCCCTGCAGTCACAGGTCACTATGGCCTCTCATCTTCTCTGTGAATTTATAAACAACCATTTTAAACCACAGCAACATTTTTTGTGTGGTTTCTCCCATCCTGTTGGAAGGCTGTGCCAGACTCTTTCTGCACCTTTTTCTCATTTCTAGCAGAAATTTATTAAGGGCTGGCTTGTAGCCATTGCTTGTTGTGCAAATGTTTTCCTTCAGATTGGATGGGTTCTTCCTGCTGATTGCCTTTCTGATTTATCTGCAGAGAGCCCTGGGTGTCTCCTCTCAGCCCCACTTCTGGAGCATCCTAAAGGTGCATCTTTGCAGTGCCTGAGGGAGTGGTGCAGACAATTCCAAGCTACTGCTTCCAGGTGATGGGGAATGTGCTTTGCAGCCAGGTCCAAAAATCTGTCCATGCTTCATAGCTCGGGTTTGTGTCCAGGGAAATTCCAGGTGTGTTCCCATTCAGCTCAGACACAGCAGCTGCAGCGAAGATGAAAATGTTGGGATTGTATCCTGGATGTGCTCCTGTCTCCTCACCTTGGATTTGTCAGGGTGTCTCAGAGCTTCAGTTCATTCAGCCCTCAGACTCCTGCAAACCACCAAGGCCTTGGTGGGATGTAAAACATGGAAGTTATTACAGTGAAATCACATCTCTTCCCATCCTGAAATTTGCTCAGCAGGCAGGAAGTTTCCAGGAATAACTCCCAGCTCAGTGTGGTGCTTGCCAGGCAGGCTCTGCTCTGAGCTCTGTGGGACAGAGCAGTCACCTTGTCTGTCACTGGGAGATTTTCCCTGTGTCCTTTACAAGCACTTGACACAGGGAACACTCTGCTCACAGCCCAATTGCATGGTAATGCAGGTTAATAGGAGTTCATGTGGCTGAGGCTTGAAACACTTAGCTCTCCTCTTCTGTGTGCCTGACAGCTTTATTGCTGTGAATACACCGAGGAGCCAGTTCAATAAGCTGAGCACTATCAAAAGATTTTTCTTTATGGTCTTAAGAGGGCTTATCTGTAATTCCTGGCTGCACAGTCTTTGAAAACTATAATATTACAGACAGTGATTTTTTTTCCTTTTCTTTTCTTTCTTTTATTTTTTTTTAACATGTGGTTTATTTTGAAATAAAGCCCTTCAGGGTCGTTGTTAACTCTTTTTCTCCCTCAGGTCTTTCAAGGAAACTGCAGATTTGACACAGTTGCTTTGTTTTATCAGTGTGTGGCAATTTCATTGAATTACTCAATTTGAAAAATTGCGTCAACAGTGCAGAGAGTAGAAATATTTCATAGTGAACTGAAGAAGTTTTGCTGTCATTCCCTCCACTGAGCACAGTTCCTGCCTGGCCAGGGCTGTGCTAGTCTGAGATTGCTCAGTCCCCTTTTATTGGTACTGTAGTGATGTGCTTGTTCTAACTGAGGATTTGCAGTCACACTTTGCATCAGGAAATATTTTGTTTTAATTTCTGATCCAACCTGCTCCCATCATGCTCCCTTCTGGAGCTGGAAATGAGTGGCACACATGGGACAGGAGACAGCATCCATGTCAGGGAGGGGATTCTGCCATGGGAATCACTGCCTGGCAGCCAAGGAATGGTCCCAAAGCCTTCTCTTCCCTTCATCCCCCACTTAGGAAAGGCACAAAAGGGGCTGAACTGCTGGGCCTTGAGCATATCCCACCCATAGACATGGTGATGTGCCCTCACACCCCAGCACTCCGTGGGACACATCCCCAGCTGCTGTGCTGAGACACTCACAGGGATGCCTGATGCAGCATCAAGCGATGAGTCAGGCTGAGTGTGAGCAATAAAACACCTTCCCTGGAGCTGGCAGGAATTCCAGTGGGACAGAAGAGCTGCAGGAAGCCTGGCACACCAGACCTGAGTTTTATTTGTCTGACACTTTTGCCTTCATCTGCAAAGCTTGAAACCTGGTCATGAAAATGATGCTCCATTGTATCACAGGTTCCAAAGGAGATTCCTTTGAAAGCAGTGCCATGAATCTCAACATCACTTTGTTGTGCTTTTACAACTCAAATTTCACCCCAGAAGAAGATCAAGCATTGCATGTCACTGTAACTGCAAAAATATCCAAGTAGAATGGGAAAAACCATTGAATTGAATGCTGACATAACTGGGATGTCTGAAGTAGCCATAGCTGTAAATGTATTTACAGGTAACCAAACTTCAACAGACACTGCAAGTGTTTGATGATCACTGGGGGCTTTGTGGTTCTGGACTGCAGAAAGGCAACTTGGAAGTTCTGTGTTCTCACCACCTGAACATTTATAGATTCTTCAAGGTATCCAAGCTGAGTACTTGGCAACTGAAACATTTGGAATCAAGCAGTTTCTGTAAAGATGTAGGGTTTGGTTTGACAAAATGGCAGTGCTGATGTCAGCGTGGCTGCTCCAAAGCAAGAGATAAGCAGGAGAAAGGAAAGGTTGCAAACCTGGCTGCACATTTCTCTGCTTCATCTTGTTTGAAGGAATATTTCAGATTATTGGCAAAGGGGAAGATGCATTTCTGCTTTACACAAAGTCCAGCTCTGAGGAGACACTGCCTGAGCCAGGGGTTGTGGGGAAACTTGTTCTGACTTTCTGTTCACACACAATTAAAGCTCTGCAAGGCAGCAGCTCCCACTGGGAGCAGCTCTGTTGAGAGGGAGATGATGGGCAGGACAGACTGTTCTGCCCCTGCTTTGTTTCTGGACACCAGGGAAGTGCAGCATGACCTTAATTATGTGAAGTGGGCAGTTTTGACATCTTTTTCAAATTACAGAACTGAAACTCTCAAATCCTTGGTGTATTCATCTCTTTTTAAATTTGGTGAACTGAGGAGCTCTTCACAGAGATGCTCCTTCCACATCCTGGGTCTGCATGGGGCTCAGCCACGTTCCAAATCCATTATAGACTTGGAATACACTTCAAAATAACACTCTGAACTTCTCGTTTTCTTCCCCTTCCAAAAGCAGAGCCATCAGGGCTGTAGCCAAATAAATATGGTCTTTCTATACAGTGAGCAAGCCACACTCTTGAGATATGATGTTCCCAGAAATGGTAGCAGGCTTTTCAAAATTGAAAACCTCTGGACATTTTATTTATGCTCCTCTGTTAACAAATGCCTCGTTTGATTGCTTTTAAATGTTGTGTTTCTGGAATGAAAATAGAATACTGGCATTTAATTCTGTATGTGTTATTATTTCAGCTTAGGAGAAGGCAGGGAGATGTTTTTTTTAAAAGACTGGATTGTTTTAAGATCATTTTAAAGCCAAATGTTTAAATACTGACTGTTTTAACTTACTTCCAATACTCTCCAGTAATTGGTAGAAAGCCTGAATCTTTTTTCTGTGACTTCTTAAAAAGTTCCTAGTTGATTGAAAAGTTTTTTGTCAAAGTCTTGGCTAACTTGGTTTACAAGACCCTGCTGAAAATCTCTTGCAATTTGGGGTTTCTCTGATTTGTGGTGTTGCCTTTTAGCTGGACTGACTTTTCTGATAGTGAAAAATAAACCTGTAGGCAATTTGCTTGCCATGAAGCCATGCAGAAATAGGGTTTGGCTGCTTTTTGTTTTATGTGTCTGATAAAAGGTTAGGAGGAAAGGGAATGAATAATAAGCACTGGAATAGAATGCTCTGAAAAGTGTCTTAGGTCTGAATATTTCTCTGATTTTTGGCAAATGTAAATCTCCACCTGATATGGAGCAGGTTCTGTCCATGCTTTGCATGTGAACAATTGTTGGTTAGCCAGCACCCAAATTTTTGCTCTTCTGTGGATCTGGACTTGTCTGACAGGATCTTTCAACTCTCCCAAGGGCCAGGTCTAACAGTTTTTCCAATTTACCTTTTTTAAAATGTACTGAGAAGTAAAATTATATTCTCTATCAAGTGAGACATGCTACAGTCTGCTTTTGCAGATGTCTGCAAATACTTCTGAGGTGGAGATTTTTTTCTGAGATGAGATTTGCATGGTCAGTTACAGGAAAAACAAAAGTATTTACATTCCTATTCCACTTCCAGATCTTCTACTTGTCCTAAAAATTAAGGGGTGTTTTAGTTTGGTTTTTAATAAGCATTGTTATAGTTACCTGAAAAACCTGAAATGAGGAATGAGAATTGATGTTTATCCATCCAATTTTGATGTGTGCTGGAAAGAGTTAAAAACCTTTGAAAATACTTTGTGCAAAGCTTTTAATTGGCATTTAAAATGTTTATTGCTACTTTACTCATAATTAGTGTCTAAATTTGTCAGCTCATATGGCATAGCTGCAGCTTTTAGATCAGAAATACTTTCTGTTTTCTCTCCAGCTGGTTTCCTGTAAAGGGCTGAATTATTCTAGCTTTTATGGGTCATTGTTAAACATGGCAGGAAGGGTCATTGTTAAAAATGTTTTCAGAACTTTGATAACCAGTTTATCAACTGATTCACATGTTTAATCAGTTAATAGGTTTTCCTTTTCAGTGCATGGGAATTTCTTTGTTTATCTTAACTGAGTAACTGTTTCTCCAGTGGAAAGAACTGTAGTTGACTGATAATCTTCTCAAATATGTGGAGTTTGCTCTCGTGACACAACTGGCATGAACAGATCCTGCACTGTTACTCCTAAGTCTGTGTTTCTAGGGAAAGGTCCATCATAAGGAGGTTTGCATGTCTTGGAAGCCCCAGATGCTCTGGTATTCTGGGGAGACAGGGCATGGAGCAAAATTCATCAGGCATTTTATGATAAGGCTCCTGAAGGTGGTTGTTGATTAAAAAAAGAGGGACAGGTGCTTCTGAGAAGTGCCAAACATCCCAGGTTCCTCCAATACCTCATCAAGAAGAATTTTTTGCAACATATTTTGTCAAAGGGCACATATTTAGCATGAAATATCTCCAAGAATCACCATCTTGTGGCTCTCTGAGCACCTGTCTGGGGGCTGCACCAGCTTTCTGCTGAAAAACCTTTTTGCTAATCTCCAATCTGAGCCCGCCAAGGCGCAGTTTTTGATGTTGCCCCTTATTCCAGCATCTGTCTCAAACAAGAAGTTTGGCTCTGTCATCACTATAATTTCTCTCCAAGTGAGGGAGTTGTATCTATCTCCTCTCAGATAACCTGTTATTAAATCACCATCTCTTCATCAGGCCCAAGAGGCCAAGGCCACGCTCAGATGGAGCCCTCACTTGCTGAGAGCACTCTTGGCTCATGTTCAGCTTGAAGAAGGTTTTTTTCTGCCATCCCCATTGTAATAAGGCCAGTCTGCTCCTGTGTTTATAAACAAACTCGAGGCCAGGCAGAACTGTAAACTTTATTTTGCTTTTTTCAGAAAATAAATGCAATGATGTTTGCTTTCTACGTAAAGCGTGACTTGGCGTGGAGAAATACACAGCAATAAAGTTGCAAAATTTAAGTTTACATAACATTTATCTGCCTTGAAATTGCAGATATTTGGAGAGCCCTGCAACCCTCAGCTGGGTTTGCAGGAGAATGGTGTTCATGGAGTCACAGCAGCTCCTGGAGTTGGCATTTGTGAGAAAGAATCAGCAGCTCATTCTGTGTACCTGGGATTTTTGGATTTATTCATTCCTGTTGCTACATGAAGGAAATGTGTTGAGATGAACACAGGCCCAAGTAAAACCCAGATTATACTGGAAACCCAGACTGGGATGGCAAAGGCTGAGGAAGGCACTGCACCCCTTGTGGCTCACACCTCAACTATAAATTCCTCCCATAAACAGCAGAGAGGTGAAATTCTTAGATTAGACATAAGAGAGGAGTTTTTACAATGGGGGTGCTAAATCACTGGCACAAGTTGCCCAGAGGGGTGGTGGATGCCCCTTCCCTGGAAGAGTCCAGGACCTTGTTGGATGGGAATTAGGGGAAGGTGCCCCTGCTCATGGCCTTTAGAAGGTGCCTTCCAACTCAAACTACTCCATGATTCTGTGAAGTGAACTCTATTCTGTCCTCTTGAGAGAGTGCTGGGAGTTCTGATGGAGAGCCTTGGTTGGGAAACAGCTGGGCCTGGATACGTCCCAGGAAAAAGGATATATGTCCTGGAACCTGCCAGTCCTGGGCTGTGCTGCAGGTGATTGCATCCAAAGTGATGGCTCTGCCACTGATGTGAGACAGAATGAGCAGGGAGGAGGCTGCAGGGATTTGTTCTTTCCTGTGGCCACCAAAAAGCAGGACACGATGGGAGGGAAGCAATGGACTCTTGTGGATGTGGGTGAGAAGACAGCAGAAGGTTGGGTGAAGGATATTTTAAAACTTGTGTTGATGCAGGCACTGTTTCATATGGAGCATTAATTCAGTGTTTTATTTGATAAAGCAAAACTTCCTGAGCCTTGAGCAGGATATTTAACTGTGGATGCTGAAAACCAGGGATACCAATCCTGCTTACGTTGTTTGAGTCAGACAAACCTGTTAAAAAAATATTTTATCAAAAAAGATGCTTATTTTAAAAACGCTGCTGTGAAATATGGGGAAGATAAATGAAGTGTTACATTTGAAACCTCTTTTATTTTTTAATTTATTGTCATTTTTCTGTACTCTTCTACTAAAAGACTCCTCTGTGGTGGAGAGCCAGAAGCAAATACGACCGTCCAATTTGTTGCTGGAGCTTTCTGAAATTTAAACCCAATTCATTAGGTACAACGTAGGTGTAGAGCGTGGGCAGTCATTAGGATTTCAACAGCAAATAATGCAGCCCATGAAACATCAGACTTATTTCCTTCTCATGTAAAACACAGTAATGCGTTTCACCCTGGCTAAATGTGCTCTTGAGCTTTTATGTCAGAGTGAATCATGATCTAACGCTCACCAGATTAAATCTAAACGTTGCAGTATTTCCTTTCTAATTCTGGCTCTTCCCACTAGGATAATATTATTTGTCTCGTCAGTTATGTGCAAGTGTGAATGAGGAGATGGAGTTTTCACATGTGTGCAAACACCCGGGGAAGCGCGGCCCGCGGGGAGAAAACCCCGCCGGATAATTAGGTAAAACGCATCATAAGATCCATGTCCGCGGGGCCAGCGTGGCCCGAAAGACTTTGATTTGTGCGAATTCCTGCTCCAAACGGGAGGGCTGTGGCTGCCTCTGCAGGGAGGACCTTTGGGCCTTCACCGGCGGGCGCAGCCGAGCGGGCCCTGAGCGGCTGCGACAGCGCGGCCACCGCGGCCACCTGCGCCCAGGCCTCGTTAGCGCCCAGGCCTCGTTAGCGCCCGGGCCTGGCCCAGCAAAGCCGCCCAATTAACATCCCTGCAAGCCCCTCTCCAGCCAGCCATCACTAACACTCCCGATCAAACCTGACATCTTCCCCCCGCTCCCCCTGCCCCAAACTCCAATTAGTTGAAGGGGTTTTACTGAGGGACGTGGCTCTGCTGAAAAGGCAGAGGACTTTGCTTGGGTAATCAGCTTAAATAGCGGCGCGTTTCCTGCCCTCGCTGCTCCCAGCTTCCCATTTGGGAGACATAAATACTGGGTTTATTTTAAAATCTTTTTTATCTCCAATTTCCTCCAGTTTTTCTGATGGGCCTCGTACACGACTCCATTTCAAAGGGCAGGATGGTGCAGCCAGTAAAGTGGATGCAGACGGGAACTTTTAAGTTCAATGTTGGTTGCCTTTATTGGAAGGAGGGGTAATGAGGGGTTTCACATGGAAAAGGTTCATCTTCTCTGACAGTCATAAACTGGTGATAATTACGAAGAAATTCACGGTTTCATTTATTTTTATACTTTTTAAACACTCCTGCCCAAACAAGCATTTTACATTTTCTGCTGCAGTAGCAGAGCAATGATTTTTTTTTAAGTTATGAAGAGGTTACAGCTCATTGTGTACATTTTTATAAATATATTCACCTGAAGACATGTCTGGGTCAGCTGTAAGATAAACTGTGAAATGCCAATATTCTGTAAAGACAAAAGTTGTTGAAGAAGCATCTGTAATTCAGTATAATACATAGTTCAGTTTCTGCCAGGGTTGGATTCTTCACTTTTCATTACTCAAGAGAATTGCCATGGAGTGGATGAGCTTTGTGGGGTCAGGGTCTTTGCTTGAGTGTGTTTAATTTTAGAAGGGTAAACTGTGGAAATATTCCTGTGCTTCAAGTTATGCGTGCACACCATTTTATTCCTGTATTCATCATTAATTTTTGGTCCATCAGATATAAACTGATGGGGAAATTCTGTTTTCCAGGAGGAGAATTTGGGATTAATTTGGGATCACTGCTTTTGTGTGTGTTTGTTTCTTTTAAATGGCCAATTTTTCTCTAACTGTACATTCTCTCATTTTCCTGACAGGAGCAGCAGTTGGCCTAGAGGACAAGCTGCCCTGCAGCCACAATCCCATCCCATGGCTGATCCAGAGCCTTGGGAATCAGGCACATGGTGACCTCCAGAGATGGCAGCCAGCAGCAAACCCACAGCACAACAAAAATCAATATATCACCCTCCTGTCATCAGCTCTCAGAAACTCCCTCCCACCCTTTTCAGGGATCCGCTCAAACTGTCCCATGTTGTTACTCCAAAAGTGACACTGCACAGGAGTCAGGAGATCACTCATGGACTGCACACAGATTTCTGGAGGCAGGTACATGTCACCTCTTAGGGGAGATTCATCCTCTCTGTAAAGCCAAGTCAGGACCCCTGTGGCTGTTCTGGGATTTGCATGGTTGGTCAGGAATTGAGTCAGGAACACAGTGTGTGTTGGCAATCTGTGTTCAGGACCCAGATGAGATCTCCTGAGGAGTGTTCAGAAGCTCCTCCAATGTCAAGAAGTGATCTTTCCTTTCCTAGAAGGACAATCAAGCTTTTCATGCCACCTTTTTATTTCAAAAGGAAGAGACAGGCTGGTGTTGATCTTAATCATATTATTTGGCTGGAAATGACTTTGGGTTCCACATCCAACAACTGGACCCAGCTCAGCTCCTCAAGGGCACTAAAATAACTTGACAGACATACAAGATTTGCAGAAGAACTTCCAAACCCAAGCTTAGGAAGCTGATAACAGTCAAGCTTTCCTAAGCATGACCATGTTAACAGTAATGGTTGAAGGGTGGTTTTTTTGGGGGGAAGGTGTCATGTTCCTCACCTCATGGCAGCAGAGCCAGGATCCCCTTCCATCTCTCCCAACCAGAAATGGATAATACCTTTTCCTGACTGGGTTTTAGGGGAAAAGCATGTTGTGTTCCCAGGTGTTTGAGAATTGAAGAATTACCCTTTTTTAATGTATTTTATTGATGTCAGTTTATACATTTATTACCTTTTTTTAATGTCAGCCTTGTGTGTTGCTATTTCTCCAGTGCCAGTTTTCTAGCTCTGCTTAATGATGAATCATGAACATTAACTTTATATATGTGTAATGCTTTATATATATACACATGTATATTTATATAAAAATCTGGGTGGTGGCAGGGAGAGACAGATTCTGTCTGCTCCATCTTTTGTTTGGATCTAGTTGCCATAGAAACACTAGGATCAATTTTGACAGACTGAAATACTACAAATTACCCTGTCTAATGACCTCACTGCACAGGGCTGGCACGTTGGATTGCAACATTGCTGAAAGGAAAAGCGTGAACGCTGCAGGAATTTCTGCTCCATGGAAAAATGTTATTTTTGGATTCCTCAGGAAGGCGTGCACATAAAACCAGCGGTTCCCTGGTGAGTGACTGGTCCCTGAGACCAGCACAACTTTCATCTGAATTTTTGGTTGTGGTAGGTGATGTCATATTTGGCCATACGTTTCCTTAAGCTGCAACTGGCATCTCACTGAGAAAAACCTTCATGTTTGCCTGTTAAACACTGAGGCAACTGATTTCTGACAGGAAGATTGCCAGAATGAATCTTTTTTCTTCCTTTTTTGGTGTCATCTGCTACCTGTGTGCCTTGGTATTGATGCAGATGACATTGGTTTTGTGGTTTGTTACCTTCCTGATCAATTAAGGAGCATTGAATTCTGCCTTGTGTCTCAAAAGTGGTTCATGCTGGGAACAAATGCCCCTTTAACTCCTGAGCAGTGTGTTTTGGGATGGATTCTCAGTTGCAATAGGAAGTCCCTGCTGCATGGGGACAGCTGTGACATCTCAGGTTGCTCTGGGTTTTCCTTCCATCCTCTTTCCATACTGATATGGGCCCTGCAGTTTGACTCAGGGAAATGTCTCATGCAACTTTATTGCTGTGTAGTAAAAGACACGTTTAGTACTGGGTTTTATTTAGACCCATTTATATGTTGGTATTATTTGTACACAGGGAGACAATGTGTGTGAGTTGGCAAACAGCTCAGCCATTCTGGTTTTCTTCTAGTCAAGAATATTACTCTTGCTCTATCTAATCTAGAGTTGTAAATTGCAGCAGAGGTACAAATCCAAAACAAACATTCTGAAGAATTTGAATGGAGTAGAGCCCCAATTTCCATTGCAGTTCTCTCTCTGTTGTCCAATTTGTTAAACACAAGTGGTCCCATGTGTGAGTAGCATGACTGCCAGAAGCACTCTGCAGCCATCTGCTTTTCTGGTGAGTCTTTGATTATTTCTCTGTCCAGTTTTCTATCCAAAATTAGAACTGGCAACTCAATTGGTTGATTAATATTGTATTTTTTATCATTTCACATTTCCAGCTTAGGGCTAGGAAATGTCAGCAAGGTCATAAAAAGCACGAGAAATGAACTTTCCTTCTCAAGACCAACTTTACCGTGGTAGAATTTCTTACCATGTTGTTTCAGCCCTTCAAGAGCAGCAAGAGAATTGAATAGGAAAAGTTTTACTGTTTGTGGGTGACACCAAACTGGAAGGAAAAGACAAAACAGCCTGGATGAAGCTGATGAGCTGTCTTGGAGATGTGAAGAGCTGCCAGGCACTGATGGAGGCGTTCACAGCAGAGCTGAACTTAAAGCCAGCACTGCATATAAACTCAAATTAGGGGGCTAGAAGGAACCACTGGATCTTTTAGAGTCTGTGGGTTATCTGGGCTGAATTGTAGGGTTTAAAAAATTGGAACTGAAGGGGAAGTTGGCTCTGAGGCACCCCAGAGCATTCCTGAGTCCTGGTGCATGTTGTGGGCAGGGCCCTTCTGTGTTTGTGCAGCTTCAAGGTTGACAGAAACTGAAAGGTTTTAGATGCTTAAAGCAGAAATTCTACTGGAAACACTGTGAGACAAGCAGAGGGTGAGTGAGAACTCTGGGTCATTGCCCTTGTATTTGCTGCACAAACTCCCTGGTGCATGACAGGATGCTTTTGGATCAGAGCGTGCCGGGTGTGTCCGGGGTGGGAGCCAGAGGAGCAGAAATGGATGAGCCCTGTAGCACAGACTTGGCCAGTGAGATTGCATGAGAAGGAGTAACTAAATATTCATTTGTTTGGGTTTTTTCCCTTTTAAAATAACTTGCATCAGGATTTTGATCTGATCCAGCTGCATCTTGGGAAGTGCAACAGGTTTGCAGACAATGGTTGAAATCTCTTGTGCCACGTGCAGAGGTTTGGATTTCCAGCACCACCTCACAGTGCAGAGGGGATGGGTGAGGAAGGGAAGGCTCTTGGGTGCAAGTTCACCTTGTGAAATGTGCAATATTCTGATGTTATTGATGGGGAGGGTGGCTGGTCCCTAACACAACCTCAGTCCTTACATTCCTGCTTGGCATTTTCCTTACTGTGTAGGCAACGTTAAAATATTGATTTCAAACCTAAAGATCTCTGGAAACTGAACTCCTTTTGCATTTCCAGGATTGCCCTCTGACTGGGTGGGAGGCATTGGTTTTTGTGGCAGTATTGTGCAGAAAATCAGAAGTTCACCAGACCCTGGTGGTTTCAGGGCTGCTGTTGAGGGTGGGCTGCAGCTCTCCATGCTCAGGCAGTGCTCAGGGCACTCACAGTGACAGGGAAAGGCACTGTCCAAACACACAAAGACTCAACACATTCAAAATATCTTTGTTTTAAATTATAGTGAGGAAGGGAATAATTTCGAAAGTGGGGATGTGATGGGAGCCAGCCAAGCTGGGCTTTGCTAATATCTGAATTAGGCTGTTGAAAAATGTTCTGAATCCACCAGAAGATCCTGAAAGTTCAGCTCTCCCCAGTTTAAGTTAGTGGTGACAGGATTGGGCCCTCTATTACTTTTTTATGTGGTGTTAAAAATTGCTTTCCCATATTTCCAAAACCATTATTGAATCTTTTCATAGCACGTTGTGAAATCTTTGTGTGCATTACTCAAACTGCTTGTCCATATGTACAGTAGGGTAATACAATATTTGGGCTTTTCCCTTTTGTTTGGCTTCTACAAAAAAAAAGGGCAAATTAAAAATCTTTCCTCCTCTCCCCATTTTGGTTTTTTTCCAGGTAAAATGATGGCAGACATGCTCAGCTCAGTCCCATATAACATACTGCTTACTGGAACAACCAATTTAGTTCTCTGCCCTTTTACTGTAAACTTGGGTTTGTTTTTTATGTATTTGTGATTTCCTTTAAACCATTTATAAACAGGTTAGAAATACCATTTCATGACTCTATTAATAATCAGAGCTCTTTATATGAGTTTTTTAGGAACCTTTCTGTCTAGTAGGAACAAACTATGATAAACAAAGACCTCCAAACTCTTCCTGCTGCACAAATATTCACTGCATTGTTTTGGTATTCCTTAGAGCATTCTGCCTTTGGTCAAAATGTTGTAGTCAGGGATTTAACTGGTAATTGTTATTTCCAGGAAGATTTCTTTTTATTGTTGTTTTAGAGTACAAAAAGAAGTCGTTTTTTGCAACAACATTCATGTTGCATGAAAAAAAGCTTTAAATCTATTTGGATGATTGTGAGAGTTGGGATTTTGGTGCCAGATGCAGAAGGCTGCAGGATGGTTCTGATCCAGCAGAGCCAAGACAGATTCACTGTCCTGGACTTGGTGACCTGCAGAGGTCCCTTTACACCTAAATTATTTCATGGTCCTGGAGGGTTCCCTGTGCTGCTCTGGCACTTGGGCTCCTGTCTGAGCAGACTCATCTCACTGCACCTGCAGAAAATGAGGAAAAACACCTGAGGATTTGTGGAGTTAGCAGTGAAGGGCTGGTAAGAGTTCAAACTGGTGGAAAGGAGTGATTGGGTGATGGGAGGTGCTGGTGGGAAAAAAAAGGAGAGAAGGTTGTGGGACAGAGCTTCCAGCAGCATCAGCTGCCAGAGCAGCTCAGCTCTGCCCCTGTTCTGGGTTTGGCTGTGCCAAACCTCCCCTGTCCTGTGCAGGATGGATGGACACGGTCCTTGAGCTGTAGTGCTGAGAACAGAGATCCTTCTGAGTTCTGTAGTGTTGAGAACAGAGATCCTTCTGAGTTCTGTAGTGCTGAGAGCAGAGATCCTTCTGAGTTCTGTAGTGCTGAGAGCAGAGATCCTTCTGAGTTCTGTAGTGTTGAGAACAGAGATCCTTCTGAGTTCTGTAGTGCTGAGAACAGAGATCCTTCTGAGTTCTGTAGTGTTGAGAGCACAGATCCTTCTGAGTTCTGGTTCTGCCCCCTGAGAGCTTCAGGTGGTTATTTGTTATATTTGTTTGGTTATCTTATACTTCACCTGTACTTTGAGCATTTCCTTGGGCAGAAGGATGGAAAGTTCCTGAACAGTGCTGGAGCATCTGAGTGCTTTGTGACAACACTTCAGACAAGGGTGATGTCACCCAAGAAATGATCTCCCAGAGCTGCAGGAGTTCAGCAGCAATGAACATTTTCTTAGTGCTTTCTTCCCTCTAAATATAAAATTCAGACAGCAGCTTCTGAGCTGTGATAACCTTTTCATGAACTGTCCTGGCTCTTACACTCTCACCTGTTAAAATAAATGACATTTATTAAAAACCCCAGTCACAATAACACCAAACCTGTATTTTTTTTAGGGCATAAATCTACCACTTCAATTGCAGGAACCTGTCAGTGAATTTCTGACACCGAGTTATGTTATTTAATGAGTGCTATTAGGTAGTTCTGTCACTTAATAGGATTGAGGGTTGGAAATGCCATGTAATATCACTTCACTGGAGAAAAAATCAACAAACAGCCCTCACTAAAAACCTCGAGTCTCCTTTGAAGTCGGTCAGAGCTGCTGTCACTTCAGAGGGAACCCGCAGGGCTGTTTTCACTCCCATTTTAGGGGAGGCAACAGTTATTCTTGGCAATTTACAGTAGGGGCACTCAAAAAAAAAATCTCCCACCATCTGACTGGGAGTGAGCAAACAGAATAGTTATGGCACAAAAGGGCCTTGGCAGGCTCCTGTCCATAATTATCATCTCCTTCAAGGAAATGGGAATTTGGGCAGTGCCCAGGAAAAGTGCTAATGGCCATTATTGCCATGGGTTGTCATTTGCACTCAGGTGCCACCTAAAATCCCTGGGTAAGGTCTGGGCTGATTTATGGCCTGTGGAGTTAGTGGGAGCTGGTTTTATCCTGACAACTTGGTGGCCATGGAGTCACCTGTGTCCCTCTGGCTGCATCTTTATGGGAAGGAACTGTGCAGGGAAGTGATAACAGCCAGGAGAAAGCAAGAGGGAGACTTGGTAGCTGAAATTCTGTTTCAGGTATTACTTTGCACACCAGGGTGGCTTAAATCTATCAGATTTTTATCTCCTGGTGTAAGAAAAAAGGCTTTTTTTCTCCACAGAGTATTCCCCACCTGACTGGGAGAACAGACACCAGCTACAGTACTGCTGAGGAGAGCAGAGGGAGGAAATTTTCTCCCCTTAGAGCCTGGGGTTCAGTGTTGCACTCTTTCCATCCACATCTTTTCATCCAGAAAGTCAAGTTCTCCCTTTGATGCTGGTGTCCAAAGTGTAGCAAAAAAACTGAAATCCCTCTGCATCAGCTGAGCAACTGAAGTGGATTAAAAGCAGAAAGATTAGATTCCCTGGGAAAGTTGAATGGAAAAAGGTGTTTTGCCTTTCCTATTGGTTTCATTTTGAAGTCCCTGTGAGGGCTCTGGGGTTAAACTTGCTGTCAGTACCTTGGTGAGGAGTCCCACATGTCTCAGATCTTTCCTCAGCTGGGCTTCCTGTGTTTGCAGGTTGTGAACTGGGGACTGGTGCAGAGTTCCTTATATTCTGAATTTCCCAAGGCCACAGCCCTGTGTTCACACACATAGGATGCAGTCTGTACCTTCTGGAGCCTGTGTACAATAGCAAATAAAATCCCAAAGAATTTGGAATTTATATCCAAACCAGTTGTACTGGTTTGCTTGTGTAAATCTACCAGACTAGGGGGTGAAATGAGAAATTCTGGGATAGATGGTGAAATTTGTGTAAAAAAATAGCAATTAAAGCCATCAAAACTTTTGAAAGCCATGCCTGTGGAGGGCCCATCCCGTGTGAGCCCATGGAAGGACCCTGTGCATGTACCTGGAGACAAGGAACATTCCAGCAGTGAAATACAACTTCCCTGACATCCCTGACACAAGTCTCTCTCACCTCAGGGCAGTCAGGATTCCATCACAAATCCCACTGAGCCCATTTCAGCCTCCACAGGCTCCGTGCAGTGGAGGTGAAAAAGTCCTGTACAATGGATTCAGTGTTTCCAAAGGGATCTGGAAGCTGGGAAGTCGATGTTCTTTGGTCCTAAGCTGTACTTCAGGGCTTGAGATACACTCAGCTTTTTCCTGTAACAAATCAGATTTGTCATTACTTGAAAAAGTGCTGATAGAGACCTAGGGAGAAGTTAAATCCTCGACAAAACTTCATGAAATAATACCAGTGGCAATGTTTAAAAAGTGAATTAGGCTGCAATATCCTTATTTCTTCCCTTTCCTGAGTGTGGCAGGTTTTGGCAATAAAGCTGGATCTGGAGACTGAGGGTCTTTCAAAGACAGGACTTTTTCCATTTCATTTTAGATGCTTCAGTTTTGCAGATCTTCAGTTATTCAGATTTCTGTGGGGCTGTTAATTAGTAGGTGTCCAGTTCAAAGTGTTTTCAAGTGGGATTGAGGAGAAAGTGGGTTAGGCAAAAAATGGATTTGTCAGGAGTATTGAGTTTGTGCTCTACTGCAGGCTGCATAAAACTTGTCCTGTGGGTCACAGTGATGTGTGTGTGGAGAGGGAGAAGTGAAATCCCAGGGTTTGAACCCTCAGCATAAAGAAGGTTTATTAAGTGCAGATCTTTTTTTGGACCTTGACACTGGGATCCAAATAGAAAGTGCCCAGCTAAGCTCAGTGAAGTCCTGCTGGGATGGATCATTTTTGGAATAATCCAAACATGACTTGGGCCAGCTCTTTCTGTTCAGGGAGCTGCCCAGGTCTCTGGTTTAAAGCAGACCCCTTTCTTAGGGATTTTCTGTGTGCAGAATTGCCACGTGCAGGCTCGGGATGAAATCATTGCACAAACAGCTCCTCTGTAGGGATATCCAGATTGAGCACACATCTATTCCCTCTGATTAATTTATTTTTGCATTCATGGACCCCTGAAATCTTGAGGGCAAACAGGTTCCCATTGGGGGATGTTTGTGCAAGGAGTGAGATGGGAAATGAGTGAAGGGTGATGTTTGTGTTGCCTCAGGGGCAGCTGCTCAGCTGGACTGACAGAGTTAACACTCATCACATCACCCAAGAGCCAGCACAAGCCTTCTGCCTCCTTAGACAGTGGCCATTAATATTTTGACACATATTTTGGTTCTTTCATCTCAGAAAGCAATTACTGTGTCCAGTAAATCAAAACCACAACCATGTGAGGCCTCACCCTGACGGGACCACCTCGCTCAAACCACATTTAACGTGATTCTAATAATGAACTACGTGTTGATAAGGAGCTGAGATTTCAGTGTCCCGTGTGAAATGCCATCCTTGCACATCAGGGATTCCTCACACGTGTGCAGTGTCCATGTGGGGTGGGAGGGAATCTCCTGTTGGGAGAGGCACGAGGGGGAGCCGTGCAGCAGCGAGTGGCAGCGGCACTGAGCTGTGCCTGCGAGTGCTGCCAAGGCTTTGTTCCCTGCTTCATCCTGGAAAACCATTCATGAGCTTTAAATGGGACTTCTAAAGTGCAGCATGAGCTGATAGAGCACAGTGAACCAATGGGAATCTCAGAGAAAGGAATACAGGAGTATTCTCTAGAGCACTCCTGAGCACCAGCAATCATCTTCTTTTCAATCCCCAAATTTCTCATGTGAATCCATTTCTCCTTTGGAATATTCTCTTCCTTAAAAAGATGTATCCCATTGGAAAAATGCCCAGAGTGCAGTTTGTGGTGGTGTGTCCAGAAGATATTCCCAAAAACAAGTGAGGCTGCTGTTAGGTGTCACTTCATCCTGAAATCCCATCCCAATCTCTTCATCTTCCAGATGTTTGTTGCTGCTGCCTCCCTTGCTCTAGCATCAGGCTTCAGGGCAATGAAGACTGAAAGACTGATCCAGCTAAGAGCTAGCCAGACTATAGATAGATAGATCAATAAATAGATGGATAGATAGATAGATAGATAGATAGATAGATAGATAGATAGATAGATAGATAGATAGATAAATAAATAAGTTCCCAAGTTGCTTTTAGACCAGGCTGAAGCCTCTACAACTTGCAGCAGCACAAATTAAAATTTAATTTAAATTTTACTCACAAAGATGCAGGAGGGAGCCATGCTAAGGAATGGATCACTGGAATTTTGGCTTCTTTCCCAAAGGAGCTGCTCCCTGCCCTGCTCCCCTGGCCAAGGTGGCCACAGCCGCTCACCAGAGCGGTTCCTCCACGTGGGAGCTGCCCTGCATTAACATTTTTTTCCATGGGCTCAGCCTGGGACAGACAGGTTCCTTCACATTCTCCTGGATCTGCATGAGAACAGCCTTGAGGAAGAGCCTGAGACAGCACAGGAGCAGCTCTGCTGAGGGAGCCCCGAGCAGCTCCCGAAGGTTCTGGCTGCTGTCCCAGCTCTCGGGAGTTTCAGTTCTTGGGATGTCCCTGAGCAGGGGTTGGAGGTGATTTATAGCTGGTGTGTTGGGAAACTGCACTTGTGTAAATGGGGTTTCCTAGATAACCAGGAAATTTTGGAGTCTTCTGGGACTCCTGGGTGAAAAATTTGAGATATTTATTTATTTTTTCCATTTGAAGCAACAAGGCAATGCTCCTCCTACTTGTATCCTAAATAGGAAGTGTTTATGTTTTGGAAGACTTTTTTTCATGTATTCTGTATAGAAGAAACACAAGGGTGAATTTGATCCTTCACCTTCTCCCAGACACCCCTGGCCATCAGTACATCCATATTAATGGACTGGTTTGGGTTTTAGAAGATACATGAGTGATTTTTTCAGTTGTGTTGTAAGAGGCAGGTTCTGGCTACTCCAAATCCAGCTGCTGACGTGGGGTAGGGATGGCTGGTGGTGAGACCCTGAGCAGAGCAGAGCTTTTCCTAAGCCCAGAGCCATTAGGCTGAGCCTGCTGGGTCCCTTCCAGGCAGCCTGCGTGATATTTCCTCTGGAGTTTCAGTTGGATTAGATATTCATCTTCTCTTCCTGTTCCAAACTGTTGTTTAGTGCTGATGTGTCCTCCTAACCCACTGCCAAGTTCCAGCACAGTGGTGGTGAAGCCAGTCCTGGTCTGTGCTGGGGTTTTTAAACTTTGGGAGGAGTTTAACCCTTTGTCTCCACTGAGATCAGGGGGATGTTTGCCCCTAAACCTCTCAGTGGCTTTGGGGATTCCAGCACTGCAGTCACTGCAGGCCAAGCTCGAGCCCAAGGCAGCTCCAGACCCTCTTCCCTCTGCAAAGTGCAGAGAGATTAGCTAGGATCTCTTTGGGAGTGTCTGCAGTGATAAGGGTTAATTTTTTTTCTCTGGCAATTTAATTGCCAAAAATGTTTCATAAATGGCTATTGTTTTCCAAAAGGAGCAGATTCCTTGGGCTGTTGGGTTTTTAAATCCTTGGAGATACAATATATACATACACCACACTTGGTTATCCACATAGACTCGGTTTATTTGTGTTTGCCTGCTTAGTGCAAACTCATTACTCTCCAGGAAAGTCCTTTGTTGACACAAAAAGGCACTGGGGAAATATAATTTTTTTTACAATAAAGTCTTGTATTCATATAAAATGTTTCTCATTGGTAAAACAAAATAAAGAACTCAGAAGCACTGGCATGCAGAAGTTCACAGTTTTTAATACAGTACATGTGTCATAGCACAGTGTGGCCACCTAATGAGGAACTTAATACATTTTAAAAGTCTAATAACAGGACAGCTCAATGACTTTGAAAAACCTTAAAAACTCATTGTCTGGGATCGTGAGGATGAATACCTAATAAACTGAAATGTATTTACCTTTAGAACAATATGTTTTGTTCCTCTAAGGGCAAGCCTTTGATCCATTGAAAGGGCTCTGCTCGTTTCTAAGGCAGGGAGTCAAACTGGAATTCAAACTTTAAACTTGGTAAAGGAGCTGTATGTACAAAGAATTTTGCAATCAATAAAAGGCTGAAAATGCAGCGACCTGCTGCATCATTTGGAATATGCACCCCTAAGAGAGAGTTTAGATTCTGGGAACAAACACAGGCACTTTCCAGTGTGCACTGTAGATCCCAGAGTGGTTTGAGTTGGAAGAGACCTTAAAGTTCCTCTGATCCCACCCCTGCCATGGGCAGGGACACCTTCCACTGTCCCAGCTCCCAGCCTGGCCCTGGACACTTCCAGGGATGGGGAGGCCACAGTGAGTGGGTGGTGAGGAGGATGTGAGGAGGGTGTGCTGCCCCAGGTCACAGAGCACTGCTTTGGGGGATCCATGTGCAGCATAGTGCACACACTGTTCTGCAGCTCAGTGTGCTACTGGCTGCTAAATTTACAGAGAAGAAACACCCTGCGTGCCAGAATTACATAAATTCCGCTGGTTTCCTATAGACTAAACCTCCCATTCAGGAGGTGTGATTACCTCATGCTCACCTCTGCACCTGGGGAGCACTGGAGGCCAGCAGAGAGGCAGAGCCAGCAGAGCTGCTGCTCCTGGCTGCCTCAGTGTGTGCAGGGCACGAGTTCAGGGCAGGGGCACCTCGGTGTCAGCTCTGCTTTGGGTTGGTGCAGGTCAGGCTGCCCAGAGCGAGCTCTGCCCAAAGGGGACAGTCCCTGGGGTGTCCCTGATTCCAGGACAAACCTCGTGTTCCAGCGCTGGCACTTTGTTGTGTGCTGCTGTGGGGGTGTCCAGGCTCTGTCACCTGCCCGTGCAGAGTCCTGGTCACAGCAGGGACAAAACAGGAGCTTTGCTGCAGGGAAGGGCAGCAGGTGCTCAGAGACAATCCCAACCAGATCAAGCCAGCTTTGTTAGTCACAAGAATGACCTTTTTGGCCCAAGCAGGGTTTTCAGAGTCATTTTTTTGTTTGTGTTAAAATTGGTTGATTTTAAATCAGAATAATCTTTTAAAAAATCCCAAAAATCAAAACCAAAAAAAAAAAACCAAAAAACCCCCCAAAAAAACCCAAAAAACCAAGATTGCATTTTCCTTTCATTAAGTAAAACTTATTTTCTCCACTGTACCTAAGCAGTGAAAGGCAAAGCCATGACTACTCTCCTATGGAACAGAAAGTTGATCTGTGATGAGGACCACTCTTCATTTTTATCTGCTCCATTTTTACAGGGCATTTTGAGCTGGGTGATGTCAGAAGCAGCAGGAAACCAGGTCAGGCTATGAGACTTGCTGAATTTAGAGGAAGTTCTGCAGGGTCTTCACAAAAAGCAGCAAAATACCCTGAGTGTCTGCCCAGAGCCCTAAATCCAGGAGGGTTTCTGGTGTCTCCAGAGCCCTGCAGCTTTCCCAGCCATTCCAGTGGTGACTGCAGGATGCAGAGTCCCTTCACTCTCCCCACAGCTGCTCTCTGCTGCTCTGTGTATTTGGGAGCTGCTTTTCCAAGGAAAAGTTGTTTTGTTTGTGCACCTACAGACAGATAGAGCTGAAGCTGTAGGAACTGAACGCTCCCCACGTTCTGTGATACAGAGAAGCTGCCCTGCCAAGGGACATGCCGTGAATATTTTGGCTTTGACAAGATCTCACATCTTGTTAAACATCCCAGAATCCACACAGGACTGAGGCATCACCATGTCTCAAACCCAGCCCCATCCAGCTTTCCCTAATTCCTGTGTTCCCAAATTGCTGCCTTTGCTTTCCCATCTCCCTTCTTGGCTGGAGCTCCTCCAGAGTTTTGGGGCACCCTCCTTCCCTCTGTTCTTTTCCACTGTTCTTCAAGTCTTGCCTACCCTGGCAAACCAGAATATTTTTACATAATTGACTTAATTAGCCCAATCAAAGGAGTGATGGTGCAATGAACTGAATATTCAGGCTTTCTTCTACAAGAATGAAGCTGTGCATGTTCATTGGGTTGCAGCTTTCCTTTATTCCCCTGCCAAGCACTTGACTTGGTTTGTATCGTGACTTGATAAAGAAATGACATCATTAATACAATAATAACAAATCATTTCTATGGAAATCATGGGACTTTCTACCTGGATTATTTTAATGATTGCCCTCCAGCTCATTTTTTTTCTCAAACAGCATCTTTGCATCCAGTAATAATTATTTGTTCATTTAATTCGGATTATCTTGGACTTGATGAAGATAGCAAACAGGACAGAACCCTTCAGAAACTACAGAACCCAAAGAAATCAGGTGTTGTATTGCCTTTTGTCAGGTTCTTGCAGTTTTGATTGAAGTTTTAATTTTGGGGTTTTTCCCTGAGCTTTTGAGATCTGGAATCCAAAGTATTCCTTTATCATTGTTACCATTCTGCAATACCCAGATTATTTTGTGCTTTCTGTAGGAAAGCAACATTTCTCACAGTTCAAGTTGTCTCTTCAGTAAAATATGAGGCTTGTGGTGTGATCTGAAGTCAGGTGAAATTTGTTCTGGTCAAGAACATCTTTGGGGAGAGTTTCCTGTCAGCTGGGACTGGAACTGAATCTTCCAACCTCTTTTCCTGCCTCTGCTTCTAAGTCACTGTCTGGATCTTGTAATTTAATTAACTTTTTAGCATTTGCCTGCAAAACGGGAATGATTATTTTATCCTCACAAAGGAGTGTTAAGAAACTTAATTAAACTCTGCCTTTAAAGTACATCCCTTCATACACTACAAAAGATCAGTGAGCTAACATATATCACATGCATTGCATATAAATAGCTTTATTCCAAGAGCACTGAGGGAATGTGTACTTTGGAAAAGGCTTTGTGTGCATCTCCACTCGTGGCAGGATTTTACGTCAACTCACTTCTTTGAGTCAGAAAGTTAAATGGAGTAATTAATTTCTTTTTGTGCCTGAAAGACAAAGCCCCACAATTAGCAAAGTGCAGGTGATAATTAACTTTGTTCAGTGACAATCTGAGCTACCTGCTCGTGGCTGATATTTCAGGGACGGGCAGTGAGGAGCTAAAATTGTTTTTTAAAAAAAGATGATTTAGTCCTGCAGGAATGCAGTCATCTGCAAAGTACCTATGATAGATGGGGAAAAAATGCTTCATTCTTCCACAACGAGCTCTCTGCAATGGTTGCCTATGATCCACATAACACATGTCAAAAACTGAGTTGACGTGGCCCAAGACTTGGCAGGTCCCAGTGCCAAAGCCATGCAGTGCTCTGGAGAGCTGGCAAGGTGCTGGGGCTGAGGCAGCCCACACTTAGGTGATAATTTATGGCTACCTGTAACCTCCTCGAAATAGAAACCATTCATATTCTCTCCAGGGAAGGCAGAAGTGACCAGACAACGTGAGTTCAGCCAAACCAAGGCTTCATATAACTTTACAGAAGACAAACTCTCTCTGGTACTGACATTAACAATGCTGTGGGCTCTCAGAAAGGGTTCGCCTGTAGGTTTTATTTATTTTAGTATTGTTTGCTTGTGTAATTTCAGAAACTGGCAGTTTATAAGAGTTGAAGTCGAGTTTTAACTCTTGGACTTTGATTCTGTTTATTTAAAGCATAAAAAGGCCTGAAGAGCAGCCCAAGCCAATGCAGGGCCATGCACTGGGGGTTTGTGCTCTCCTGAGGGGTGCCCTGCTGATAATTCCAAGTGTGTGTGATGTGACACTGTCAGTCCCTGATGCTCTCTGTCCCAGAGCTGCAGAACTGCAGACACCCTCCTGTGGTTTGGCATCACTCTGCCCTTCCCTGGAGCTCCTGCCCCTCTCTGGGAGCTTTGTGGGTGTTGGCAGAGCACATCCCATGGGCTAGGGGTGCTGCTCCCTCCCCTCAGCACAGCTGGGGCTGGGGACCTTGGGGACAGCTTGTGCTTTGGGAAAAAATCAATGAGCGAGAGCAGGGCTTGATCCAAGTCCTTGTGCTGCTGGGGCTGTGCCACCTGCCAGGTGTGAAGGGTTCCAGGAGCACTCTGAGCCTTTCTGGGGGATCAGATGAGCTGAAAGGAATAAGGGAGAGTTCTTCCTCCCTTCCCAGCTCCTCAGTCTCCTCATTCCAGTTTTGATTCCCACAGCTGGTGGTGGGAAGGATGGGATGTTATCCCTGGGGTTAGCAGATCCAGGTTGGGAATCTCAGTTTGGATTTGCCTTTTCCTCCATCCTGATTTGTGTGCTGAGATCAAGGATTGCACAGCAAATTCTCTTCATTCTCTTGGTGCTGATGTTAATTTTGGTCTGAGCTGTTCTCTGCTCTGCTGTTGGTCTCTGTGTGCTGTTTATCTTTGCACATCTGCATATTTATACATTATTATTTATGAAAGTTCTTCCTCATCCTCCTGAAGAGGCTGAAATACTGGAAAGGGACAGGGACTTTTTATTCCTTATACAAAGTAATGCAATGCAGCTTTTAGGTATCCCTGAAACTCAGACCATTAATTCCATTGTGTTTAACCAGTGAGGAAAACTTTATTGTTTTACAGTTCTTTGTGGTTTATTAACTTCTCTTTTGTGGACCAGCAGGTTCAAGTCTTCCTCTTTTTTCTGTTCTTTTTTTAAATTTTCTTTTTTTGTAACTGTTAAGCAATTCCACCTGGAGATGTGAAAACTTCACAGGCTGTAAAGCTTATATCCTGAAAATCTCCCTATCCAATATTAAAACATCTAAAGGAGGGGAGGCACCGTTGAAATATTTTGAGTTATGTTTAGAAATGAACACAGGGATTGGATTTATTCAACAAAATAGCCTTTGTGGTTTTAGGAAAGGCCCAGTGAATGAATCTGGTTGCAATGGAAGTATGGAAAATATCTTTTACCAGGTAGTGGGATGAAAGAACTTCTTTAAAACTGGGTAGAGTTAAAGCCAAATGGAAAAGATCTTAAAAGCAGAAGGGACAGTGGCCAGAATTGCCACTGCCTTGTGTAAATCCTGGAAGTCCTCTCCCACTGATGACCTTTGAAAAGATGCTTTTCCTTGCAGAGGGGAAACATCTGTTTCTCATGTAAGTTAATACTTAACCTAAGATACACAGTAGAAATATCTTATCAAAAATAGGATGGAGGCAAAGACTGCAGGGATTGCTTTATCCATGTGGAATCAAGGTGATGCTTTCACTTTGAGGAGAGGAACGTGGATTTTAGGTCCAAATTTGGATTTTAGGTCCAAGTTTGGATTTTTAGGTCCAAAACTATCTTATGATAGGCATGTGTGTGTATTTGTGCCTGTCTATATAATTAGTAATGCTTCTCATAGGTTATGGTTTTGGAAACACTGACCTTTGAGTTGTTATCCTCAGATTAATTTAATGCTTGGGAGGTCTCTGGGTTACACTGAGTTTCACACTTGTTTCTTGCTAACTTGCAGGAAAATATTTCAGTCCCACTCCAAACCCTCCTGCACTCCACCTGCCACCACACCCAGTGCCTGCAGCGCTCCTGGCTTCTCCTTGGGGACAGAGAGGGAATGAAAAATGACACTGAAGGGATCTGGAGTATCCTCATCCATACAGCAGGCTTCTGGATGTGCTTGCTGAGCAAGGAAAACCCAAATCTGGTGTCACAGGACTGAAAAAGAGCATGTGAGAGCACAGTTGTGCTGCTGAAGTCTCACCATGTCTCTGCTGAACTGTAGGCTGCAGTGTGTGGAGTTTTGTGGATCTTTATGCCTTAAAGGAAAACCTTAGAAGTTGTTTTCTTTCGTGTTGCCATAACACTTTGTATCTTAGCAATAAAATTTGGGTAAATTTAGTGTTATCACAAGAAATTTGTGCTCCAGAGATTTACTGTTCCACTCCCACAGTGCCTTTAAAGCCCATGTCAGGAGCAGGACAGCAATTCCTGGCCTGTGTTAGGACCAATTTACCTCATTTCCTCTGCTTCAGCAAAGTGAGATTGAAGAGGTTAGAAAAATAACAAACATAAAACCAGGAGGAAAGCGATTTGCCAGCCTGTGTGAGTGATTCTGCCCAAGTCACCCTGCAGGACAAGCCCAAAGGTGCTGGGGGGAAATTATTCTGCTTTTGTACTCCTGAGGAGCACCCTGCTGGAACCCAGCTTGTCCCTGTTGTCACATCTCTTCTGGGTGTCTTTAACATGAAATAAAATATTGCAGTGTTAAGGACCAAAAAGCCAAGTGGAAAATGCACTCATCTGCGTCCCTCACTTGTGCCAAAGAATTTTTCATTCCCACCTCAGCTCTAATTTGAAATGTGTTAAATAAAAATCTCCAGGAGAGTATCCAGAATAGATAGGCATGTTTGGGTCAGCCTACAACTTAGCATTGCCATGGGCCTCATCTCTAATTACTAAAGAAATAGTGAGTTAGTGAGTTAAAATACCCAGTGACTGTGATCTAAATCATTTCCACTCTGGATCCTGGCCTGAAATAAAAAGGGCTTTTCATTAGCGTGGCACAGATTTAGTGTCGTGGGACACAGTTTGTGCTTCGCAGGAAGTGCGGTCAATGGGCCATTAAGTTCTGAAACAGGAGGCAAGGATCCTCTAATGCTGCTGACAATAAATATTGGGGAATGGTTTAATGTGGATTCATGGCAGCCACGCCAAAGTCGCTCTGGTAAACTCGGATTTGCGATGCCGTGAATGCGCACGCACGGCCTCGCAGAACCGAGGGATCGTTTGCAGGTCCCAAGGGAAATCTTTCCTTTCAGCCCTGCAAGATGAGAACCCCACTGGGAACTCTAACCCAGGGTAGAGATTGAATGGCAATTACTTGTGTTGTGGGATTTGCTTTTCCCCCGTGGAAAATAAAAATGTTCAAATTCGAAAACAGCCCGCTGGATTTTGGCGGTTTCCCGTTTAAAAACAAGTAAACAAACGGAGCTTCAAAGGGAGATTTGCACCTTCTGGGGGTGCAGGGAGGGCTCCAAAGCTGGGGAGAGCAGCACGGGGATCCCTGGAAGAGGGAGGGATGGGAAGAGTTTCTGGGCTGCCATCTGAAGGGGTTCTGACTGCACAGGTGAGCTCAGGATCATCCTGCCTGTGTGTCCAGGTGCCCTGGGGAGGGGAAGCTGGGAGAGAACTGCTCATTTAATGAGCTGTGTGTTTGCAGGGTATTAACTCTTCCTCTTTATCCTCTGCATGGGCAAGGCTGTCCTTGCAGCAAGCTGTGTAAACTGCAGTCTGGAGATGAAATTATTCATTTCTCATGTGTTTGCTTGGTTTTCACCAGTACCTGAATGCTTCACTAAGAGGAGTGACTTTTCCCAATGTTTCCAATCAAGAAAAATGAGATCTTACCACCATTTAGAGGATTGTTTCATAGAATAAATACATGTAAAAACAAACCAAGAGAGTAAGGGTGCCTAGTCTGAAACAGCTAGAATCCAAATTTCTGGAATTTGTGTCATCAAACACTTTAATGCAGTGTTTAACTTTATATTCCTTTCCAGAACAATTGGGGTTTAAATGACTGCGAGCAATTCAGCTAGAAACAGACACTTGGAAGATCACAACCCAAATGTTAAAAGTAATCAAAGAATAATTAGTAGGAAATAGTATTTTACAAGCCAAGCAATGCTAGTAGCAGGCTCTGGGGATGACTACAAGTGAATGCTGCAATTTCTCTGACTTGGAGGAACTAAAAGCACTTTTGATGGGCAGTTCATCCAGCTTGCACCTTGTGCAAGTCCCAGGTTGGATCCTTGGGATGCACCAAGCCCATCTCTCTCAGCACAGGGTCAGAGTGACAGTGCTGGATCAGCTCTGGGGTGTCCAGATGTTCCTCTGTGAGCAGCACTGCAAGGGCAGCAGAAAAACTTGAGATAAACACATCTGTATGGGCAGAGGCACATATGGGGGATGTGGGTGAATATATGGACATAGAAAGAAAAAATCTGCACTTCAGGATTATTTCTACTGGTTATTTAACTCTCAAAGAATGCAAAAGTGTGACTCTTAAATGACATTAAAGTCTGGGTTTTTTCAGGCCTGGCTTGGCCTGGCAGCTGTTCCTGGTGCAGGCAGGGCTCAGGGGAGGGAGGTGCTCACACCTGGGAGAGGTGGCCAGACCCACTGCTGGATACTGAAACCCAGGGGTTGCTTCAAACCCTCTGAAGTGGGTGAAATCCTGAACTCACATGGGCAAAGGGAGTCCTGGATGCAGGGTGAGCTGAGCTGTGATCCAGTGGGCTCACACATCCCTTGGGAACAGCCCAGGCAGGAGCTTGGGTCCAGCTCAGCCTGTGACCCTCCAGCCTGAGAGCTCCTCCAGCATTCCAGAAGCTTCTGTGCCTAGAGCAGATGAAGGCAGTAAATAACTTTTATCTGGCTGTGAAATGCCATGGCCTGGGGGAGCTTGGCCCTCCTGATTTGGGGATGTTTGCTGCTCCAGTCCCTGCCTCAGGCATTTGGGGCTCAGGGCTGCTCCCTCTCCAGGGCAGCACAGGGGCTTGAGGCCAAAGTTTACCAGATACCAGAGAACAAAAGTTACCTTAGAAATCAAGTTCTGCAGTATTGAAGGAATTCTTTTATGGGGCTGGAGAAATACCATGAGAAATACCATGAGAAATACTCAGCACAGCCCTGGCATTTGGGATTTCTAGCCAAGAACTCGAGCTGAAGGCAGAGGGGGAGAGTGCCTGCCATGCCAACCAGTACCAGTGAGGGCAATGAGGACACAACAAAGCCCCAAACCACTGAAATGTGCCCAGATAAGTGACAAAAAGCAGCTGCTGGAATTGTGCACCTCTCTGGTGGCTGTCCTTGCTGTCACAGCTGCACCCAAGCTGCAGCAGGGCTGGTTCCCAGTGCCTTGGCTACAGCCCCTGCCTTCCTCAGAGTATGTCAAGGTGGTTTTTCATGTGTGTCAGCTCCTCAGATTGTGCCACACTGCTGAAAACATTTGGAAATGGAGCTGTAATGCATGAGCTGTGCAGCTGTTCTAACAAAGTCTCCTGGACTTTGCCCATATTGAAGTTTTTATTCAGGAAAGCAGCGATGCTAAAGGGAATTAAAAATCTGAAGGCAGGAGAATTTGTCTAAGTAAGGGCTAAGCTGGAGGGAAGAGCCAAAATTTGCAAGGAAACGTTTTGCTTGGCTCCAGCAGCATGTAATGGCATCAGGTGGGGATGTGGCACCTGGAATCCTGTTCTAGAGAAAAATACAGGACAGCAGCTCTCCCAGCCAGGCCTGCAGAATTCCTGGGGACTGGAAGGCACAGCACAGCCCACAGAGTGTGACAGAGCTGCTGCCCAATCCCAGATTGGAGTTCTGGAAGTGGATTCACCTCCAGAACATTCCCATACTCAGGAGTTGATCCAGAATTTTGGTTTGGTACCAGCTGAGAAGATGAGGTGAATGTTTTTAAGGCAGCCGTGGAACTGGAAAACAAGAGAAGGACAAAAATTGCTCCTCAAAAATGAAGATTGTTGTCTGTTTACAGCTTGTCATGAGCACCAGGGTCACCTATATCTGCCTGGCAGGAGGGTGAGCACTGTCTGGTGTCCTGGAGCCTGGAGAAAGGCTAAAGCCTCTTCTGCATGTCCCCCCTGCCAGGGTGGGCACAGCTGGCACAGGTCCTGGGAAAAGATGAACTCAGGAACATCCTTGGCAGAACTGGTCAAGGAAAAAACTTAGAGTGGCTGTGAGAGCTGCCTGGGGGCTGCCTGCTGATCCTTTGGGTTTGGAATAACAAATTCACCTTCAGAATTTAAAAACTGAGAGTGTGTTTCAACCCAGGGTGTTTCAGTGCTTGTATGGAAAACAATTTTCTGCTCACTGTATTGATATGTTTGGAGCTCTGTGCAAAGAGTTAAGTTATTGTATATTTTAGTTTTTTAATTGACTCCATATCTGCTGGCAGCAGAATAGACATTGATCTGTTTTTTTCCTTCACTTTATTTAGGAAAATACAGCACAGAGTGTTTACTCTGCCTCCATACAGCATTGCTTTGTAGGGTGAAAGTGAGGGCGAGACCACAGTGAAGAATTCCCTCATTGTCAATTTTAAAGGCTTCATAATAAATGGTAGGCTTTTTTGGATAGGAATCAGAAATGTTTTCATGACAGTGTTTTGCTTAACTTTTTGTATTCAGATGGGATTTTCTAAACTCTTTTGAATTTGCTGGTTTGATCATTTAAACATCTCCTTCTGGCCACAACTACTTGATCAAATTACTGCAGTGACACTGTACCTGACAGCTGCTCAAAAGGGATTTGAAAAGCTCAAACTTGTGAGTGTGAATTAAAATTTAGTTGTAGCAAGCATCATTTCCCTGGAGATAGCATGCAGCCTGCCTCTCAGGGGCAGAGATGAGGAGCTGGACCTGCAGTTCAGTGAGAAAGGAAGTGGAAAGGGATGGATGCCCAGTATTGATCTGGTCCATATATTCCAGCTGAACTATCTACTAAATTAGATTTGCACCAAAAGCATTAATTAGTGGCACTGGGCTGCTGATGATTTCCATTTCAGCACAATTTGTGTAGCTGTGGAGCCCTTAGCAAGACCTCTCTGGTTCCTGTGCAGGACTGATGGTTTGTGCTGCATCACTGGGAGCACAGCAGGATTATATTGAAATTTTCAATATTCCCCTGGCTTGAGGCAATGTTGATTTACTGATCCCTTCACAGTGGTCGTGCAGTCCTTTCAAGGGTTACTCTTGCTTTCCTCTGAAAACTCTCCAGGCCCTTTGTTTGTTTTTCCTCTGCCTTTTTTTTTTTTTTTTAAATTATTTTTTTTCTGGAGTGCTTTGTTGCTGGAGGTCCCCACGCCTGTTGCAGCCTCCCCTGTGAAGGCTGCATTCAGCCAATTTGTGCAGTTTTGCTCTGGAATTGTTCCTTGGCACAGCTCTGGCTGCTCACAGCCCCACTGCTCAGGGCTTGCCCGCTGGAGAACGTCCTGAGCACTGAAAAGCTGGGAGGGAAGGAACCCTCTGGAAGGCATCTGCATTTTCCCCAAGTGTCAGAGCACAAAGCAAAGTGTGATCCTTGTGATGGATGAGCAGCTGAGCTATTGATGCCTTTTTCCATGCAGTCAGTCCTGACTTCATGCATCTCCTGGAATGACCAATGCTGCTAATGCCTGTTTCTTTCACTTCTTCTTTTTTTTTTTTTTTTTTTTTTAAACAGCAAAACGTCCTTTGAAAAAGAAACCTTGTAACCCTGAATGCAATGCAAGCCACCCACGGAGCCTCTCCAACCATCCCAGGGCTGCTGGGGTCCCTGTGTTTATTTTCCCCAGGATCACTGACAGTCCCAGCACTGTTTTGCTTGTGCTGCTGAAAGATGTCCTGGAGATCTGTTTTATCATCTTAGCACCACAAGCTGCTTGCATTCTGCCAGGCCTCTTGCAGAACAGCACGTGAGTGGCAGGACGTGTCCTGCACAGGGGAATTTTTATGAGGCAGAACTGCACTTGGGAGGTTTCATTTACTCCCAGTAGTACTGAGTGAGTAACTCTGTGGTGGACTCAGCTCATCACCCATTTATTGCATTTAATCATTGGATTACACGTTGGTTTTTTCCACATTGGTGAAGAGCATTTTGTTGTTTCTCCATTTTCCTGGTGGTGTAAAAATTCTGATTCAGTGTTGCATTTTCAGTTTGAACTGTGTGGGCTGGTGCAGGAAAATCTCTTCCTAATAAACATACCTAATATCTTCAAAATAAACATTTAAAAAAAAATCTTTGTAATAAATTCCACTTCAAGGAACTGCCCTATCAGGTGTTTGTTCTACCTGCTGATCATCATCTCCAAATTCCCATGGTTTTGGGGCAGAAGAATCCCATGAATTAGAGCTTTAATACTGTAAATGCTTAATATTCTATTCTCTCTCCCCCTCTTCCTGATGGCTGTAGGCTTGGAGTTTCCTTTCCCAAAAAGTTTTGGGGAAGAGGTGATCATTACTGTGGGTCACTGGTGATGCAAATCCCTGAGGTTTGTGTTGTTCAGCTGGGATTCTTTGCTTTGTATCTCCTCCTCACCCCATGAGATCTGTTTTTCTCCTCTCGGTGGATGAGAGTGTTTTCCCTTCCCTGGCATAGAAATAATATACTCAAACATGCCTCAGTACAGGAAATCCTATATCCAGCATGGGGAGGAAAGGCCTTAATCAGTACAAATTCCATTGTGTTTATATAAAATCCTGACCCTCAGTGTCATTGGGACAAAGCTTTTCAGTCTGGGCCCCAGGCACTGCTTGGTGCTGCTGGTTCACATCACTGCCAGCCCACAAGGTCCATATTTGCCAGATTTCTGCTCCTGAAGTTGTTTTTTATGGAGATTGCCTGGCCTTTCCATGGGAGGGGCTGAGATAAGGGGCGAGTTCGCAGGGAGCTCCTCTTAATTGCAAGCTTTTCCCTTCTTTGGAGGATAGGTTAATCCCCCAGCATTTCCTGAGCATGAAGGGCTTTCATAAGAGAAAAGAGGATAATTGAAGAGAATTTGTGATCTATTTCACAATCCTTATCCCTGTTTTCTAGGCCAAGCTGGCTGCATCATGACCATGGTCTAGAGGGAAGGAGCCCAGGGAGATGCTGGTCCTCTCTGAGGTCTCAGAGGTCCTGTGTGAGAGCAAAGGTCCATGGTGTGAGTGTTTAAATCAGCAGGAACCTTTCCAAGCAGCCTGGCCCATTAGTGGAAGCTTTAAACACGGGATTGACTCTCCATAAAAAGAACCCTGCACAAACAAACATTCCAGCAGCACCCTTCCTTCAGCTTTCAATGTGTTTTTTATCAGGCCTTGAATTAAACCACTGTCCAATCATTTGAAGGCATGATTTCCAGGAGTCATCCAAAACATAATTAATGACGATGCAATGCATTCCCTGGGAGGGGAGGGAGGGAGTTTCCCTTCCCTGCCTTAAAGAGGCAGCTCCTGGAGCTGTCCCCTGGGTGACCAGCCTGGATGCCATGTGTGACCCTGTGAGCTGGGGAAGGTGACCAAGGGACAGGACTGAGGCACAGGATGAGTGCTGGCTCCACCCTGTCTGCAGCCTGGGGTTGGAGTGGGGCTGGAGCAGCTCCCTGAGGTGTCTGTGGGCAGTGAGCAGAGACCTCTGCCTTATTTTCCCTTCCTTTCTCCCTCCAGCTCTTTCTTCAGAGCAGCAGCTCCCCAGGGCTCCTTGCTGGCTGCAGGCAGAGCAGGATCAGCCTGGCACAGGGCTGCTCCTCTGTGTTCCCTGGCTGCTCCATCCCTGTCCTTCCCTGCCTGCTGCCCATCCCTGAAATATTTTCTCCAAGCTCCATATCTTGCTGCTTTTTTTAAATTTTTTTTTTTTTGAGAAAAGGCTGTGGTGGTCTCGTTGGGATTGTCCCATGGCTCACCCCAGGAGTTTTTTTTGGGACCTTTGTTCCTTTCCCTGCACATTCAAGGCATTCCCACATGTGGCATCTGAGGACACTCTTTAGTATTTTCATCTTGTGGGTAACAAAGGAAAATAAGTCATTTTAGCAGCACTCTTCTGAGTGTTTAATTAAAGCTGTGCGTTTATGACAGGAAGTGGGAGCCAATATTCGACCTCTGAAGTGTTTATCCAATTGATAGATCACTTTTTCTTACCTCATCCCCTGTTTGTGTACAAGATACTCTGTCAGTACATTCCCAACACAATGCAACACTTTGTTATACAATAGATATTCAAATAGCAAATGATTTTTTTAATAGTCAGGGGTATCTGCTGTAATACTTGGCCTGGGAAATGGGCTGGCCAGAATCTTTAGATGCACATGGCATCAGTTCAGGTACTAGTATTATTGTGATTTTTTGCCAAATAACCAAATTAACATTGAGTAGTTTGGCTTGATGCTGAAAAATTCACTTTTGGAATTGAATTTTATTTTTGCCTTCCAAGTCCTGGCACGTGTTGCAAGGGCCTTAACATTGGAAGAAATAGATTTGGATGCTCTTCAAAGAACTCTGGTGTGGTTCTGCCGTTTTTAACTTTTTACCTTGCTGTTCTTTCTCCCCACCTCTTCCCAGGGGAACTGGAGGTAAATGATTGATACTCTGTCTCTCCTGCTCACCTTCTTTTTTTAAAATCTCTTTTGGCTAGACTTCTCCAATGTAGAAATATTTACCAAAAGGAAAATCACGAGGGTGGGGGAATGGAGAGGAAAAAAAAAAAAGGAGTTGAGAAATAAAATATAAACACTCAGCAGTCCAGGATGGTGACTTTGCTGGGGAAAGAGGCTGAATTGTTTGTAGAACCTAATGAGATTTAGGATTAGGTTTCCTGTATCAGTGGGCAGAAAAGTAAATTCCCTGCACTGAAAACACTTTGCAGGAGAGGCATTTATCTTGTGGTGTTTGCAGATGTACCTGAGGGGTCCCAGCCTCGGGAGCTGCCTGCCCCCAAAACATTCCAGTCTGCAACAACCAAAGCAGAGAAAAAGGTGGGAAAGGATTTTGGAGCATGGAGAAATGGCACAGGGCAAAGGGGAGCTAAAGGTGATTGCTGGAAATGCTCCTGGCTGGGGTGAGATTTATGTACCAGACTCTGAATGCCATGGGAGTTTTTCAGTGCCTGGAAGGTGACTTTGCAGGTACAGTTAAACTTTGCTTTATTACTTTTTTATCTGACAGACACTCATGTTTTAGCTCAGATAAAATATTCCAGTTTTAGAGCTGTTCTCTTAGAGCTTTCTTGTAAGGACTGAAGCATTCCAATGCAGGAACTCAGTGGGCATCTCACCACTTCCATTGTCTTGTGCCACATCCTGGCTGTGGGAATTGAGTCCCCAGGAGAGGATGGAAGTGGCTCTTGGGGTGATGTCCATCCCCAGGCAGGGGACACAGCAGAGCTCTCCTGGCTGCATCCCCACCAGCTCCAACCTCAGGCCAGAGCAGATTTTCCACATTCCCAGCAAGGCTGAGCAAGAACAACACCCCACAGAATCACAAAGTCACAGAATAAACTAGGTTGGAAAGGAGCTTTGAGATCATCTAGTCCAGCCTGTGACCCAGCATTACCTTATCAGCCAAACCAGGCTGAAGCTCTACATTTGAATCCTTTGAGATGAGACTTTCCCCACCCAGGCAGGTGGCTCTGGAGTTTACCTGAGGCAGCCTGAGCACTGCAGTGGAAACCAGGTACCTGGGAATTCTCCTTGAAAGACCACAGACACCTCATGAGTCACCCTGACTTGTTTTTCTCTAGTTGTACCAAGAGATGTATTTTTTCCTCTCTCCTTAGCCACAGATCACACTCTTCTCTTGTGCCTTGGCGTCATTGAAAGTTCTGGTTTTCACATCAGACTATGAAAAAAGTCTTGCCAGATCAAGTCTGGCAGCTGTCAGCAGCCCAAGGTGCAGGAAATTCTTCCTTTGGAGAGACCTGGCTCAGTGAAATGTCATCTCTGACGTTAAGGTAGATGCAGAAGATCCACGAGAAGTGGGACAGAACTTTGAAGCCTGTGGCTGCTCCTTGCCAGCTGGAGGTGGAACTCTGGCTGAGAGCATTCCTGAGGTGTTTGGACCTCTGGCTTGGGAGGGAGGATGGGAGAGGCACTGATGTTTGATTTCTGGGGTAAGTTCCCTCCTCTCTGCCTCTGCCTGGGTTGTTGAAATTCCCAGGTTTCACTGGGAAGGGTCAGTGGAGCCAGGACTCCTTTCCCAACACCACTGCAGTCAGCTGCTTTGGAGAAGGATCTGTCATCATCACCCATGGGCTGAGGAGGCAGAGATTCACCTGAGACACCACCCCACACTTAGCACAAGCCTTGCTAAGAACATCACATTTTTTAATCCTCAGCACCTTTGTACCAGGCCATTATGATTCCACTGCACTAAAAATGTCCTCGATATCTTGTTTGTTTTTTTAAGTCAACCTCTCTTTCCCTTTGTGGTACAGATCCCTTTTCCAACAATCCTCCCCCCGCCAAAATAAAATTCTTCCTGAGACTTAGTAACATTTTTTAATATATACACATAAAACAAATTTCCTTCCCCAACCGTTTGTGTGGTTTTTCAAATCATTAAGGGAGTTTCCTCATTCTGTGATGTCAAGAGTCACCCAGATCAAAGCCTTTACTGATATTACAATTAAGGACTCTGCACCATTAAATTCACTTTCCACACTGTAATTTTTATAATAGGTCGGGAAGGAGCTTCATGGTTTGATTTCAGTCCAGCCATGGCGCCAGATTCTGATTTCTCATTAGTTCCTACACTGAGGTTTGTGAAATACTGGAGTTAACAAGGAGCCTGGATGAATATTGGACTGGCACCTGTCCAGCTCAGTGGTGTTCAGTGGGTTTGGTGCTCATGGGATGTCAGGGAAATGACACAGACAGGAGAAAGGAGCAGCTTCAAGATAAGGATGAGGTAATCCCTCTTCCTTCTCCCAAAATCCATTCCTGGGTGAACCGAGGCTGTGCAGAGCAGACCCAAGCAGTTGCTTCAGTTCTGCATCCTTGCTGTAGAAATGTAAGACTGAGAAAAGAAACTCAGCTCGAGAGGGGAAGAGGGTCAGGCTGAAAATGGATCTTGCAGCAGAGAGGGAAAGGAAAGATGAAGAAAGAAAAGAAAGATTCCTCTTTTTTCCTTGAGGGATCATGGAACAGCTCCCCTTGCCTTCTCTGCAGGTGCCTGGAGGGAGTGCTAAGTGCTCTCAACATGGAAAAGGTCACTGGACTGCCTTAGATTAAAAAAATAAATGCTTTTCTGTGTGGGGAGGAATGAAAGGGAAGAAGCATCCTGTACTGGAATTGCAGGAGGGCAAGCAAGGGTTCTGGAGCTCTGCAGGGATGGGAGTTCTGCTGGAAGCTGGGACTGAGACTCAGCATCCAGCCCTGCAAAGGAGAATTCATGGAGAGTCCCTGATCCAGAGTGTCAGCAGCAGGGCTCCCTGCACAGCACAACAGCTCACTCTGGGTGGGTGTTTCTGGAAAACTCTTCCAGCAAATGTCAGAAAAACGGATCCAAAGCGAGCGTTTTCAGGCAAATACTTGGAGATGCATAAGCTGCACTCCTACCTCGAGCCACAGGGCTGCATTCTGCCAGCTGATGTGGAGCAGATGACCTTTATTACCTGGTTCTGTGCAGACTCAGACCTGGGAGCAAAGGGGGAAAATATTTGACAAGTTGGGAGCCAGGGGTAAATTTATACAGACTGGTCCTAAACCTGCAGCAAACACCACCAGCTAATCTAAGAAGTTCTGCTGAGCCAGAACAGGGACTTGGTTCTGCACCAACAAGATTTACAGCCTGAGCATGCTGGATTTAGCTGCAAACTTTGCTCTGAGCTCTGGATTTGGGGAAAAAAAAAAAAAAAAAAAAAAAAAAAAAGTGGTAGTGGTGTTTTCTAATGTGTTTTTCCAGGAAGTTCCCTCCATGAGCATCCCCATTCCAGACACTGCAGCCAGGCAGTTTTAAGGGCTGCTACTGAGTTGGGGTGGTGACAGATGATACCTGTGACAGCATCTCTGCAGTGCCTGTCCCTCCCTCCCCCTGCAGTGAAACCAAAGGGCCGTGCAGGGGTGCAGGTGTGGCTGCAGTGACTGAGACTCCTCCCACTGATGGCAGCTTTGCATTGTCACCAGGGGGGCAAAGCTGTCATTATCAATTTTACACATTTTTTGGGACTAGGATGTGGACTTGGGAACCTTCCTAATGAAAACTCAGTTACAACCCCAGAGCCTCAGACTTTGGGGAACCATCCATCTCCCCTTAAGAGCCAGTTTGAGCTGAGAATAATTTTCATAGTGGGCAGAACCCAGACCCAGATCTACACTGCTTTGGCACTGGAAATCTGGTCCCTGCTTGCAGGGAATTTGAATCCATCTCTGCTATCAGGAGCTTCAGCAACTCCAGTTCATGATATTGCAAATTAAATCAGGGTTTCATTGCACACCCTGAGTTCATAAACCAAAAAAGGAGCTACAGCCCTACCTCAGCTCAGCCACCTTTGGCAGACATAATGTGGGTTATAGTGTTCATTCAGTTTGGGTGATACTCCTGGAGACTTAATAATGCCAGCCTAATTTAGTGTGAGCAGCTACTGAGCACAAGACAGAGCTTGTTGGTGCATCCAGGTCGTGCTGACCTGCAGTGGATGTGAGTAAGAGCTGCACTGAGCCCCAGGAGCAGCAGGGAGGCACAGCAGCTCCAGGTGGGAGGCAGGGGCAGGAGAACATCTCATGTGGCACACACAGGCCTGGACATGTGGCCACATTTACTGCTCTCCTTTCCAGCCCTCTCTTTCTGCCAGTAAACCTCTGAGAGAAGAGAAAATGTCGAGGAGCTGTTTGACACTGTGATCTCCACATTTTCTCAGGGTTGTTCAGACAGGATTTCTGTCATTTATCTTGTCCCTAAAAGTGTGGGGCTCCTCTGCTGGGGCTCTGCTCCATTTCTGAGCCAAGAGCAAAGCTTTAGTTCAAAAGCCCAACAATAACTTTTCCATCTTCTGTTCAAATTTCTGTTTGGCCAGAGGCCAAATGCCAAGGTGTGGCTTTGCTGGTTTTGCTGTTCAGCAGCAGCACATTTTTCTCCAGTGCTGCTGACAAATCTCAGCAGGTTCATGATCATATCCAAGATGTGGCAGAAAGCACAAGTGCTGCTCCTTGAACTCTCTAGAAAGATGTTTTTGCTGGAATTCTCTGTGTCAAGCTTCACTACTGCTCTTTGCTTTTGCTTGTGGCTTGTTTGGCATCTGATTTAAATCAGATCAGGGCCTGGCTGGACACAGATGTGGATGCACAGGACATTTGTCACTGAGCCACCTCTGTGCTGCCACTCCTGATGGCTCCAGCACTGCAGCCCCTGGGATCAGCCCTGAGCTGCTCTGGGAGCTGGGGGGGATTCAGGGAATTTGTCCCTGCTGCAGGTGAAAGTCTGAGAGCTTTGGAGAGGGAGCTGTGCCTCAGCAATGAGCTCAGCAGGATAAACCAGGAGTGGTTCAGGCTGTTCCATTCATGGTAGCTCTGAGGAGCTGTAACACATCACAGGCTCAATAACCTCACACTTGCACTTCAAACAAAAAGCCTATTTATCCTATCTTTTAACAGAAATCCCCTGGAAACTGCAGAACTGCCTTTTTTTTCATTTTTTTTTTCTTTTTTTTTCTTTACACATTCCTGCAAAAAGTAGGATGAAACTCTCTCTGTTTTAGGCAAAATATTTTGCAATTTTCCAATGACCTTGCCAATAAGAAAATGATTCCCCATATATCATGGGAAATGGCTGCTTTCTCACAGGGCTGCAATGCTCAGCCATCACCAGTGAAGGATTCTACTGGCTGCAAGCTTGGCAGGAACACGAAGCTCTCCTGGTATGGTACATTACATGAACTATTGACTGGGGAATGCCAAAAGCTTCACCCCATTTTAAATGAGCTCCATTTTTTAAACTAAATCAGCATATGAATCGAATGTGTTTCTTCCAGAAAATGAGAGTGTCAGCCTCTGTCCCGAGTTTACATCATTGCCCTTTTTAGCCGCGGAATCAATCTCCAGTTAACGGTTGAATTGCTTCATCATCTCATCAAACACTTGGGTTGGATCCTGCGCTCCCAGGGACGGTCCAGTGACCATTTTGCAGCTAAGTGTTAATATTCTCCTGACTAGACATGTCCCTTTCCCTGGCTGGGCGCTGGGATGTGCATGCCAGGAGCTATTCATTATGGATGAAGAATGGTTTGTGGTTAAAGTCCTGGACTGTGTTGTGGGAGATCTGAGTTCAGTCCCAGATTCTTCTTCCATTTCCCTGTGTGACTGTGCTATGAGCAAGTTGTTTAATCTTTCAGTGCCTCAATTCTCCTCTGGTAAAATGGGAATAATCCCATTTCCTTTCTTCCACCCTTCCTTTTACAGTGTTTGTTTTCACTGTTGCTTGTTTATCACATCTGTGGGACACAGCAAACACTAACAGGAGTGTTAAAACATTACAAAACCTTGAATAATAATTTAGCTTTTCACTTAATTTTTCATAGAAAGATAAGGAAAGCTTGATGGCAGTGCTGTCTGTTTATGTGCTATGACCTACTTGTCCCAGAAAGCAGCATGGCCAAGAAATTGAAACAAGATCTTGTGAAGTGCCATTGCAAATAAATCTGCTCCACTTCCCTTCTGTCAAGGCATCTCACGCTAGGGAAGACCACTGGGAGTCATTAATTGTATAATGGATATACTGGGTTCTTTAAAAGGGCTGTTTTCCCAAAGATTAAAGCAATTATGAGCAAAGTGGTTTGAAAAGAAAAAAAAAAAAGAAAAAAAAACCCAAACCCTAAAGCAAACAATGTGGATGATAATGGGGAATGGTTTAAGAAAACTTCAGCAGATGCTGCAGAAGTCTCAGTTCTGCAGTTGTGGAAGAGGGTTTTGTCAATGGGAACCAAACAGCCCCTTCCCCTCCCTCAGCCCAGCAGAGAAGGGAAGTGGAAGCTGCTGGGTAACATGCACATGAAAACAGGCACTTGCATATATGGGAGTGCAGGAATGGAAATGAAGGGGAAATAGGAGACTGATAATGAGGCTGGGAAATATCAGCACTTGTGAGATAAAAATGGCTGATGAAGGAAAATAAGGAAAATCATTAAAGTTATGTTGATGAGGCAGTAGAACTGACTACAGCAACACAAAATGGAGAATAAAATGTGCAAAAACAGCAACAAAAATCCCTGGTGAACTTTCTCTGAACACTGTTCCCCACCCATGGAATTAAGGTAGGAGTTTGCCCTTCCCCAGGTGCAAGCTCCCTCCTGCAGCTCAGGTTGGGGTCACCATGAAAACAAGCTGGCATTGTGATGGAGACACCTTCCCTTGGTTTCAAACATTTCAAGGTAGGAACTCAACTTTTAACAAAGGAAACACCAGAGAACAAGGGAATTGTAACTTGTGAGCTTCCACAGACTCCTTGCAGGTGTACCTGGCATTTTTGTGAGGGTGGTGACACATGAAAGGTGCCATTAATCACTCTAGAACTAAAGCTTGGCAGGCAGCACAGTGCCACAAGGAGTACCAGCTAAGCTCCAGTTCATACTAAAGCAGATCTGGAAAATGACCTCAAAGCAAATCAACATCATCATCTCAGTTCAAAGAAAAAAATCATCTTGGAAGCTCAGCAACAATTCCACGTGTTCACCTCCATTGTTCACCTCATTGTTCAACCTGATAGGTTGGTTTGTATAAATAATTCCTGTTCAATTAATTCCTTAAATAAGGAAGTGGCTTCTGACTCCCATATCTGTGACCAGCAGAGCCTGGGTTCCTGCCTGAAATTCCTGCCATAAACAAGTGGATACTCCCTTTAGAAATACAACAGCATGAAATGCATTTTCTTGGAAGCAAGATCCAGTCCCTGATAGTGCAGGGGTATAAAGCAACCCTTAACCTGAAGAACCTGTGCCTCTGCACGTGATCCTGTTGGTTCTTTTCTGAAACACAGCACAGGAGTAATAATTAGCTCCTGCAAAATGTTTTGAAGGAGCAAAGTCTTTCATCCTGTCTGGATGCCTTTGGAGCCACAGCAGCGAAACTCCAGAATTTGGGATGGACCCGCAGAGCCAATCCAAGAGTTCATTTATACAGGAATTGATTGCAGCAGCTTGGAGAGATCCAGCAGCTCTGAGAGGGTGTTTTATGGTTCCTGTGTTCTGGCAGTGGGGCAGGGTGGTTCCATCCTCCTGCCTGCTGTTCCTCTCCATCCCAGCTCCTCTCCTGTGCTGACATCACCTTTCTGTTGGGTTGTTGTTCAGCTGGGTCAGCTCCCAGCTCAGCCCAGGACTGTGGGGCTGGCACAGGGCAGCAAAGCCAGCAGGGATGGGGAGGACACGGTGCCAGCAGTGACTTTAGGCTGGAATTAATGACCTTGGTGTTTTCTACAGCTTTTCTCCACCCCTTTGTAGAAGTTGGAAAGAGGATGGAAGGCAGAGAGCAAGAAGGTTGTGTAGAGTTTGGTGTGGGTACTGTATTTAGCAGTCCCAGTGATAGATGTTGCATGCAGAGATAAATATTTGTGTGTCCAGCTGAGGGTCAGGACAGCCCAAATCACACTTGAGTTTTGATCTCTTTCATTCCTGTTGAATTTGAAAAAGCAATAATCTACAGGCAATTTAAATATTGAGCTCTTGTTCTCCTAACCCTCCAAATCCCAACTACAAGCAGCCTTTCAGAGCTGGAGAAGTCCCTGTCTCACAGAGCTGCTTTTACCTTTCTGTGGGGCAATAATTCCATTCCAGGGCTCCCAGAGAGGAGTGCACTCATATTTTACACCTTTATGCAGAAGTCATCAAAAAGGAAAATAATTTAAGGCTCTAGTTGTGCATCAATTGATTACAGCAACCTCTTCTTTTAAACTTCCTTCAATCCAAAGTGTCCACATGTCAGAGATGCTCTGTACTGCTGTGTGCTCAGGTTTTGCCTTTGCATTTTGGTAGATGTCATTTCTTCTTGTATCCATTTCAGCTGGGTGCAAACAGATGCTCAGCACCCAGGGATGTGCTTGTTTTCTCTTCCATCCAAACCTGAGCTGCCTTAAAAGGTTATTTTTCTGCAAAGTCAAGTGCTTGGCTGTTCAGAACTGTCACAGTTCACCTTCAGCTGACCCCCTGGCACATGTATTGTGTTATCTGTCTTTAATGACAGGTTACCAGGGGGGTTGTTCCTTTGTTTTAACCCTTTTCCTCTGAAGTTGCTGAACCATTTGGTTAGGAAAAAAAAAAAAACCAAAACAAAATTACCCAGTACTTAGCAGGAAAAGCTTCAGCAGGAATGGTTAGTTTGGCAGGGTGACAGGAAATTGTAAAAGGGTTTCTTTTTTGGCAAACTTGGGAAATCTTGATAAAAAGAAGGGTTGCAACCTGCATGTGAGCTAATAGCTCCTGCACAATCCTTCATTCCCAAATAAAAGCAAGGCAGAGACCACTATTTATTCAATAAACAGGATACATTTGATTAACCATAGAAACAATTTGGCAGAACCATGATTTATGTAAAAAGTTATTGAAAGCACAACTAAATTTAAATTAAAAAGAACACATCATCACCACGGTTAATATTTTTCTGTAGCCTAGTTTTGAAAACCATTAGTAGTAATAAACTTTCCTCCCATAAAATTTCTGCCATTTTAATTTCCAATTAGAACTTGCAAAAGATATATACGTGGCAGTAAAAGTAAAGAAATTAAGTCTCAGCCCATGCTGCAGCCTGACACAATGATGCCCCAATGCTCATAAATCAGTTTCTGTTTGTTGTGAACCTCTTAAATCCACACTGGTAAGAGGTGTAGAGGTATTTGTCTCCCATGAAAACATTCTCCCACACCCTTTGTAATTAAAAGTAATCTTAAATTTCATCTAGTTCCATGAGAAAGAGCTTTCATACAGTAATTTGAGTTGGACTCCAGAACGATGGAATGCGAGTTGAAAGTTTAATGAATTTACTCTATAAATCTTATTCTCTGTTTTTCTTGTCAGTTGTATCAGGGCATTACACATATTTTTCCTTGCATTGCTAGCTGGGGAATTTTTTTAAGAGAACCTCAGCGCGTGTTTTTGTGCGGAGCCGCGTCTGCTGATGTTGGGTTTATTAATCCTGCAGCATGATTGCTGCTTTTGGGGATCAGGGCTGGATGCCATTCTTCCCATGAAACAAGACTGGGAAAGCTCCTCTTGGTTAAGTGATTTCATGAGTGTTGTTTTAGTTTATTGGCTCTGTAGCCTGATAGCACAGCAGAGCGTTGGTTGTGCTTTCAGCTGAGTTATTTATCCAGTGGGATTTACTGAGAGCAGGCCTTGAGCTCTTCCAGCTTCTAGAAAAGGCTTGAGAATGGAAACCTGCTCAGAAGGAGGTGCTGGATATTCTTTCTTTGCTCCTGGAAATCAGGAGGTGACCTCAATTGTGCTGGCAGGTGAGGGATGCTCAGGATAAAATACACCCAGAGCTGCAAGGGATACAAGGGATGGAGGGACAGACACAGGGAATGGCTTCCCAGAGGGATGGATGGATGGATGATGGATGGATGGATGGATGGATGATGGATGGATGGATGGATGATGATGGATGGATGGATGGATGGAAGGATGATGGATGGATGGATGGATGGATGGATGGATGGATGGATGGATGGATGGATGATGGATGGATGGATGGATGATGGATGGATGGATGATGGATGGATGGATGGATGATGGATGGATGATGGATGGATGGATGGATGGATGGATGATGGATGGATGATGGATGGATGGATGATGGATGGATGGATGGATGGATGGATGATGGATGGATGGATGGATGGATGGATGATGGATGGATGGATGGATGATGGATGGATGGATGGATGGATGGATGGATGGATGGATGGATGGATGATGGATGGATGGATGATGGATGATGGATGATGGATGATGGATGGATGGATAGATGATGGATGATGGATGGATGGATGGATGGATGGATGGATGGATGGATGGATGGGATATTGGGAAGGAATTGTTCCCTGTGAGGGTGAGGCTCTGGCACAGTTGTGGCTGCCCCTAGATCCCTGGCAGTGCCCAAGACCAAGCTGGACAGAGTTTGGAGCACCTGGGACAGTGGGAGTGTCCCTGCCATGGCAGAGGTGGCTCTGGTTGAGATTTAAGGTCTCTTCCAACACAAACCATTCTGGGGTTTAGGATTCTTTTCTGCTCAGACTTGCCATGTGCTTTTCTTTAAGGATTTCATTTTTGCTCTCGAAGTTGTCCTCACGTGTTTCCTTCCAGGTGCCCTGGAATTGGTGTTAAAATGAATAAAGGAACAACAGGAATGGTGACAGGATGGAGCAGGGAAGGGGAGCAGAGGGGTGAGGACAAGAAGAAGGTGGGAAAGATTGCCAAAGGAGTTTGGCAATTAGGCCTGAGCAGTGACCTCACCATTCTCCCACGCAGAACAATTTTCTGAAACAAGACAGATTTATAAGGATTATGGGAAAGTTTATTTTGCACTACCTACTGCATTTTGTTCTATGTATGTATATAAACAGAGCTGAGAGTTCCTTAAACATCTTTACAGAACTTAATTCAGCAGTGGCCAGAAAGATTAAAAGTATACAGGAGGACTTTGTGTAAATAAAAGAAAATGTTAAAAGGAAAGGGGATGAGCAAGGGAAAAGCCAGAGGGGGAGGAGAGAGTGCTGCTCCCTGTTACCCCATGTGTTACAGGGAATACAGATGAGTTGGAATCCTCTCTGTGGGAGAACTGGAAAGTGGATGAAGGAGATTTTCTGTTACCAGAAGCTGTCCCTTTTCTGGTGGTATCTGCAGGAGTGTGGAGGGAGGGTAAAAATCCACCTTTCTGCTATGACAGAAGCACAAACCATTTGTACCAGCACAGGTACCCCATAAAAAGTTACAGAGGGAAGTTAAATTTGAGCTTTCCATCACCTCAGCTGCTTCTTGAGTTTTTCAGGATCAAAATATGGAATATTAATTAATAATACATTGAATTCCCACATGCTGCTGGCTAAAGCAAGTAGAAGTGGCTCTTCTATGTTGACAGCTTGCAGAAGGAACTCCGAGCTTTGCATTTTTTAATAAAAAAAGTGATCACAAGTGATCAAAAAGAACATGTCAAAACACACAACCATAAAGGGCAATTGTGTGGTTAAACAGAGAGAGTCCCTGTTTTGTGCTGGCCTTTTGTGGGAGTGCTCCTGCTCCTCCAGCTCCCTGCAGCATGGATCGACAGCTTTATTTTCCTCCTTCATCTTTCACTTTGGAAGACCACAGTCTGTCACCTGTCAACAGCATCTTTATTATATTGGAGAAGCCAGGAGGAAAAAAACATGCCTTGAGGTGTTTCCATATCAGCAGCGTGGTCTTTGTAGCCAAAAATATGTTGAAATATCCCAGGTTTTTCTTAGTGCTGCTTTCCCTGTTCCATCTCCAGCAAGCTGCCTTCAGATGGGAGCAGCCTCTAAGTTTCATGATCTTGGAGGTCTTTTCCAGCCTTAGTGGTTCTATGACTCCCCAGGTTTGGATTTCTGCAGAGTTGCCCCCCACAAATAGAATGAGGCAAGTGCTGGAAGGTGGAACTCACCTGCTCTGGCACAAAGTTCTTCCAGATGTTTGTGCCACATCCAGTCCATCAGTGCAGCTGAATCTGGCAGTCACTAGAAAAAATGGGATGTATTTTGGGTTTGCAGGCAGAAACTTTACCAAATAATCCATTTTCTTGAAGGCTGCTGTACCCCAAATGTATAAAAATGGATTTGGGAAGTGCAGCCATGGAGAGCTGCTTTTCCATGCAGAACTGACAGTCACAAATGCTCTGTTGCTTTTTCCCAGGTGTTTTGCTCTGACAAGCTAAATTCTCCTCCTTTTCCATCCAAAAAAAAGGGTGGAAAAGTGCAGTAAGGTCCTGGTGAGGTTGGCCAACCAATTCACAGATCAAACTCCACTCAGATGTCCAGCAGTTCCATCTGTGCCATAAACAACTTGAGCAGCACTCAGTCCAAACCCACTATTTAGATTTCTTTTTAGTAATAAAAAATTAAAAAAAGAAAAAGAAAAAGCAGCAAATTGTGATGATTAATGTGGATGTCCCAGGGAAAGCAATGGGTATAAAGGCCTCTTCATTTTTGACAGGTGCATTGTGCATTCTGGGCTCCCAGCCAAGACACATTGTCATCAAATGTTAATCAAATCTGCAAATAATATACAAAGTATTAAATTGTGCTTATTCTTAGAGTAATTCGAGACATAAATTTATCAAGCTGTGCTATATGTTAAGGTCCCTTAAAATGAAGAAAATCAGGGCTATGAGGCAGATAAAGAGATTGTGACAACAAAGGGCTTTCAGTGAGCCCTGGTGCAGAGGAATGAAAACTGTGTGTGCCTGTTCAGAAAATGTTCTGCTGTAAACAAGTAAATCCACGAGTAAAGAGAAGCAGGCTGGGAGAGAACATGTGAAATCTCTCTACAGCTGCACACTGAAAATAGTAATTTCAGCTTTCTGCAGGTGGCTGTGCCCTTCCTCACCAGGACTGTGGCTACAGGTCCCACCCCCAGCAGTCGTTCTGCACCTGAGAAAAACACGTGCATGAGAATTAGAAACTCGGTTTTCAGGCTGCAGGACCTTGTGCAGCTGTGTTTTGTGTGCTTTTGGCTGCTCACCCTGCTTCCTGCCAGGATCCTGGTGCAGTTCTTTGGGATGCTCTTAATCTTCCTCTTTGGAACTCAGGTCTGTCTGTGTCTGTGTGACAGCATTCAGAAATCTTCTGGCTTTGGAAGCTCTTTAATGATTGTTTAAATTAAATGGTCTTTACTATGCAATTAAGAAATAGTCAAAATTAAATATAATGAGTGAATGAAATGCAGAGTGTGAAGATGCTCTAGGTCAGCCTGCAGCCACAGGAGGCCTTTCTGGCTGATCCAAGCTCTGTGCTGCTCTTCCCAAGCCTCCCAGCACAGGGATTTTCAATTGTATTTCCTTTCCCTGGAGAATCCTTCCCATTTTTTTTTTTGCTCTAAGCCTACCCAGAAGGGATTTTCCTGGATTAAGCTTTTTCCCCACTGGTGCCAGTGGGATGAATGGGTGGATAAGAGTGTAACTGTGGAAATGCAGGTGAGAACCAAACCCTCCCACAGAAGCTCTGCAGCGAGGCCATCAGCTCTCTAACGAGTCATTTCTTTTCTCTGATGAGTTTTGCAGGATGGAGTTGTCCTGTTTATATCCAGCAGGGAAATAAAGAGGGGCAGGCAAAGCCCTGAGCCCTGATCCTGCTCTGCAGTGCTGCCCTCCCTCCCTTCCCTGCCACATTCAGCACAGGGCAGCTCTCCCAGCCTCTCTGCACTCAAGAATGTAATTGCTTCAGTGCCTATCCCCTTAGCAAAGCAGAAATACAGCAAGCCAAACTCTTCCTCCTCAAGAATGTGCCTTGCCAATGGCCTTTGTCAGGGCCAGGTTGTTATCAGGGTAATGCCTGGTGTTTACTTTTCAGTGCCAGTAAATAAATCTCAGTCCTGCTTGACCCTTCGCTCTCTGGCCTCCCCCGAGCTGAAAACAAAAATGCTGTTCTGGATACAATCAACCAGTTTGGTTCAAGTCCTGCTTTTCAGGATCTGAGTCTGAAACTGGTGGTCTCTGAGTCTCTTAATGCCATTAAAGCTCAGATTTCAAAGATGTGTGCCTTGGAGCTTTTGGGTTTGATTTAAAGATAAGCCACTCAAGCTATGTTGATCAAGGGAGTGTCTTTATGTGAATTTTCCTTTTCAAATAAATCCAGGCCAAGATTTATCGGATCCTTCTAAAGGCATTTGTTACTGGAAAACATTCCTGCCTGCTTCCAGCTCATCTTTTTTCTTCCTTTAAGGAAGGATCCTGAGCTGGCCCTTTCCTTTCTCACAGCACCAGGAGCTCTGAGTGGATTTTAGGCAGTCCATAAAACAATGACATGTTCTCATATGCTGGGGCTCTGTGTGATTTGTGAAGCCTCCGTGACCATTCCTCACTTTCCTATTCCTTTTTTTAAAAAATTTCATTTAAATTTATGAGAGTCTTTCCACATCCAGCAAAGCAGTGGAAAGAGCCAGGAAAGTGAGACCTGGTGGGAATTAAAGGCTTCTCATCCACCAGCACGATGGGAATCAGGTGGAGCTGTGTCACCAAAGTGCCACAAGTTCCCCACGTACAGATAAAATTGTCACCTCTGAGCACCTGCAAATCACCCCTGCCTGAGCTGCTCTGAGCAGCACCAGGGTTGAAAAATTCTGCAGGAATGACCTGAGTGTGTGAAACATCTCAGACATTTATTTTCACTTTTTTATAGCATGTACTGTTTACATTTTCTGGTTATTTTGACTCTTCTCCACAAATTTCTACAAAATCAAGTTCAAGCCTTTCAGAATAGCAGCAGATTGTGTTATTTTGGTAGAAAATGTGCTTATTTGCAAATATTTTAGAGATTGTCCTAATAGCTGTAAAATATAGCTGTAAAATATTCCAAATATAGGTGCTAACATGGGCAGTGGAAAGGGTTCTGAGGAATTGCTGGATCTGAGGGCAAAGATGTCACTGCTGGGCTGTTGTTACATGGGCAGGACTGAATCTGTTTCCTCTTCTCATTATTCACTTGGTCATTTTCTTCTTTATCCCTATTTTTGCTCTTAGTTGGGTTTACGCTGCTGTTTTGCATTCTTTCATGTTTAAAACAATTCATATATTACATCATATATAATATAATATAATATAATATAATATAATATAATATAATATAATATAAATATAATATACTATAATATACTATTATATACTATACTATATTTAATGTATATACATAATATATACATATACACAATGTATAATATATAATGTATATGTATATATACACATAATATATCATATAATATAACAAATATAATATACTATTACACACTATACTATACTATACTATACTATATTTAATGTATATACATAATATATACATATACACAATGTATAATATATGTATAATATAAAATGTATATGTACTAATATAATATAATATAATAAATATAATATGATATAATATAATATAATAAATATAATATGATATAATATAATATAATATAATATAATATAATATAATATAATATAGTATCCTACTATAATATACTATTACACACTATACTATACTATATATAATGTAAATACATAATATATACATATACATGATGTATATATATAATATATATGTATAATATACAATGTATATGTATATATACACATTATTTATATAATATAATATAATATAATATAATATAATATAATATAATATAATATAATATAAAACACTATACTATACGATATATAATGTATATACATAATATATGCATATACATGATATATATGTATAATACAGAATGTATATGTATATATACACATAATATATAGTATAATAAATCTAATAAATATAATACTATTATACACTATACTATACTAAACTATACTATATATAATGTATATACATAATATATACACATCACAATATATACATTACTCTGTGTGTTGGCACAGCAGAGCCCTTGCTGGCCCCTCAAGCCCATGTCCCCAACAGGTGACAGTGACACAGCCGTGTCCCCTCAGTGTGTGCCATGTGCTCCCTGCCCCAGCAGGGTTTGTTCCTGCCCCTCTGTCCCTGATGGCCTCAGGGTGAGCTCAGGTGCTCCCTGCTCTCCAAACTGGGGTTTGCTCTTAACCAGGCCTCTGACCAAATGGGGGAAAGATGGAAATATCCAGAGAAATTCCATGGTTTGTGACCTTTCAGTGGAAAGTATTTCCAAAGCAAGCCATAAACACTTCATTTCTCTAGCAGTGGATATGGTTTCAGGCTAAGGGGGTTTCTGCAAAAGAGATTTTGGTCACAACCAGGCAGTAAGGGGCACTCCAGTTAGACACTGCCAGAAGGAATCTCTTCTCCCTGACCCTCCTGCCAGAGGAAATGCTGCTTTGTGCCTGCTCAGGAGCTGGGATGGGGCTGAGAGCAACGTGGGCAGGGTCCTGTCCTGGGGCAGGGCAGGACAGTGATCCCTGGGGTGATAGAGACATTCCCAGCCCCAAACCCCAGATAAAATCCAGCCTGATCTCATCCCCTTCCCTTCTGTCTCTGCCAGCCCCTAGACCTTCACCCCCCCCAAATGGGATGCTGTTTTCTAGCATGATATCTGATTTTGGGGGAAGATTTCTGAGCAATAGTGCAGCTACCTTTCATGATGAGCTGTTCCAGTATGTCATTACCCTCACAGCTACGAGATTACATCTCAATACAAGGTCGAATATGTCTAGTTGCAAGTTCCAGTCATTAGATCTCATTAAGCAAGGTTGAAAAGTCCCCCACTATCAGATCCCTTTTTGAAGTTCCTCTGTGTAGTAATAAAATTGTCTCTTAATTTTTTGGGAGACAGTCTTTGGAAAGAGGCCTAAACATAGCACTGAGCATAATAAAATGAAGTTTAAATTGGCAGAGAAACTAAAAAAAAAAAAAAGACAGCAAACCACCAACCACCCAAACCCAACCCTGAAGCCCATCCCTTCCCTCCAAGAACTTTAAGGAACTGAATTAAAAATGAAAGCTGGGAAATTTCAGGTTTGTGGTTGCACCCACCCACCTGGGCTGTCTGTGCTGCAGCTGCAGAGATACCCAGAGGTGGCCTGAGAAGTGGGTTTTAAATTTCCCAAATAAAGCTGCAGCTCTCTTATCTCACATGCCATGTGCCCTGAGTTCTGGTGGGGAGAACGCTGCCTTGGTTTGTGGGTTTCAGCTCTGTGGCTAATGTTAATTTAAAATAGATCTCTGTGGTTTCATACTTCTCCATTTGTGGTGTGGTTATCTGAAAAACACAATTCTGTCTCTCCAGGAAGACAGAGGATGGGAAAACAAAGCCTGAAAATGCTGTGCTGAAAGAGCTGCTGCCTTCAGACACCTCACAGAGCTCAAGGCTGGCTCTCCACGGCTTTAATGCTCCCTCATCCCTCCCAGCCAGAGCAGGGGTCTGTTCCTCCAGTTCCCCAGCTGGATTCCAGTTTGGATAATTACCCTCAGCCCACTGAAGTTTCTTCCTGCAGTTTCAACTGAATGTTGTTTTTTTGCTTCCTCCTTTGAAAAGAAACCCATTGTTAGCATAATTGGCACTGAGGTGGCAGCAGTGGTGGGGAGAGGGATCTGGTTATCTACCAGAAGGTGTTATTTAATATAATTAACTGGAGCATGGATCTGCTGCCTCCCTCTCTGGGTTCAGCTCCCAGCCCAGGCCCAGGCTCTGCTCCTCATTTTAAAGCTGGTTCTTCAGGAACTGGAGCAGTTTTCCAGCATACAGGTCTGATCCTGTACTGTGCCAGGCAGCCCCAGCTCTGAGTGATGGAATGGGAGCAGAGGTAACTCAGCATCTCCCAGAGGAGGGATTTGAATGGGAGATGAGTTGAGGGTATGGTTTTGGGATCAACGTTTGGTTCATGACACTGGGGTTAAGGGCCTAAAATAATTCTGCTATGAGCAGGTTTAGAGTTCAGCTACCTTAGAGCTAAATGTTGAAAACATGCCTCAGAGTAGGGATCCACCCTCATCAGTCTGTCTGAGACCTGACCACAAGTAACCAATGTCTGGAATAACCCCTCAATAACAGCCCCTGCACTGACCAGAATTCCAAATGGAGTCGTGTTAGACCAGCAGCAGCACTTCTGTGCTTCCCTCCTCATCCCTCTGATTCCCTGAATAACCCCAAGTGGCTCATTCATCCTTTTGGCTTTCATTTCTCTTTCCATCCTGTGCCACAGGGGCTGTTTCACCTGTGGCTGGATTTCACCAGCAGCAGAGTGACCAGAGCAAGAGAACCCTACCAGTATTTATACAAACTGTGCTGGATCTTCAGAAAGACTGTTTCACTTTCCATAATTTCCTCTGAATAACTTCCTGTTTAGGTGTCTGATTTAGTTCAAGCCCCTGATTTTATATCAGAAGCTCAGTGGCTATTTGTAATTGATTTGTCCACCTGAAGTGACATTGTCCCTACACCAGTGGAATGTCCCTCCTGATGGCCAGGCTCACCTTAGAGTCAGTGACAGTGGCAGCAATAACATCCTGACTCAAACAGTGAGCTAAAAACCGGTATTTATAGGATATTTTCATAAATACATTTTATTCCTACCAAAGCCTGGTATTGCTAGCAGGATCTGCAGAGAAGGATCCTCAGGAGATGCCACCCACAGATCTGCATGGGGTGAGCAAACCCCAGAGGGGGAGGAGGTTCTGGTTTGATATCCAGCCAAGAGCTGCTCCAGAAACAAGGCTAATAACAGTCTGCTGGGGATGGGCTTTTACTTGTGATGTCTTTGGTTCTCCCTGGCACTTCATGCAGAACCAGGAAATGGAGAAAGGTGCATCCAACATCAAACAGCTTTCAAGTAGGCATTTTTGCCTAATATCCTAAGGAAATGAGTCTCGTGTGATCACACTGCCTCTGGGGGTGTTTGTGTGTGTGTCTAAAAGCTTTTGAATTCACTGGCCAATTCCAGCCAGGTTTAGCAGAAGGGTGAAGATCTCAAAGAGGGATCTGTTCCTACAAGCTGGGGGAAAACAGGTGGCAGGGGAAGGAATGGGAGAGCCCCTGTTAGCACCTCACTGGGAGAGGAGGCCAAGCTCACCTTCCATCAAACCAGAGATTCACACAGGGAAAGGGGGTGAGGAAAGATTGGGAGTCAGACAAGTGGAAAACAAGCCTGTGTTAGTTTTGCTCATTATGGATGTGCTCTGTGAAATCCCAGAATTTATATTATTTATATTATTGTTATATTTGCTGCACTGTGCATCTTCAGGAATTCTGTGGAGCTGGATCACAACACCTCCCTGGGGAAGATGCTGGTTGCTCTGAGGAGGCAAAAATCCTGTGGGGAGCCTACAAATGCCCAAACCCTAATCTGGATAAGGATTGGTTCCATGTGAGATCCCCCAAATCACAGCAAAGCTGTTTATCCAAGGCTTTATATAAAATGCTCAATTTTTAGTCCTTGCTTTGCTGCCTCCAGGGAGATGCAGCCCTTAATCATAGGAGAACATATGGCATTTTAAAGGGCCCAAAGGCTTTTTGAATTATGTTTATAGAGACCAAAGCCTTTGAGCACAAATGTTTGATTCTAATAATCTGTCTGGCAGTGTCACTAATAAAGATTTATATGCAGAGTTTATCAGGGATGCCTAAGCTAACACTCTTCCCATAGGGAAAATCCTCTGGAGCAGAAATCTGCTGGACTGAAATTGAGAAGTACTTGCTGCTAGGATTTACCATCCAAAAGAAAAACATCCTAGGAACTCCTTCTTATTTCCTGGGTGAGCAGCTTTTGCAGTTGGTTTTGTAGATGGGGGCCAGATTCAGGCATGTCCAAGGAAAGAAAGCTTGGAGATGTATTTGAAATGTCAAGGAATGGGTAGAAAATACTCAGATATTTCTTGGACTTACTCAGACATTTCCTGGGTAACTCTGCACCCTCTTGGAGCAGAGTTCCTTCACACAGGCTCAGCATGAAATAAAACCATATATTGATAAAAGACGCCCATTGCCATGGTTGTGTTTAACAATTTCAGTCAGTGTGCAGTGCCTCAGGGCACTGAAGTGTAAAGCCCTGGGTTAAAGATGTAAGTGTTGGCAAAGTGAGTGGCAAATGGAGTTTGCAATTTTCTGGCTTAACTCATCCAGCTGCTCTCCTGAGAGCTGCTTTAATGAGCTTCCTTGAGTCACTGCCACAATGGGCAGATTTCAGAACCTGCCACTTCCTTAGAGGGAAAAATATTTGCTGCAGAATATTAGATTGGCCCATTCTGATTCAACTTTCAGCAAGTCCTGTGCTGAAATCACAGACGTGCCTCAGCTGGAGAGTTCACTTCCTTGTGGTCCTGCAGGTACACACAGGAACACATTGGGCTCCATTCATGCCTGTGGCAGCCACTTCTTTCTCTCTCTTTTTTTTTTTTTTTTTTTTTAAATGAGAAGTTAAATACCGAAAATGATGCTTGTGACATAGTGGGTGGGATTCCCACAGGGAAAATGCAGCAGGCAGGTTGGATTTCTCCTCAGAGTCTAACAGATATGGCATTCACACTTGTTAGAGTTGGAAAATCAGTACTGAGTAATGTCCATGGGGCTGCACAATCCGCTGTCAGTGTGGTGGCCACATGTGAGGAAGGAGTTTTGCAAAGCTGTACTCCCCAAACTTTAACTGAAGAGCAGCTTGGCCTTGATATCCAAAACACTTGGATGTGTAATTAATGCTAATTTTCTTTAAAAGGTCACATTTCTATCAAAAGAGTTTAATGCTAAGTGTACACTGCAATTCTTGCTGGGATTAAACCCTGGAGCTGGTGCCTCATTTCCTTTGGTGTAGCTGTGATTTTATGGTTTTCCTTCACCCTAAAAAAAAGCAAATAGCATCTGCCAGGGGATGCTTTTCACAAGGATACTGCAATTGGCTGAGAAATAGAATAAGAGGCCCCAAAGGAAAAAATGCAAAGTTGTCTCAGTTCTGCTCTCCACATTTGTAAAAAAATTGCCACAACAGTTCTGTTGAATGTATTGAACACCTATGGATGGGCAGTTCCCATCTATTGGCCTCTTTTCTATTTCCAACATTCAAGTAACTCTAATAAGGCAGATGAATGCAGAAAAGAAAAAGAGGAAAAAAAGAAAACAAGGCATAGGAAGTGATGAAGTTGGCAGTTAGATGTAATAGAAACAATGCCAGTTTTATTAAATGCCTTTCCAATAAGAAAACTCTTTTTTGGGGTGTTTCAGTGTCTGTAATAGGCCAGAGTAATCCCTCACCCTACAGAGTCATCTGAAAAACATCCCTACCTCTGTATAAAACAGTTTATCCCTGCTGCTCCAGGAAACAAGGGTGGAGCATGCAGAAAAGGAACATCTATAAATCACATCTTTGATGCCAGATGAATGAGATGTGAGCTATGAATCATGTGGAAGGATGAGCAGGCTCTGCCTTCCATTATCACAACTGACCAACATCTTTGTTTGCATCAACTGCTCTCATTCCATCAACACATTTTAAATTTAAAAGTCTGGAAATGTCACACTTTGAGGTTTCTGTGAAATACTTGAGGAGGAACCCAAAGGCTGAGCATTTTGTTGATGTCTGGAGGAAATTTATCCTGGAGTATCCCTTGGTTGGGAATGAGTGGTTGAGGGAAGGGTAAAGTAAGTAAATACTTCATCTCTTTCATTTTTCATCCAGGCATGCTTGGAATCCTCCCTCATCAATAGAGGTTTTGCTGGATGCTGGCAATGCCCCTCAGGCAATGCACAAGATTAATAGGACTCCCTATCTAATTACAGCTTTACTGACGGATATTACTGAGGCCCCAGCAATGCAAGTTCCCTACATTGCACTTTTCCCCCTGTCCAGAGCTCACAGAAACAAAAAGAGGCACAAAACCAAGTGCACTAAGGGAACAAGGCATGGCTTAAGTCTGTACCTGCTGCAGGAGAGGGCATTTTGCTCCTCAAGCATGCAGCTTTAGAGGTAACTTGTTTTTAAACAACCATCCAGGTTTGTGTGAGAATTGGATGGTTTGAGGCTGTAATAATAATGAGGAACAAAAGGATATTTTTGGCAGTTTGTGCATATGGCAAATCTTAGCAGATAATGCCCCATCAGAGATGCTCACAGGCAGAATTTCACTCCTTGCTTTAGCTGGGGCTTTTCTTATTTTCCTTAAAAATTGGGTAAAAACTTCAGGAATTAAACACAAAACCAAACATCCTCTAAATTTACCCCCAAACAAAACAAAACAGCCCCTTCTCCCTTTCAGATATCCGAATTAGGGGTAGGAAAATGCCATCTCTGCTCAGATTTGCAGCCTTGGCAGGTCCTGCTGATTGAAGTGTGAGATTTAATGGGATTTTGGGTCCTGAATCCAAAGGTAGAAATAAAAAAGGGGAAAATAGCAATAGAAATAGAAAATAGAATACAGAGGTTTGTTATGCTCTGCCATTTCCATCCCTGAAGGGCTGTGATCTCACAGGTTTATTATCTCCTTAATGCACAGGCAGTTTTGGGATGGCTGTTGTTGTGGGGGATGTATTTCCCTTCTAGGAACACACTAGAAATTTAAATTCTTTCAGCCAACTATCAAATCTCTGTAGGTGGTTTCCTTTCTAGGAAACAGCTTTCTTCTGACAACATGACAAGAAACAATGACTCAAGACTCCTTCCCACATTAAAAGGGTCCTAGAGGAACTTCTGATTGTTGTGGAAATGCCCATTCAAGGTTCCAGGATCATTTTTGCGGACTGGTTTCATGGAATTAATTTTCATTTTACATCTTTTCTTGCATAATTAATTGGGTTGAGGCAATGAGTGGAATTTACTGCTGGGAAGGGTTTCCACAGGCTGTGACAGGGACCCTGCCCAGGACCCTCCCAGCTCAGGGCTGTGTGTGGCTCTGCTGCCCAAGGAGAGAGCAAAGCCTCGCTCCACTGGACTTCTCACTTACTCTTTTCCTCCCCTTTCTGTGTGTTGTCTTCTAATAATCCCTTCTCTCTGAATTCATGGCCTGCAGCGCAGACATTAGATAAATAAAGCTCACACGGGCCCCGAGCCAGCCAGGATTGCATAAATACCCCGAGCTCTGGAGCACGGAGCTTTGCTGGCTGAGACACTGCAAGAGCTGCCTGGTACTGGTGTGGGGCTTCCTGACAACTGGAATGGCCAGGCAGGAGGAGGGAGGGGGTGATGGACCCTGTGGGATGTTCCTGTTTGTTCCTATTTGTTCCTATTTGCCTTTGCAGCAGCTAAAATTCCCTCCTCCCCAATTACAGCAATTTCACCATTATAAGCCGCACCATTTCAACTAAAATTTTGGACTGAACCCGAAGTGCGGCTTATAATCAGGTGTGGCTGATATATGGACAAAGAATGAAAAGTTGCTGTTTTAGTTTGGAGGACAGGTGTCTGCTGAGAAAGGCAGGAGCTTCTCTTTGAAATGGAGAATGTAAACCCCCTCCCTCCAAATTATTGTAATTTTGAAATCAAGGGGCTCTCAGGCAAAGATATGGGAATAGGAATAACAGTTCTGTACTAGGGAAATTAAAATAGAAATACAGTACTACAAAGAACAAACCCCAAACCCTGACACAGTCAGAGTACAGCCTGACACCCGTCAGGCAGGGTGTTGGCAGCAGTCCCATCCCATGGTGGCTGCATCCTCCTGCAGTGACAGATGTGGCTCAGCTGGAGCAGTGCTCCTGTACAAGGTGCAGTTTCCCTCCGGAGCTCCAGTGGGGATGTGGAGAAATCCGGTTTCCCTCTGGAGTCCAGTGGAGAAAGGGGCTCCCTTAGTGTCCCAAAACCTCTGTTTTTATCTTGGTAAGAAATGTTGGGCTCTTCCCCCTGGCTGGAGCAACTCCCAATGGGATGCAGTAATTTTATCAGTGCCACAGTGGGACTCAATGGCCATGAGCAGAAAATGACTGGCTGGAGGAAGGATGGGTTGTGAAAAGATAAAGAACACTGCCCTGCCTGGTTTCAATGGATGCCCATTAGCAGAATATCTCCCACAGAGGTAAGGATCACTGCCCCCACCCTGAACAGATGGTGATAGAACAGATACCTTTTATCACACTCTGTATTGTAATGTGCAGCTTATAATCAGGTGCGGATTATAATCGTGAAATTACTGTACATCTGGGCCTCTCTGAGGGGGATGCAGATTTCACCAATTCCCAGTTTCTGAAAAGCAGAAGTGCAAGGTCTCAGGAAGTAACAGAGCCCTAAAGCTCCATCCTCTCCCACCCTGGGGCACTCAGGCTTTCAGGGGCAGCTGTGGGATTTAAATGGGACAGGGATGAGAGAGGGAAGGGGAGAATTGAACTGCCTGGCACCACAGCCTGGGCTGGAGATGGGAAACCAGTTTGTCCAGCTTTGGCTTCACAAGGAGGTTCAGAGATGCCTTTTCTTGTAGTAAAACCCACACACACCACGAATCCCCCAGGCACACCCTGGGGCTGAGGGGAGAGAGCTGCTGCTCCACGTGCATCCCCTTCTTTCCAAGGGCTGCAGGTGAATTCTCTTCCCAGTTTATTCCAATCACTTCACCACCTTGTGCACGATTGCTCCAGGTCTTCCTGGTTTTCCCTGAGCTAGCACCATGAAATTTCTTTCATTTCAGAGGTCTGCCAGCATTAAAGTGCTCTCAGATGTTGTTATATTAATACATAATACATCATCCATGCCCCAGGGCTTTAGATGATCATGCTGGGGTGGATTTGCTGGGATGGGATTTGATTGGGCTGGGTTTACTGGGACAGGTTTGCTTGTGGATCTTGTAACTCCCAGCTAGAACACACCTCAAGGAGCTCAGGTATGGCCAGGCTCAATTGCCTCAAGGCTCCTTTCCAGCCTGTTTTCTGTTTGGAAACAGTTATTTGGAAACACTTGAATTGTGCTGTGTCTCCCCAAAAGGATGTTGAGGACCTGGCACCTTTATAAAGAGCTTTGTGCTGTTCTTCCTCTCTCTGCTGAGTGTGACAAGGCTCTGGTGCCTGTGGACCATGGTTCTGTAAAACATTTTGAAATGCCAATAAATCAGAGGCATGGTTTGGAAGCTGCCAGCTGGAATTTGCTACTTGAGCTTACACAAGTTGGGCATATCTGCTTACTCCTGTTTTATTTGCCTAGGTGAAGTGAGAGCAGTGCAGGGAGCGTGGCTGGGGGTTTTATTGGAAAATTTGGGAAAGAGGAATCTGGAAGGAGCCGTGCTCAGTTTGTCTCCTCATCCTCACTGCTAAAACACTCAGGTCATTTTATATCACGTTGTAGGGAGCTTGTAGGCAACCCTAATGATACTGGCATGGTGCTGGCTGGAAATGCCATCCTCCAGATCCACACAAAAGTGGCTCTTGCACTTTTTGGTTGTTTATTGGCTTCCAGCTGAAACCTGAACCCGAGCCTGTGAGCTCTGGAGGGCATTAAGGATCTCCAACAGCTTTTTGCAAATGTGAGGGTATTAAACCCAAAGGCTTGGCTGAATTCCAAATGAGCAAATCTTATTCTGAAACCTTTAGGTTTCCCCTCTACTTAAGGGAATTTAAGATGTTTTGCACTTCTTAGATCTCACATGATTGTAAGCGACTTGCCCAGGTCACACAGGAAATCTGCTGGGGAAAGGACCTATAGCTCAGTTTTCCTGACTTCCCAGAGAGCTCCTGGCCAGATTGAGGGATGTGCTGTGTGAGCAAGGGCTGGGGTTCATAAGTGATTCCCAAAGGGAACTTTGGGATTCTCAGGAAGGCACCTGTGAGAATCTGCAGCGGTGGAAGAGCTGTGAGCCACGCTCAGCCTCCCTCTCTTCCAAAGGGGAAACAAAAATCCCCTGTCCTCTTTACCTGGCAGCCTGTTTGCATGGAACTCGAAGAATTTAATCTCTGAGGCTGCTGAGTTTGGCCATTTCAGAGTGTGAGCCTGGGAATGCACCCAGGTTAAATAGGAAGCTGTGGTGCAGCGGGCACGGGGACGCTGCTGCTGCTGCATCCAAGAGTCAGAGCAGTGCCAGGGGTGAATCCCAGCAATTCCTGACAAGGCAGTCCCAAAGAGCAGACCCGGGCTGAATCCCAGCAATTCCTGACAAGGCAGTCCCAAAGAGCAGACCCAGGCTGAATCCCAGCAATTCCTGACAAGGCAGTCCCAAAGAGCAGACCCAGAGTCTCTCCCTGGGACAATGACACACGGGTGGCACCTTTGTCAAAGTCCTGATGCTGTGTGGGAAGTCTCTGGTTATGGTTCTGAGCTCTGCATTTCCACTCTGGCTTCTGGCTTGTCCAAAAACGCCTGGTTTGGCTAAACCCAAATCCTCAGAGGCTTCAAATCAGGCAGAGCTGCCTTTGACACTTTGAGCAGATCCAAGTCTTGCTGCTGCTGCTGTGTTTAAGAGGCAGGTGCCAAGAGCCTGTGCTGGCCCAGGAGCAGGGAGCAGATCCCTCTGGGAAGGGCTGCCCAGGGAGCTCCTGGGGAGTGGGAGTTTGTCTGAGCAGCCTGGAGCATCCCTGGCCACAGTGCTGTCAGTGGGCTCTGTACCTGTTGGGCTTTGTTTGCAGCCCTGCTAATTGCTTTGATTTGTAAAGTGAGGGGCTCAGCAAAGCAGGAGGAACACAGATGAAAACCAGACCTTGATGAAGTGTCTCATTAAGTCAAAAGGCAGAAATTTCGGGCATTAGCCACCCCCCAAGGCTGGTTATAATGTTGTGGCCAAGAGGGAATAAACAGATGGTCAGAGCACACCTTGGAGCAGATTGAGGTTTGTGCTGCTGGTGCTTTATTGGGGTGGAATTGCACAGGCACAGTGCAGGAGGGGATCCAGGCTCTTCTCCTGCCTCTCTCAGCCCTCTGCCTTTTCCTTCCCATGTGCTGAGCTCATTGTGAAGGAAATAAAAAGAGGTTCAACCTGAACCAGAGCAAAAAATCTTTTTCCAAGGGGAGCAGAGCTCAGAATGGGTCATCCTGCAGGCAGTGAGCATTGCCACATTTCTCTTTGCTTCCAGCTTTAGTCATTCCAAAGAGCAAATCAACCTGAGCAGAATGGACCTGGTGGAGTTTGGGTGCCTGGAGCTGACACCTAATGAGAGGCACTGGGATTCTCTTTGTTTTTGTTAACAGAAAGGAAAACAGAACAGCTACATATCATCCATCTGAAAAAAAAGCTGTAATTACCACTCCCAGAAATTATTTCTTATTTAATGAAATGTCTCTTTAGGCTGAACAAAGGAATTTCCAGAGAGGAGAGCACTGAAGGGCGGGACAGAGAGCACAGGCAAGAACACAGTTCAATTACAGGGAATAAAATCCTCTTGACATTCTGACACAGTTTATGGGAGCTCTCATTAGAACCCTTGCCAGGCCAGAGCAAAATCTGCTTTTTTCTACAGGTCTTCTGTATCTATTTATACTGACCCAGCCCTGGGAGCCACCATCCCCAGAGGCACGAGGGATGTGCAGCTTGAGAGGGCTCTGCTTGCTTTTCCCCCAGCAAAATTCCTGATCAGTTCTCAGAGCAGGGATGCTGCCAAGCCCAGGAACACCCTCTGTCCCTCTGGAAGGGAAACTGGCTGTGGATGAGCAGCTCTGGCACTGGGAAGGAGGGTGGAAGTAAAACAGAATTGTTAAGCTGGAAAAGACCTCTAAGGTCATTGAGTCCAAGTAGGGAGCAGGGAGCATTTTGGAGGTGTCTCCCTCCCCCTGGAGAGGACCAGGACACAGGGGACACAGGGCTGGGGTGGTGTTAGCCAGGAGGAGACACCCCAAAGCTCAGCTGGAGGGAGAGAAAAGCTGCAAAAGGGGAGAGGGAACCACAGGGTGCTGCAGGAGGTGAATCCATGTGGGAACCCCAGCCCTGTGTGTGACAGAGATTTATTGATCCCATCATGGTGGGGAAGGAGCTTTCCCCAACTTCAGGTGAAACTTAGCATCTCTCTTTTTCTCTCTTCTTTTACATTTAATTTATTGTTTTTACTTAAGGTCCTCTTTTGGAAAACTGTGGTGGTCTCTCTTTTATTGCTTGGATTAATTGACTACTGTGCACTGTAACTTACAGTAAAGTCAGGCTGGGTAGGAAATAACAGAGGATTTAACCTGTGGCACTGCTATAAAAGCAGCCTTGTCAAGTGTGAGGTAAATAATGCAGCTGTGGAAATCACCTTTCTCCAGTTTATGCTGGAGAAAAAAAAAATCTCCTGTATTTAAGTAAGATATTTAAGTGAGACCCTAAACCTTTGGTGTTAAGAGTCACAGGCAGGTTCAGGGATGGAACATGGGATCATTCTAAAAAAGGGATTTTTTTTTTGTCAGCAGGAACCCATAGACTTAATGAGGCTCAGGAAACTTCTGAAATCTATGGTTAAAGAGCAGATTCCAAACTACCCCTGCCCTCAGGCTGGTTTGAGAAGCTCTTTGCTCTGAGGATTGTTGCCTGCTGGCAATCACCCCAACATAATTAAACAGTTTATTCTGTCATGTTTTGATAAATTCCAACCTTCACCCGCTGGCTTACCTTGGGAAGGCTTGGTCTGTGTGCTGCCTAATGTTTGTGGTACACAGGGATTTGTTATGCTGCTCATTAATTCTTTCACATTAAATGGACTTGGGAAGGAAAAATATTGATGGAGAAATAAAGAGCAACTTTCTCACTGAGGGCTGCAGCACGTTCTGCCTGGAATCCTGATTCACACCAAGCCAAGTTTTTCCAGTCTCGTGAAACCATAGGTTTTCCTGCTACAAATTGATAAAACATACCTGTTTGCATTTAAAAACTGATATCCAGGTGCAGCACATTGCTGTGAAAAAAGCAGAGCATGACCTCAGCAGGATTCAGCTTTGGTTTTGGTAATGCCTCTTTGGCATTTGTTAGCCAAGGCAAATGCAAATCACATGCTGGAATGATTAAAGGGTTCAGCCCTCGCCTTAGCTAATGTTTTGACTCTGCAAAGTAGGTATAACTTGCACTTGATCCTCAGTTAAAAACAGTTTCCAGCAGCAATTCTGTGTAGAAGGATGCCAAAAATGAGTGGGAACTGAATATCCCATTGCTTACAGGCTGCTGGTTGGAGCCAGCCTTGGGGTGCCATGCTGGGGGTGACCACGGGGGATATTCACTCAACTGTAATTAACTTAATCAGCCACTGGGTATCAGTATTGTCTCACATCCATATATATAAAAAAAAAGGGGATTTTTATGGAGCTGAACATCTCTGTTTGGAGGCATTGCTGAGGGCTGGCCCTGCCTTGAGGGACGAGAGGGGGTGGTCACAGGGACAATCCCTGCAGGTGTGAGACACCTCTGACACACAGTGACCCCAAAGCAGCCCTGCACAGAGCCTGGCACTGGAGGAGAGGTGAGCAGCAGCACAGGGATGGGTGCAGGGTATTGCCAGGAATTGCATCCCAGGGAATTGCTCTGATCCTGCTCCTGCTCCTGCCTGACAGACTGGGAAGCTGCACACACTGCAGGCTGGGATGAGCTCTGCTCTCAGGAAAAGAGCTGTGCAGTGTTTGTGTGCATGGCTGAGTGTCAGGTGGGATTTGGGGATGTTTGTTAATCCCAGGCATGGGCTGTGCTGGGAATGAGGAGCTGTCTGTGCCAGTGTGGAGGTGCTGAGTGCCCTGAGTGCAGAGGAAGGAATGGCAGGACCCAAACCATGCTGGGATTCTTTGCTTCCATGGGACCATTTTCCAGCTTGTTCCTTGTGTTGGTGCCACCCTCCCTTCCTGCTGTTGGTGTTTCATGGGGTGCTCCAGCCAGCAGCACAAAGGCAAAGGTGGTGCCCAGATGCTCCATGGACACACCTGGGACCACCCAAGGTGCAGGTTTAGCCCTCAGCCTGCTGTGGGCTGGGTTTGGAGGCTGCAGCTCCCTGGGTCATGGATCCAGGAGAAAAGAGCTGCTGGGAAAAGCCCACCTGGGTGAGGTGTGCCCCACTGCCAGGGCTTCATCAGCAGGGAGTGCTGCAAAGGCTTGGACAGGTTTTTCCCTTGGGCCCCTCACTTCTTCCCCAGGGATAAAACTCCAGCCCTGGTGGGATTTCTGCCTGAGCTCCCATTCAGTTCTGGCTCCAGGTAACAGTTACTTCCCTCACTGCTGCCTTCCAGGCTCGCTTCCCTTGCCAAAATGCTAATTTAGCCCTTCAGCTATGTTTAAAAATAAAAGATCCTCCACTTCTCAGGGTATTAAAAGGCCAAAAGGAATATAAAAAGTTCACCAGACTGGTCAGTTCACTCCCTGCTGTGTCTTCCTGGGGCGTTGCAGCAAAAACACAGGCACCAAATCCAAAGCAAACAGCTCCTCCTCCCTGCTCAGCCTCCCCTGGAGCCTCTGGCTCCCAGCTCTGTGCCCATCTCCCCCCAGCCCCTGCCTCTCCACTCTGCCCTGCCCACCTTCCCAGCCTCTGGTGGCATCTCCTGTACCCTCCAGCCACACTGAGAGCTGCTTTTCCAACACCTCACTCATTCCTGTTCTTGCATTCTCCTGGCCCAAAAAATTCCCACAGCTTCAGGGCTGTTCAGGCACAAACCCAACAAGGATCTTCCCCCTCTAGTCCCTTCTGGAGTAGGATAATACATCCACATCCTGCCTGCTGTTCCTGCCATTCCCAGGCACCCCACAAAGAGTCCCCACTGCAGTCCTCTGCTGGACTTTATTTCTTGGAAGCTGCAGAGGGATCTGTTTAAAAATCCAGACTGGATTGTGGCCATGCACTGGGTTTCACAGAAGCTCTGCAAGGTTGGTAAAAGCTGGAGGATCACAATATTTATATTTATTCCTATTTGGTTAAAGCCTCATGTTATAGTACAGGGAATTTGGAGAACTAGGGCAGAAAAAAGGTGATTTGGAAGTTGGAAATTTTAGTGTTTTCCTGACTTTAATGCTGGTTGTGACTTAAATACAGGGATGCTCTGATTTAAAAAGTGCTGTGGGTTGGGATTGGAGTCCCTAGATGAGATGCTTTTGTTCCTCAGGCTTTTCATTTCTCACAAATTGAGGAGTGCAGCTCTCTCCCTCCCCCAAAGGTACAGAGGTGCCACTTGGAAGCAGCCATGGAGAAGGAGAGCTCTTGTTTGGATTATTTCAGTTTGGGGCAGTGCCTGTTTCAGTTTAGAGCTGCTCCCTGTGTGCAGACAGAGCTCATTGGTGTTCTTCCAAATGAGCTGTCACTTCCCAGAGCTGATTAATCACCAGGAGCCACCAGCCCTGGTATCAATGCACAGCTTCAAAAGCTGAGTCAGGCAAACACGGGCACTCCATCCCAGCCCCAGGTCAGCCACACACTGCTGCTCCTGCTGCCAGCCCCTCCAGCCTGCAGCAACTCAGCAAAAGGCATTTTATTGACTGGGACCAGCAAGGATCAAACACTGCACAGGGATCAAACAGTGCCCAACAACCATGGGATGGAACAAAGTGCAGTGGGGACATGGAAATGAGAAAGGGGAAATGTGGTTCCAAAAGTAAAATCCCAACACAAGCCCAGTAACCATTGTTCTGCAAAGATGTTTTTTAATGTTGAGTCTTTGAGTTCAACCAGTTTGCACTCCAGCACATGGCTTTTCTCCATTAATGCTTATCCTGTTCTCATCAGTTTTGCTTTTCTTTTTTTTCCCATCAAATATCTTTCTTTCCTCAACAAGAAAGACCCTAATCATTTCAGGGTGCTTGCCACCTACTATCAGTGGTTATTTTGGGGATAGCTCAGCAAAGCTTTCAAATGTCTGAAGTGCATTAAAATAAATTGTTGGCATTCCAGCCCAAACCTCAGGAGGCAGGAATCTGCCATGAGAGCATGGAGGGAAGCACTGTTATAATAAAGGATACATGTAATGAGGTTTGAAGTGCCTGAAATTCAGAGTCTGCTCCATATTACGAAACATTCGCTGGTTTAACAAAATCAGTTTCAAATTGATCTAATTAAACTCCTAGACAGCTTTAGTGTAGACAGCTTCATATTGGTGTTATCCATTTCTAAACCAGTTTAGCTGGGATGGGTTAGGGACAAAATGCCCAGGAACTCCTCAGATGGGAGCTGGTTGTCATTAACAGATCTAAGTTCACTTTTCAGGTTTGCTCTCTGTATCTTGCTTCTTTAGCTTCTTGTAAATCTGATGTTTGTGCTTCTTTAACTCTGAACTCTTGGTGACTTTGGGCACCATCACCTGGCCTGGGATTGGAGCACACAGCTCCAGGGAGGAGGAGGAGGAGGAAGAAGAGGAGGAGGAGGAGGATGGCCATCCCAGTCATGCAGTCAGGAGCAAACCAGGAGTGTAAGAGGCTCCTGTGAAACCCATGTAGATTCTGATCTCTTTTATAAACTGGGATTTGAAATGGCTCAAGGCTGAACATTCAGTGTCCTGAGCTGAGGCTCGTGGTTCTGGTGGAGTTTCCAGGCTGGAATCTACAACTGAGTTGGATCCATGGTGGATTCACAGCTGCAGGTCCACGAGCAGCACAGGGCTGGTAAAACCTTCCCACAGAACTTCAGTGTCTGGCTGTCTCCAATCTAGAAAGACTTTGTGTTCCCAGGTGGGAATTCCCAGTCCCAGGAATTGCTGCTGGCCTTTGGACAGGGAGCATCCCCACCTGGCACAACCCAGCAGCCTCAAACTCCCCGGAGCTGCAGGGTGGGACTGAGGGATGGGACTGAAAGAATCCCTTCTAGTGGGAAAGAGAAGCTCAGTGATTCCCTTCTGGTGGGACAGAGAGGCTCAGTGTTGAGCTTGCTTCGTTTTCTTTGCAGGGTGATGCCAATTCTGAACTCACCCATGGATTTTGCAGAGGTTAATGCAGCCCCCGAGAGCGTGGAACAAAACTGTCTGTCAAACAAAACTGGCTTTTGGGGCAGGGAGGCAGAGTGCATAAAAGTACATTTTATTCTGTTGACCATTAATTGTATAAATAAACCAGCACTAAGAATGTTTTTATATGCCACTCTGTTTTCTTATAAAATAGAGGGGTTCCTGAAGCTGTGTAGAAATTCCATAGTAAACAGAAAATCTGGCAAGTTGGAATACTGACAGAGGTTTGCAGCTCTGTGCATCACAGGAGCAGGAGAGGCTGCAGGTTTTCCACAAAAGGCAGAATAGAAACCTCCTGCAGCTCTGACCCTACCTGGCCTTTCTGGGGAAAGGAGCTGTCATTCCCAGGGCTGAGGGAATCCCTGCTCCCCCCGAGAGCTCAGGTGATGCTTGGTGGGGATTAGCACCTTGAACACGATGTTCTGGTGGTGAAATCCTTACAGAGGGCAGGAGAGGTTGTTCTGTGTGGAGAAATCAGTGCTCTGCTCACATCCATGGTGTCCAGTGGTGTCTGGTGCCCAGCAGCTCAGAGACATGGATGTGTTTTTTGGAAAACTTTTCGGGCACTTCTGAGTGGTTCTGACAGCGGCCGCCCGCCTGTGGCTAATGAAAGGTTTTCACATTCCTTTCCATGTGCTTTGAAATGCCAGAGGAAATGTCCCAGGGACTCAAATTATAGGTGTTACTTGGGAGTAACTGCTGCATTATTGTTGAACACCTGGAATTGGCAGCAGGCAGGCTGGAAAAAAGGGAATTGGATACTCAGCCAGCCCTTCTAGTCTGGCTTTGTTCATCTGCAGCAGGATCATTCAGATGAACCTTGTCCCATTGCCTCCCTCTGTCCTGATTCTGCCCCTCAAACATTCCTGTTCCCTGCTGAAACACCAGAGAATTTAGTTCAGTGTCAAAGCATCCATTCCACAAAGTTAAGCCATGGCTGGATTTGGATGGGAATCTGCAGATCTTAGGGATGTTCCCAGAGGATAAAGTGCATCTTCCTTCCACAGAGACAGGCAGCTGCAGTCACCTGTTATTTATTTCATGTATTCAACATCTTGGCAGTAAAACCCTTGGAACTGGGTTTGCCAAAGATATTTCTTTTCCTTCCAACTTATCCTGTCCTCTTAACCTGCCTGAGGAGAGCAGGGCAGGGCAGCCCTTCATCCCACTGCTCTGCAACATCTCAAAATCAGGGAGATTTCACTGGTTTCACACGTCCTGCTGCTCTCTGGGTGCTGGCAGGGAGAGGGGTTGAGGGTTTTTTCCCCCATTGAGTGGTGCAGAAAGGATAATTCCTGTCTAAGGGCCTTACAAGGTGCAAGGTCACATCAACTGCTTGGAAACTACTCTGTGCCAGATCTGGTTAGGCTGGTTCAAATCTGTTTCTAGATAAGGCTGAAAATTCCCAATATTCAGTTACTGCAGTCACAACTCCTCCCTGAATTTGGTCTAAGGCACATTTTGGTGAGGTTGTTTCCAGGCACAAGGCTCAAATACTAACAAATATCAAATATATCAAATTATATCCTTTTTCTTAGCTTCTTCACCTGATTTATGACAAGGATTTCTATGGGCTTCCATGGTTTGATCCAGAAAAGTGGGAATTAATATGTAAATGATGTGTAGCTGTGCTTTGCTCAGTTCTGGACTGGAATTATCAAAGTTTTACTTAACCTTTGTTTTGGAAGTGTTGCCTTTACTACCCCCTGCACCAATGCAATATTAACAGGCTGTGAGTCCTCGGTGTCTCACAGCTACCACTGAAAATTTATCTCTATGGCAAAGTCTCTGGAGGTTTTAGGAGTTTTTGGTCTTTTGATGCTTTTTATTGTTTCTCTCCAGCTTGAGTAGGAGCTTCCAAAGACTGACCTAGTAGTAATTTCATTAAGGTGTGTGTGCCATGTGAGATACAACTTTATTTCCTGCAAAGAGAAATAAAGTTGAAATATTATATCTAAAAATATTATATCTAAAATATATTATAAATATTCTATCTAAAACCTTGTGCTGGTTTTTAGGGAGCATTTAGTGCAAGTGATGAGTGGAAAGTGCATCAGATGGAGAGCCAGTGTTGGAGGAACAAGCACACAGGGCTGTGCTTGCAGCTCACACAAAAAACAGGGAAGAACTTGTCAAAAGTAGCTCCTTGGGTGTGCCAAGGTGGAAATCTGGAGCTAAGATCCAGGGATCTGAAAGGTGGGGTGTGTGGATGCTGTGTCAGCTCTGGTCCCTGAGCTTGGCTGCTGATCTCCTTCCAGGCAGGATTTGTCACCACTCCTGGGAGCAGGGAACCAAACAGCACCAAGCTCATTCTGCAGATGGGATGGGGATGGCTCTGTGTGAGCAGCAGCAGCTCCACTTCCAGGTTTTTCATGCCTTGCTGCCCCCTTTGGAGCTGGAGATCCAAGCTGGAGAGAAATTGGGCTGTGGGAGAGCTGGAGGGAGAGCACAGACACAGCAGTGAGATATGGAACAGCCAGCTGGGATAAATGCTGCCTTGGGTCTCTTGTGAATTCAGACTCCCAACCCAAAATAAAAAAATTGGGTCTTGGGAAGAGGTGTCTGGGTGACATTTTGGGTTGTGTTTATGAACCAGTGGGGGTAGAAAATCTGCTAAAGGCCTGAGAGGCTTTAATGGCTTGGATGATGATTTACAGCTGGTTTATTCCATGATTTATAAACTGCTCCTTATCACAGAGGCAGGATACAAATACTGAATTTAATAAAGAAGCACAATTCTCATTTCTTTCTCAGAAACATATAGACAGAAAGGTCATTCCGCAGTAAACAGCAGCCTCTGCCCTCTCTAACCAGCCCCTGACACAGAGATTTGAGGCTGCAGAGCATGGCCAGCACTGCCTGGGCACATCTCTTCCCATTTAATTTCCATAATACAGCCCTTCCCTCTGGCTGTAATACACAGCCTGGCACCCTAATCCTGCTCCCCTGTCTGTGACAGGCACCTCAAAATACCACAGAGAGCCCCAAAGGAAAGGATCAGGGTTTCTGCAGGGGGCACACACATCATTCCAGCTGGGACAGACCCCAGTGGGCTCCTCATCCTCCCCTGGGCTCTGTGGGCTCATCCCTGTCCGGGTGTTTCACCATCCCAGCTCTCAGTCAAATCAACAAACCCCTAAATGAGTGAGGAAAGGGAGCTCTGCTCACAGCTGGAGCTGCCCCTGATCCCTGCAGTGCCCAAGGCCAGGCTGGACAGGGCTGGGAGCACTGGGACAGTGCAAGGTGTCCCTGCAGGCAGGGCTGGGATGAGCTGAGCTTTAACTCCCTCCTAACCCAAACCAGCCTGGGATTCTGTGATCAGGGGAAGGACATGGCCAAGGCCACCCTGACCTCAGGCTCTGCCTGCTGGGCTTTGCTGCTTCCTCAGAGCTGAACCAAACTCTCTAGAACCCTTCCTCCCAGTGCTGAGAATGACAGAGAACTGGAATCTCCCAGTGCTGAGAATGTCAGAGAACTGGAATCTCCCAGTGCTGAGAATGTCAGAGAACTGCAATCTCCCAGAGCTGAGAATGTCAGAGAACTGGAATCTCCCAGTGCTGAGAATGTCACAGAACTGGAATCTCCCAGAGCTGAGAATGTCAGAGAACTGGAATCTCCCAGTGCTGAGAGTGTCAGAGAACTGGAATCTCCCAGAACTGAGAATGTCAGAGAACTGGAATCTCCCAGTGCTGAGAGTGTCAGAGAACTGGAATCTCCCAGAACTGAGAGTGTCAGAGAACTGGAATCTCCCAGTGCTGAGAGTGTCAGAGAACTGGAATCTCCCAGTGCTGAGAGTGTCAGAGAACTGGAATCTCCCAGAACTGAGAATGTCAGAGAACTGGAATCTCCCAGTGCTGAGAACTGTCAGAGAACTGGAATCTCCCAGAGCTGAGAATGTCAGAGAAAATCTGGAATCTCCCAGAACTGAGAATGTCAGAGAACTGGAATCTCCCAGTGCTGAGAATGTCACAGAACTGGAACCTCCCAGAGCTGCTGACTGATGCTCAGGGGATGGTGAGGGTTGGGAGGGAGGCTGCTGCTCCAGCACGAGCCTGGTTTGTGTGTGCAGGTCCCTCAGCCCAGTCTGCACTGGTTTGGGTGTTTAACTCCAGCAACATCAGCACCATCTGCTCATACCAAAAAAATTGCATTTCCACGTGGTACCTCCGTGCTGGGAAGCCAAAAGCAGTGTGTAAACAAGAATTAACTGGATCACCCCAGTGTAATGAGTCATTTTCATTAACCCTGCTTTCAGACTAACCCATTTTGCTTCAGAGATCTTCTCCAAACAAAGCCAGGAGAGGGCCAGGAGGAGCTCCCAGGATCCTGGTGCTCCCATCCCTGCTGGAAGTGTCACTGCCTGGCCCCTGTCCTGCTCTGCTGGGGTAGCCAAGAGGGGGAAAAGCTCTGCCTGTCCTAAATATCATTGTTGAGGATCTCCCTAGTGCTCTAACCTCCCCAGCTATATTGTGATTCCCCTGATTTCTCCTCCTGTCCTCAGTAATTGGGGTTTTTTTTTTGCAAGTAGAAATAGCCTGAGGCAGAACTGGAAAGCAAACAGGATCCCAGTGAATAAATCCATCTTCACAGGTCTTCTCTTTGTGTATGCCTTTATATCAGTTAGGTTCAAAGAAAGTATCTCCTTACTCTGCCTGCACTGTTTAGCATTTTTTATTAACAAAGTCCTCTTTTAGGCTGCAGTCCATTGAGGTTCATTAATCAACAATTGCCATGAAGTGAAAAATTCTCAAACTTCCAAAAATCTTTTTCTTGGAGTGAGTTAATACTAACAATGAAGTTTTCCTTGGCTAAGTGTCCCCTGCTTTGATGTGTCTGGGTGAGAAACTAAAAGCCACAAAGGTGTTATAAACTAGGCACCAATCACAGATTTAGACAGGCTGGTATGTGCTTTTAACCAATAAATATATATAGTATCACAAGAATTAGTGTTTGGTTTGTGTGAGAGAGAATTTTTGGCATTTGAATGATTTTCTTATCGGTTTTTCATTAGTTGAGCTATTTTTTTTTTAATTTTTAAAGAGCAGCAAATTCCCCTCAGTGTCCTGAGAATGGCACCGAGCGTGGTCACCCCAGCCCCATTCCTGGAGTAACACTGGTCCAGGTTATTTCTGGCAGCAGCCATAATACAGCTCTTCTTAATTTTGGGAGCAGGCTGTTACTCAAACATGTGCCTGTGCAGCTTGGAAGGCTCTCAGTGCCTCTGGAAGCCCTGGCACAGGAGCTGTGCTGGCAGCAGGAGCTGTGACCCCGCTCAAAGGTCCAGACCTGGCAGGAGGAGCAGCCACAGCCCTTCAGAGCTGATGCTGCTCAGGAAAAATCCCTTCTTTATAAAATCACAGGCAGGGGAAAGGCTGGGGGATTGCTCTGGAGGGTGTAAAGTCCCTAAACCTGCCTTCCCAAACACAGCCTGGCTCCTGGGGGCAGTGAAAGGAATAGGAAGACTCCCCCAGCTCTGCTGCTGTCCCAAGGTCAGGGGGAGGCAGAGCATTCCACAATGCCAAGATTGCAGAAGAATGAGGCTGCAAACCACAGGCTCCAGCAGTCCCTCAGCCCAAGGGAGGCACAGCTTTTGTCCCTCACTTTGTTCCTTGGGTTTGCCTTGACTGCTGCGATTGTTCGGGCAGCGGGAAGTTATTGCTCACGTCATCTCTGCACGGCAATATTGTTATTTTTTAACCTGCTATAAAAAGCCAGCAGAAACAAGAGGAGCTGCTCTGGCCTCCCTAAATAAGAATCCGTGTTTACCATTGATCACAGTTACCAGTGGCTCTGAGGTGGATCCAATCAGGCCTCTTTGTTGCTGTTTTTGTGTGCCTCTATTTCTGTTGCTCGCATTTCCAATCCCTGTGTTTTTCTAGCAGTTAAAGGCTGCGTTTTGCACGCATAGCACATTCTATAAAACCTTAAAAAAAAAAAAAAAAAAGGAAAAATTGGCAGTGTGAATTCTCTCTCCAGTGGGGCTGGAAGGATTTTAAAGTCTCCTGGAGGAAAGAAAGGCCATGGCAGCTCTCTGCACAGAAATTCTGCACTGAGCAGCGCTGATCAAATAGCTGATGTGTGTGTTTGATACGCACACACACACAGGGAGCACCAGCCCTCGCAGGAACGACAGGTTTATGAACCAGAGCTGGTTCCTTATCTCACATCAGCTCATATTCCAGCAGAGTAAATATTTCAGTGCAGCAGCAGAGCTCTAAAAGCTGCAGGGTGACGTGGGTGAGGTCCCAGGTCTGGAGTGCAGGATGGGGGCTCTGCTGGAGCTCTGCTGGTTCCTCATTGCCTGGAGCTGTGAGCATCTCCATGGACATGGGGCTGTCCCCTTGGAGAGCCACAGGATCCTGCTGGGAAACAGAGGATGCTTGTTCCTTTGGTGGGGCCAGCTTGGGGAAAAGAAGTGAAAATGAATGGGAGTGTCACCCAGTGGTGTCCTGTCACTTGGAAACTTCCCAGAGACAGTGATGGAATGGTTTGGGTGGGAAGGGACCTCAAAGCTCACCTAGCTCCAAGCAGGGCAGGGATGCAGGGATTCCCTGGCTCAGCCTGGCCTGAGACACAGGTAACACTCATTTGGTGCTCTGGACCAATTTATCCATTCCAATTTAGTAATATTTAAAATAATAATAGAGAAGAAGTGGCAATTCTTCCATAGTTGGCAGGGTAGTACCAGCATTGTCCTTGTTTTTATATCATTTTAACAAGGTTGTTTTTCCACCCTGTCTCCACTCTGTGGCTTTGCTTTCCCTGAAGAGAGTAAACAACTCTGTGCAGGAAGGTGCCCCAATTTCCACTGTTAATAATCTGGGACTTGAATAAGTGAGAAATGCTGTTTACAAATAATAATAATAATAATAAAGTTAGATCAGTACAAAAAATCAGAAACTCTGTTTGGCTTTGCAAACAAAAGTAGCCCAAAAATAAACAGGCCTATCCAGCAGAAAGGAGACTGGGAGGGGAAGTGGATGCCAACTGAAGAGGCAGATGTAAAGAGCATTTCCTATTTGGTTTAGCAACTGCAGACTTTTGTCTCCAGTCTGCCTGCATTTCCTCCAATGATTCATCATAAATGTGCATTTATAAATAAACTCCACCTTGGCCTGGTACATTGATTGCAGGCTGGTTACTTAGGGAAATTAAGAAAAAAAGGAATCATACTCCCCAGTTTTGAATGATACCTGTGTGGCAATATAATTTTAAAGAACTGTTTCCAGGCTGTTTATTTTATTTATGTTGAGGGATCGTGACTGTGAGAGATGGGACCTGTGGTTTCCTCATTTCATGAGAGTAACAATTCATTAAAGAGTTCATTTAAGGCAGATCCATGGAAAGCTGTCTCTGTGCATGTCCAGGGGTTTGGGAGCTGCTGGGATGGTGGAGCTGAGGGAAGTGGGGAATCTTTGGGGTCATTCACCAGGGCCATGGGGACCCACAGTGCTGCAGGAGGCTCCAGCCCCCAGGATTTATCCCTGTGCATTCCTTAGGTTTGTTCAGAACACCCAGAGCAGCAGCCAAGGCAGACCCCAGTGTGAGGCAATTTTAACAAAGCCAAGCTTTGAGTTATTTCCCCTTCCTTGAGCCTGGTCCTGCAGGCTGACCTCCACAGAATCACCTGGAAAATCCCTGTCTGAGTGGTTCTGGTGAGGGACTGAGGGGCCAGGTCCCTGCCAAGCCAGCCCAAGCAGACACCCCTCACCCCTGGCTCCTGCTCCCCTTGGAGCCCTGCACACTCCTGCCCTGGACACTTCCCCTCTTTGCTGCCTCCCCAGCCCCACACCAGGGAGTCACAGAGTCCCTGGGGCTGGAAAAGCCCTCTGAGATCATCCCAGCACTGCCAAGGCCACCTCAAACCCACATCTGTTCAATCCTCCAGGAATGCTGAGGATCCACCAATCCTCCCCCCCTGCCCTGGGAGCTGGGCCACTGCCTGATCCCTGCTCAGCACAGGAATTTTTCCTGATACCCAACCTGAAGCTCCCCTGGTGCAACTTGAGGCCATTTCCCATTTCTTTCTGTTCTGTTGATTTTAGCCTTAAGAGTTTAGCTTTTATATTTCTCATCTATTTGTAATGCTGCAATTCTTTAGTGTCTAACTCTGAATTCCCTACAGAGTGTTGGCTCCTGCTCTCCCATTTTGGTCAGACACAATTCCTCTCTGGGCCTGGGAATCAAGGACACCCTAGGCATGGCTATCCCTTGTTACCTGGGGAGAAGATGCTGCTGGATGGAATGAGATGAGCTTTAAGGTCCCTTCCCACCCAATAATTCTGTATTTGAATCTCTCTCTGTTGGAATAGAAGTGGAGGAGCAGTTAAATAAACCCTATTTAATTTTTTTTAAGAACAAGATCTAGTTGATAGTAAATTTTCCTAATTTTTTTTTACCAGACCCTGAGCATGTGCAGAGCACTCCTGAACTTCTCCTGACTTGTGGAGCCACAGCAAAATCTGCAAAGCAAAGGGCTGCTCTCTCTGCAGCCACTGTAAAGGTGCAGCACAGAGAAAACAAAGGCAAGGCAGTCCCAGGCTCTGCACAGCACATGATTCCCTAATAAAAAATGTTTGGCCTCTTCTCAGGAATAACATGGCCATGCTTGTAGCTCCAAAAGAAGCCCTGAATGATATTAATACATTCATTAGAACAAGTTCAAAGAAAATCATCTTAATTAGCTTGCCTGGCTGAAACTGAGGTTCATTAATCTAAAGTAGATTAACCTGATGGTAATGCCATGAAAGCTGGCTGGGATATTAATGAAATATATGCAGTGCAGGGAGCCCAAATGTCCTGCCAGTGGTGGGCTGATAAAACCTCCCGTGCATGTTTGGAGGAATTCCTGTCCCTTTTCCAGCCCCCAGCTCAGCTTTAGGGACACACCATGGAGGGGAGAGAGAATTCCATGGGGAAACTGGGGAAAACAACTCACTGGAGCCTTTTGTGCAGGAACTTGCCGGAGCAGAGCGTGCACGTGCACGTCTGGAGCAGGCAGGGATCTGCCCCTGCACCAGCACTCAGCTTTTTACAAGTCAAACCCTGGACTCCCAAAATCTGACCTGTTTTTCAGCTCTGGGCTGGTGCACAGTGTGCAGCAAGGCTCTAAAAGCTTCCAGAAACTCAGCTCAGACCCAGCGGGCTTAAAATGGCCTTCTCCTCTCCCCAGGCTCCAGTATTCTTAATCTGAACTCTTTTTAGTCTTTGACACATCATTAAAGTGACAGTTCAAGAACAGCTCCGAGATCAAAGGGCTGCAGAGCTTCTCTCGTGTTGCAAACGCTTTCAGCAGCTCTTTCTCCAGCCTGTTCCTGAGCTGCCTCCCTCCAGCCAGCAGGAATCTCTCCCGCTCCCTTCCCAGGGCTCTGCCCCTCTGCTGCCTCACCCCAAAGGTCAGCCAGCCTCAAAGCTCCAAGGCTCACATTTAAGTGTATCACAGGTTTAGATGTGTGCCAGATTTAGGTGTACCCCAGATTTAGGTGTATCCCAAATTTAGGTGTTTCCCAAATTTAGGGGTATCCCAAATTCAGATGTATCCCAAATTTAGGTGTATCCCAGATTTAGGTGTATCCCAAATTCAGGTCTATTCACAAACTTAGGTGTATCCCAAATTTAAATGTATCATAGATTTAGTTGTACCCCACATTTAGGTCTATCACAGATTTAGGTGTATCACAGATTCAGGTGTCTTACAAATTTAGGTGTATCACAGTTTTAGATGTATCATAGATTTAGGTGTACCCCAAATTTAAGTGTATCCCAGATTTAGATGTGTCCCAGATTTAAGTGTATCCCAAATTTAGATGTATCCCAGATTTAGGTGTGTCCCAGATTTAGGTGTACTCCAAATTTAGGTTGTATCCCAGATTTAGGTGTATAACAAAATTTAGGTGTATCCCAAATTTAGGTGTATCCCAGATTTATGTGTATCCCAGATTTAGGTGTACCCCAAATTCAGGTCTATTCTCAATCTTAGGTGTATCACAAATTTAGATGTATCATAGATTTAGGTGTACCCCACATTTAGGTGTATCACAGATTCAGGTGGCTTACAAATTTAGGTGTATCACAGTTTTAGATGTATCATAGATTTAGGTGTACCCCAAATTTAGTTGTATCCCAAATTTAGATGTGTCCCAGATTTATGTGTATCCCAGATTTAGGTGTATCCCAAATTCAGGTCTATTCATAAACTTAGGTGTATCACAAATTTAGATGTATCCCAAATTCAGGTCTATTCTCAATCTTAGATGTATCACAAATTTAGATGTATCATAGATTTAGATGTACCCCAAATTTAGGTGTATTACAGATTCAGGTGTATTACAAATTTAGGTGTATCACAGTTTTAGATATATCCCAAATTTAGGTGTATTACAAATCCAGGTGTATCCCAAATTTAGATGTATCACAGATTTAGGTGTATCACAGATTTAGGAGTATTCCACAATTAGGTGTATCACAGTTTTAGATATATCCCAAATTTAGGTGTATTACAAATTCAAGTGTATCACAAATTTAGGTGTATTCCACATTTAGGTGTATTACAAATTCAGGTGTATCACAGATTTAGGTGTATTCATAGTATTAGGTGTATTACAGTTTTAGATATATCCCAAATTTAGATGTATATAGATTTAGATGTATTCCACATTTAGGTGTATTACAAATTCAGGTGTATCACAGATTTAGGTCTATCACAGATTCAGGTGTATTACAGATATAGGTATGTCACAGATTTAGATGTATCCCAAATTTAGATGTATCCCAAATTTAGATGTTTCCCAAATTTAGATGTGTCCCAAACTTAGGTGTATTCACAGATTTAGGTGTATTTGTGCTGCCAAAACAACTTCAGGTTTGGGCACGGCCATATACAAATATATACAAATCCAAAATGCAAACAAGGGAGGGTTTGCAAAATCAGCTCTGCTGCAGAGTGCCAGGAGAAGGCACAGGATGGAGGGTGGGATGGGGAGCTGGGAGATCAGGGCTGCTCTCCCAGCTCTTCCCTTGGTGCAGATCTCCTGGAGAGCTCCTGGGTTTTCCATGGGTACAAGTGCCCAGGAGCAGCAGATTCTGTGCTGTGATGTGCTGCTGAGAGAAGGGAGCTCAGGAAATGCTGATTTTCTCTTTACAAACCCCCACCTCTACCTAAGAGTTGAGTAAATCGTGCACCTTTGGTGGTGTGTATTTATAGAAAGCTCTGTGATCCAAAAGTGAAAGGAAATCCATATGGACACGGGGCTGCTCTCAGGACAAGATCTGAGGACCTTCCTTCCTCTGCAGAGGAAGTGGAATTTCAGCTCACAGAATCACATAACACCTTGAGCTGGAAGGGACCCACAGGATCATCCAAAGCTGAGCCCTGAGCTGGGCTGAGCTCACTCCCTGCCTCTCCCTAAAGCTGAATATTCAGTGACTAAGTGTCTTTGCCTTGTTTCCCCGTGAAAGGCTCGGCTGGCCCACAGCTTATTTACAAGGTACCATGGGGTGATGCATCATAAAGACACTTTTGAAGAATTTCTGTTATTAAAAACTGCCCGTGGAAAGAATTAGGTCAGGTGTTTACAAGTCAAAGCTTTGGGGATAATTAGGTGGAAGGCAGCAACTGTAGAAAAGAGAGTTATTTTCCAGCCCTCCAAGAAGTGTGGAGTAATGCCTGTGTTACAGGAACCAGGTTCCCACCTCCTTAGTGCAGGATCTGTTACAGCCACTGCTTTGGGCACGGGGAAGAAAGCAGGGCTTAGAAAAGCCTCCAAAAATCCAGAACCCCCTGAGCAGAGCTGTTGGTGTCGGGGTGTTGTATAAACAGCCATCCAAGCCCTCTTAAGGGGGCTGCTTGTAAATACAAGCTGTAGCTGCTACTGCTGCACAGCCAGGCTGAATTCTATACCACCTTTGAGGGAAGAGAGTTGTTTTCTTTTTAAAAAAAAAAAAAAAGGGCACTTGTTGGTGGTGGCAGTGTGTGTGAGAGGAGGGAGGACAGGGCGCTGGCTGTTTGTGCACTTCAAGCAGAGCGACCTCCTTGAACCTCACCGTGCACAATGATGCTTTCCATGGAAAGTCTGGCTCTATTACCTTTGGCAAGGCTTGAGGGAATATTTTTGGAAGCTTTAAAATCCTCTGTGGAACATGCTTCATTTTTTTTGTTCATATACAGTATCTTTATATTTATTCAGTGAAAAAAAAAAAAAAGAAAAAATTATTTCTGTTTTGCTGCCTCACCCTGACCCTTCAGCTCTTCTCCAGCAGTGCCCAGGGTGTTGGGAAGGCTGGGACAAGGAAAAGATCAGGCCTAAACCATCAGCCCCTGCCATATTGTACTGGTTAAAGCTCAGTTGCTCCCCTCTCCTGAAAGTTTGTTTAAAGTGGTAAGAATAGAACCTGTTCAAAGTGAGCCCTCCCAGGGCCTGGTTCCCATTTGCATTTAAGCCTTTCTGTGGAGCTGGAGCTGGGTAAAGGGGCCCTGGGCCCTAAATGGGAATCAGACTCCACAGCTGCATTTTCCAGGGTCCTTCCTTTCTGCCAGCAAAGCCAGGAACCAGCTCTTGAATGGGAAAGGGACAATTGAAGACAAAAAATTTTTAAATCAAGATTGGCAGAACCAGAGGGTGGATGAGGTGTTTACCTGTGCACACTGTCCTGGCTGGATCCCCAGGATCTCACCCTGGATCCCCTTGCACAGGGGCTGAGGTGTAAAACACGGATCTTAAACCCAGTTTTACCTTTAGGGTTGCATTTTGTAGCAGGAGGAAACAGAATCTGGAATGTGGAATGAGCACTTCAGCATCCTAAGAGGAGTTTTTACAGCTTTTAATATTAGCAAATTTAGGAAATCGATGTGATTTGCTGTCTGTGCCTCTCCTGGTTCAGCTGGGATGGCAGGAGGAGGAGGAGGTGCCCAGGTGCCACCAGCCTGAGCATCCCAAAGCTGGAGGGGCTGGACAGGACAGCGAGGAGCCACACACCAGCTCTGCACTCAGGATTTGTTTCCATGGGTTTTGATGACAGCAGATGCAGGCAAAGACAGGACTTAGAGCAGCTGCTTTAGAATTAGTGATTCTTTCATGTTTTAGTCTATTTGGCAGTGGTTTGGGCAGCAAGGGGAGCGTTTGTGTCCCGTGCAGCAGAGAGGAGCACAGAGCTGGAGGAGCCAGACTCGGATCCCACAGCCCTGGCCCCGGGGCTGGCTGCGAGTCCCTGCACGCTCCCTTCTCCCTGGACAGCCCTCCCTGCTCCAGGGGGCTCAGCACAGCCTCCCAGCCTGGCACCCAGCTGCTTCCCAGCCACACTCCTGGCTGAGAGGAGCTGCAGCTGCCTCTCCTGTGCCCTGTGCCACCTGGAGCTGTCCAGAGGAGAGCTTGGCCTCGTGCTCAGTGTTTACAGCCTGCTGTGGGCGAGTCTGGTCTTGGCTGTGGCTTGGAGCCGTGGGGGTGAAGGTGACTGGAAGTCTCCTGAGCACAGACCTCAAATCTGCAGCTGCTGGCTGTGTGTAGGTGATGGCAGGAGCTGGAGGTGATCCCTGTGTGGGTGATGTGGCTCTGCTCTTGTCCTCAGGGCAGCATCACAGGGTGGGCTAAACATTGAGTTTCCACTCATCCCTGCCTGTCACAGGGCACAATCACTGTCTGACAGGTGTGAGTCTGGTACCTCCTACACATGGAATGGTTTGGGTTGAAAGGGACCTTAAAGATCCTCTTGTTCCACCCCACCACCACGGGCAGGGATGCCACCCACTAGACCAGGTGGCATCCTGGGATGGAAATTCTACCTAACCCTTATAATCCTTTCTATAATTGTCTTGATATCTATCCTGAATCTGCTCCTTGCTGTGGTTATCTTTGTCCTTCCTGTCCTGGACATGGAGGAGGGAGAACCCAAATTTGATGACCCTGCTGCTGTGCCAGGTTGGAGTTTGCAGGTTAAAATCCCTGGAGTGATGCCGTGATAAAATCTGGCAATAATGACAGAAATCCCTCTTGCTTCACCAAGTTCCAGGCCCAAAAGAATGTGTGAGGATGAGTTAAACCCCAGGGAACTGGGATCTCTAGTAAAAACAAACACGAGCAGCCTCTTCACTATTGCAACTCTGCTATCAAAACCCCTTTTCAGAAAATGTTTAGTTAAAGATTTAGTTTGGAACAAACATTGTTAAAGCATGACCATCGGGCTGCTTATTGGAGCCAGATGTTGATTCTAAGGAGATTTGGGTCCATTCAGGGATTTTGCATGCCCTCATCAACTAGGGTGAGCAGTAGGGTTTGGAAAGCTCTGACTCAGATCCTCAACTTGCCCAAAAATGCAGAACCCCACTGGAAGTGCCTCACCCTGTGCCATTACAGGGCAGTGTTCCGTAATGGCCAGCATCCTTTTTGTTTTTCTGGTTTTTTTCTAAGGAGTTACTGGCCTCTCCCAATCTGTCCTTGATTTTTCTGTTAATCCCACATAGTTGTTGAACAATCTTTTAGGAACACTTCTCCCTGAAGGCTGACTTTCTTCACAATTAAGAAATGAGTAGCTGTTGACCTGATCCTGCGAGCTGCCTGGGTGTGACCAGCCCACGTTTTCCAGTGGAATGGTGCCCTCGGAAGATGTTCCAAAATCTGACCCCTGTTTCCAAACCCAAGGCCAGCAGAGCTGCACATTGCATGAAGCCTTGCCCAAATTCATGTGCTGAAAAAAAAAAAAAAATTAAACTCAATCAAAGCTTTGCAGGGCTGATTTTAATAACTTTAAGAGCCGCTTCTTTGATTTTTACAGCTTGAATGTTGTTTAGTGGCTGCTCTGTGGAAGGAAATCTCACTGGAGATGCTCAGCAGGAGAAAAACAAACATGGGACAGGGCCAAAGTGTGCTCCACATCCTCCAGACCAGGCTGACCTGGCTTTGTGGGGCTTGATGGAAATGGAGATTGGAGCAGAGCAGGGCACTGCAGGCTCCTTGGGAAGAGGCCACTCCATGGCCATTGTCCCTCCATGGCCATTGTCCCTCCATGGCCATTGTCCCTCCATGGCCATTGTCCCTACCTGTGCAGGCAGGGATGTGCCAGCCTGAGACCCTCAGGGCTGTTGGATCACATCTGTGCCAGGGAGGTGTTTGAGCAGCAGTCCCACTGCTGGGGACACGTGTGACACACAGGGAGGGACCCAGGGGCTTCCCTGCACCCCTGGGGAATCAGCCTGGCTCTGGCAGGGCTGGGCTGTCCCTGCTGTGCCCTGCTCTGTCCCTGTCCCTGCTCTGTCCTGCTCTGTCCCTGTTCTGTCCCTGCTCTGTCCCTGCTCTGTCCCTGTCGTTGCTCTGTCCCTGTCCCTTCTCTGTCCCTGCTCTGTCCCTGTCCCTGTTCTGTCCCTGTCCCTGCTCTGTCCCTGCTCTGTCCCTGCTCTGTCCCTGCTCTGTCCCTGTCCCTGCTCTGTCCCTGCTCTGTCCCTGCTCTGTCCCTGTCCCTGCTCTGTCCCTGCTCTGTCCCTGCTCTGTCCCTGTCCCTGTTCTGTCCCTGCTCTGTCCCTGCTCTGTCCCTGTCCCTGTTCTGTCCCTGTCCCTGCTCTGTCCCTGCTCTGTCCTTCTCTGTCCCTGCTCTGCTGGGAGGAGGAAGGAGCCAGCAGGATGTGCAGATAGGACCAGACTCCCCTGGAGCTGGATGAGGTGACTCAGCAGGGGTTTAGTGCAGGAAGGGTTCTGATGTGTCAAACCACATTGGTTTTTTCCATCCTGGACTTCCTTGAGTTTAGAAGGGAAGATGAGAATATGGGGAAAAAACACAGAACAGCAGGGCAGGTCCTCACAGCCTCTTCTGCTGCAAATTTGGGGCACAGATCTGCCCTCACAGGCAAACCACATGTGGCAGTGGAAGGAACTGGGGGATTTGCTTCAGGAGTTCCCTCTGTAGGTAAAGCAGCTCTCCAGGACATCTCCCATCCTCCTTTTGCAGGACAGGAGGGCAGCTGTGTCCCCAGAGCCCACAGCTCCATGCAGGCAGGTGTGGATTTTGTGCTGCTGAAAGACACCAAAGCATTTACAGAAAACATCCCAGCATGGCTGAGGTGAAAAAAAATAACTTACTGTGACATGGAAATGGAATTTCCATCATCAGAAAAACATGAGCTTGCCTCTAGGAGCACATCAGCTCTCGGAATGTCACTGTCCCTCTTTCCCAGGCTGTGCCTGAGCTCAGGGGGTGTGAGAGGTGTGCAGCCCGGTGTCCAGGCAGAGCTGGGTGGCTGCTGCCCTTTCCTGGCAGCTCTGGCTCCCTGGAGCTCAGCCTGGCAGCAGTGCCCGGACAGCTCTGCTCAGTGGGACCATTGTCCAGCGCTCATCAGACTTTCCACTGCCTCGACATTCTGTGACGTGACTCAGAGTTGTAAACATTGGCACCAGCTGCTCTTCTCACTGAAACCATAAACCCATTAAGGGAAATTTGTTTTCTAAAAATAATCTGATCAATGAAAGGACTCTCTCAGCGTCCCCAGCCCCTCTTCCCCGCCTCCCTCGTAATGACTTCCTCATAAATCCACTCCGAGGAGGAGGAGGAGGAGGATGCCTCGTGCCAGTCTCCATTGACCAGCCCCAGTCCTCATGTGGAGATATTTCAGGGCTAGCTCAGGGCCTCATTAAGAGATATTTTATTTAGTTATTTATTTATTCACCCATCTTTGGGGTGAGCAGGAAGGGAAGGTGTGACTGCAGCAGTTTCTGTAGGAAGAGGAGAACACAGCCCAGGTGCTTGGGAAGATTTGTAATTTCTGTGTCAGATTTACAGTATCAGTGTGGATGGTCAGCACTGGGGAGTGATGGTCAGCCCTGGGGAGTGATGGTCAGCACTGGGGAGTGATGGTCAGCCCTGGGGAGTGATGGTCAGCACTGGGGAGTGATGGTCAGCACTGGGGAGTGATGGTCAGCACTGGGGAGTGATGGTCAGCCCTGGGGAGTGATGGTCAGCACTGGGGAGTGATGGTCAGCACTGGGGAGTGATGGTCAGCATTGGGGAGTGATGGTCAGCACTGGGGAGTGATGGTCAGCCCAGGGAAGTGATGGTCAGCCCAGGGAGGGCAGGCTGGGCTTTGGCTGAATGAAAGAATGAATCCTGTGGCCATAAACACCCTGCATCAGCTCTGCTGTGCCTTTGCTGTGTCACTAAAGGGAATCTCAATCCACCCCTCAGGGCTGCAGGGAATCAAGGGCTGCTCTCACATCATTTCAGGTGTCAGCACCATCTGGGTGGGGGCACCTTGCAGCTGTGTTTGTCACCCTGGCTGCTCTCCCTGTACCTGCTCCTCTGCTCTGGAGCTGCCTGGCAGGCACAGGAGGATTGCTTGGCTGACACCTCAGGATGCCAAACATTGCTGTGTGCATGCTGGATTTGGGAAAGGCAGCCACAGCCAATCTATAATTTGCTCTTTGCTTAGGTAATACTCCACTCTGCCCATGCAGTGTGGCAGGAGGCTCTGGGCAGATGGTGATTGTGCAAGAACCTGCTGGAAAATGAATGAATTCCACAGCAAGGGGCAGAGCATGGAGGAAAACTGGATGTGATTCTAAACGTGCTGCTCTCAGGTGGCTCCACCTTCATGGCAGGGGGTGGTGGAGTGGAAGGGGAGAGCTTTTCTGGTGTTTGTGGGGCTGGTGTGAGCAGATAAAATCCCTCAATATCTGTGTAGGTTTTCATGGTCCACCCAAACAGCCCAGCTCCACAGCCCTTGCCATGCTCACAGCTGTGCTCTTCCCAAAAAACATCACCAGGCCAATGACTAAGTGACTGCTGGAGTTCTGGGTCACAGATCTTATCTCTCACCTTCCTAAAGCACTGCTGTAATTTCTGAGCAACCCATTTATGGTCCAGTCTGCTCTAGATAGAAGGAAAGGGCAAAGTGCATTTGGCAGCAGCAGCTTTTGTGTTGGGTGGGAATGCAGGAAAGGTGCCCTGCCCTGCTGATCTGCCTCCAGGGGTAGCACTTGGAGACCCCAGTGTCCCCCAGTGTCCCCTGGTGTCCCCTGGTGTCAGCTGGACGTGGCTGTGATGCTCCTGTGCAGCCCTGATCTCCCTCAGTGGTTTGTCACAGAGTAGAGCTAAGGGAGAACATTCCAGACAAGTTGGTACAAGGCATCTCAGCCCTCCTGATGCCATCTCCTCTCCAAACCTGTCCCTAACTTCTTCTGAAGGAGCAGAATCTTTTTAAATAAATGGGAAGGGATCCCCTTGAGCCAGAATGGTGCAGTCAGCTGGTGCTGGCTGCCAAGCAGAGCCACTCCTGCTCTGCTCTGCTCTGTCCCACAAAGGTCACTTGGTGCTTTCATTCACAAAGTACCAAATTTCATTACTTCTGCTGCTGCCCCTGTGGTTTGCAAACTGCAAATGTGAACCTGTTTAATCTGGCTATTAAGTGGGGATTTTGAAACAACACAGACCCAAACTGCCAGCTGAGGGGAAAGGTGCCAGCACAACTGTGACCACAATGGGAAGGAGCCTATCCCAGAATTAACTCCTGGTGCCATGGACTGATCTTTCCACAGGGAGGGCTTGGAGCCTTCCTTTGGCTCAGCTGGTCCCTGGAAAGATCTCCCCTTTTATCTGATCCTGCTGCCCTGTATTTTGCTGCTTGAGACACTGGGGGTTTATTATTTTAATAGACCTGCCTGGGTTTGCCTAAGGCCAGTTTGAAGCGAGCCCTACCCCTGTAATTGGGGTCTGGGGTGGTTTGGGAGAGTTTTGTGCTTTGCTGCTTCTCAAGGAATGCCTGGAGCTCCCTCACATGACACTGAAGGCCTGAGCTGACCCCAGGGCTGTTCTGCTCCCCCTGTGCAGGCTGGGCTGTCCCACCAGCACCAGGGCTGCCTTGCCCAGGAGAGCACCAGGGAGCTGCCACAGGGGTGCTGCCCACTCCAAAACACATCCCAGAGTGACTGGGAGCACTGGGAGGAGTGGGCAGGGAGGGGGGCTGGGGATGGGCCAGGGTGGGAGGAATGGAGCATCAATTCATGGCAGAACAAGGCTGCATCCCCACACCCTGCCCCAGGTCTGCAGCTCAGCAAGGAGGAAGGAAAGAGGGAATATGGAAAGAGCAGAGTGGTTTCCAAGAGAGAGGTGGGAAAGGAAGGGATTTCTTCAGAAGGGAAGAGGATGAGCTGGGGGATAGGAGATAACCCAGCCTCTGGCTTGGTGGAATCCCAGAGGAGCAGGGAGCCCCTGGAGTGGGGCCCAAAGCAGCATCAGTGAGGTGCCCTCAGATCCCTTTTGTCATTTGTCATCTTGGAAATTCCCACTGAAACTCCTGGCCAGGTGTCCCCATGCCATCCTTTTGCATCCTGTGGGGTGACCCTCAGCACCCCCAAACCCATCTCCTGGGGGAGCCAGGGTGCACCTCAGAACCATAAAGGGATCATTTCCATGGGAGTGTTGGCACTGCATTGTCACTGTCCTGATCCCCCATCTCACCAAACATAATTAGTTTATTTTTAATGACTGCTGAGATTCTTGCACAATCAAATCAAAGGGCTTTAAGATAAAGTTTAAAAGTCGCTAAATTAAGAAACTGGGGCTTGTGACCAGCAGAGACCATAAAAAGCGTGCTGGGGGTAAAACCAGAAAGGAAATTAAAAACAACGAATATTTTTAATTTTTATTCTGCTGCTGCTGCTAGGGATGGTGGAAATCATAACAGGAGAATTTGAACCGGTGGATTTTAACACATCATACCGGGAGGGGTCTGGACACTGCGGGAGCTGGCTGCCAGCGCCGGGAGCAGCCTGGCTCCTGCCAGGGAGCAGCTCCCAGCCCTGCCCCTGCCTCGTTTGATGCCACAGCGAGATTTCGGTGCCTGTGCCTCCAACAGGCGCAGCCCTTTCTTTTCTAAACATGTGTGCTTTGAAAGGGAAAAGCTCGCTGCCAGCATGTCTGACTCCTTCGTCCTGACAACATCCGACCATCCATGTTATCAAGCCTTGCTGGGACCTATCAAGAGACATAGTTAAACAAGCTGCTGTTTATCTGGGGGAAGCTGTATTAATTGCACTGTGGGATAAAGAACTGGCCGGCACCAGGCAAATCTCTCTGGCATGGGAAAGGGACGGCCGCCCCCGCTAACAATGGGCTGGGCAGAGAAAGTCGCTCCGTGCTGGAGCCCCTTTTGCTTTGCAGACTTCAGGATTTTATTATTTTATTATTTTTTTTCCATAGCTGCAAGCGCTGTGTTTTGTTTGCCCGTTTTTACAATGAGGCTCGGCCATGGCTGTGCTGCAGGAAATGGAGCTGGGCTGAGGAGCCGGCCTGGCTCGGGGGCTGCGACCCCTCCATCCTGTCCTGGGCCCTGCTTTGTGCCACAGCTCACCCTGACCCTGCCCAGGCTCCCTTCCAGCCAGGCATCCCAAAGGCTGCAGCTCCATGAGCTCCCAGAATCCACAGCTGGAAAGGATCTGGGGGATCATCATGGGGTGGTGGGTAGGGAACCTTCCACTGGAGCAGAAAATGGGTTTGGGGTTTGCTCCCTATTGGGTTTGGCCTGGTCATGGGGCAGGTTCAGTGGTCCAGGCACTGTTTTTCCCAAGGGAACATGGCCAGCACTGCTGTTACCCATCCTTTGCAGACTTTGCAGCTCAAGCCCATCAAATAATCCAACAGTGAGGAGTGACTGAGAGCACAGAACTCAGCATTGTTTGTGTGCTTGTGCTCCTCATCAGCTACCCAGCATGGAAATGTTTGCAAATCTCCTCCTTTCACAGGGTTAAACATGGAAATTGGTACTCAAAGTGTGTGGTTTGCTGGTGCAAAAACCCCATCTAATCCTTCAGCCAGTTGCAAGCTCAGAGCCATTGATTAATGCTCCAAACAATAATGGCCAAGAGGCAGCAATGACCCACCCAGCCCAGCCAAAGGGAGAATTTCTCCCTGGTTCTGTTTGGGCATGATTCCCTTATCAGATGAAGGGAGCTGTGTTGGGCTGTGGGATGGGGAAAAGAGGGAATTTCATCCACACTGTGCAGTGACCAAGCCCTGCTGTCCTCTCCTGAAGAAGCAGATTGTCATGGAGGGGCAGCTTTTGTCTGATGATGCTTCACTCGAAGCAAGATGTAAGAAAAGGGAAACTACCAAATGAATCACATCCCTTTTCTAATCTTATTTTCTCTTGGGGGTGGATTTGGGCATGCTCCAAAGCCACAGCCTAATTTAAATCAGGAGAAAGGTGGCTGGGAAGAGCAGAGAAGCAAGAAAGCTGGGAAAAATGGACAGAAATATTTGTCCCTCCATCAATGAATATCTGTCCTGCTGGGAAACGGCCACATCTGGTGATAGAAAACAGAGGTTGCTTCTAGACACTAATCGCTGCTTTTTATCTGGGGTTCACGAGCCATTTTAAATCCTGTGCTGGGATGTGACTGGGGCTTAGGAGGGGGAATGGCTCCTGCCTTCCCCGAGTCTGCTGCCCTTCCTAGGGGATGCTGACAAATGTCTTGGGGAGATAGCGAGCAGCTTGCAGGAAGGAGCCTCTTCAAAGTCCTCTCTCCCTTATCTCCCCGCTGGAGTTGTTTTGACAGCGGCCAGTTAGAGACAGGAGCCCTTGCTGGGATGAAGTCAAGATTGAAAAAAAAAAAATAAAATAAAAAACAAACCCAAGAGGCTGCATCGGCAGCACAGGCCATAACTCTGGTGTGCAGCAGGCAGATGGAGTCTGTGGGATTGCTGCTAGGCCAGGGGAGCCCAGCCAGTCTAAATAGTGCTGGAGGTAACGTGGAAGGTCACTGCTGGTGCACTCCAGTGCTGCCAGAGCCCCGAGTGTGTGGCAGCTCACAACGGGCTCCTGCTGGGCTTGGGAAAGGGCAGGAGCAGCCCCTGCTTTTCCTTGGCCTGCTGGGCTGGGGAGTGGATCAGGGAGCTCACCTGGCTCAGGGATCTCACCTGGTTCAGGATCTCACCTGGTTCAGGATCTCACCTGGCTCAGGATCTCACCTGGCTCAGGATCTCACCTGGTTCAGGGATCTCATCTGGCTCAGGGATCTCACCTGGTTCAGGATCTCACCTGGTTCAGGATCTCATCTGGCTCAGGGATCTCACCTGGCTCAGGGATCTCACCTGGCTCAGGGATCTCACCTGGCTCTGAGATCTCACCTGGCTCAGGGAGCTCACCTGGTTCCTGGGGAACAGCTCAGGGCTCTCACCAGCTTCCTCAATGAAGTTTTCAGGACTCTCACCAGGTTTTTCAGTGAAGTTTTGAGAGCTCTCACCAGATTTTTCAGTGAAGTTTCAGGGCTCTCACCAGGTTTTTCAGTGAAGTTTTCAGAGCTCTCACCAGGTTTTCAGTGACGTTTTCAGGGGTCTCCCCAGGTTTTCCAGTGGAGTTCTCAGAGCTCTCACCTGGTTCCTTGGAGAATGGCTCAGGATTCTCACCAGGTTTTCCAGTGAACTTCTCAGGGCTCTTACCTGGCCCAGGGCCCTCACCAGGTTCCTCAGTGAAGTTTTCAGGGCTCTCACCTGGTTCCTTGGTGAATGGCTGAGGGATCTCACCAGGTTTTCCAGTGAAGTTCTCAGAGCTCTCACCTGGTTCCTTGGAGAATGGCTCAGGATTCTCACCAGGTTTTCCAGTGAAGTTCTCAGGGCTCTTACCTGGCCCAGGGTTCTCACCAGGTTCCTCAGTGAAGTTTTCAGAGCTCTCACCTGGTTCCTTGGTGAATGGCTGAGGGATCTCACCAGGTTTTTCAGTGAACTCCTCAGGACTCTCATCATGTTTTTCAGTGAACTCCTCAGTGCTCTCACCAGGTTCCTCAATGAAGTTCTCAGGGTTCTCACCTGACTCTGGGTGAACAGCTCAGGCTCTCCCCTGCATTCCTCCCTCCATTCCCTTTGCAGCCCTGTGTTTTCCTGCCCTGTGTTTTCCAGCCCTGTGTGTGTCCCTGGCTCGCCCCTGCACCGTTCCACTCACTCAGAGGTCTCACCCTGGCTTCTTGCCCACCTCCTGTGCCAAGTGCCCTGTGCCTGACCCCCCCAAGCTGCTCCTGCAATCCCTGGCAGCCAGATCCTGGGATGGAGGGGGCTCTGGGGCTGTGCCCTCAGCTCCTCAGGGCTGGGAGGGAGCTGGGTTCGTGGCCACTCCATCCCCCTTGTAGCCATGGAGGTGCCCCCACTTGGCTTGCAGCCAGGTAAATGTGCCCCCAAATCAGATTCTGGCTTTGCAATGAAATTTGCTGCCACAGCCATGCTGGAGAGCAAAGCCAACACATGCCAGCCCTGAAGAAATGCAGCTTTGATAGATGCTCACCAGAAGAAGTTCATTCTGGTGGCTGCTGCCATCTCACACAGGTGAAAAGCACCCTGGCACCTTTTGCACCCTGTCAGGCAGCAGTGGGGTCCCACTGGGTTTTCTCATCTGTCCACTCATTTCCATTTATTGGTGCAGCTCAAGAACCAAAGCTGTGTCTCTCTTTTTAAAGGCTTTGGCAATATTTTGGGCCCCTTGAGCTGTGCAATCACAGCTCCATGACACAGGGAGATAAGCTAAGTATGTAGGAACACAGACAGGATCTGGGATGTGGCCCAGCTAGTCCTCTACCCTCTCTCTGACAGTAGCCAGCAGGAAATGAATGAGAAATTTTTGCAAAAAAGGGCTGGAAAGATGATAAGGCTCTCTCCCCAGATGCTGCCTCGTGGACTGTTTCACTAAAGATCCTTTGTAATGGATTAAAAAAACAGTTTCCAAAATCCCTGTCATTTTTCACTTGGTTCCCTAAATCACAGAATCCTGGAATATTTTGGGTTGGAAGAGACCATAAAGCCCACCTCATCCCACCCACTGCCACCTTCATCTATCCTGGGTTGTTCCAAGCCCCATCCAGGCTGGCCTTGGACACTTCCAGGGATGGGCTGAGGAACCCCCAGACTTTGGCATTCAGTGCCTCTGGGTGACTTCCAGCCATCAGCACACACCAGAAACCCAAGGTTTGCATTTGCAGTGGAAAAGGGTTTTTGGCCAGTTTCAAGCAGCACTGGAGCATCCTTGATGTGTCTATAAATAAGGAATTATTATTTCAGGGACCCTTTGCATTGGTGGTTGCCAGGGCAATGAATGGTTGGGTCTCTGCTGGGGCCAGACTGAGCATTATTGTCCAACATTCATCCAAACAACTTCCAGTCGTGGTGCAGTCACTTAAAGACCCAGCAGATGGTCTAAAGTAAATTCTGCTTCAAGCTGTGCACCCTGGCAAGGTGCCACGTTCCAATATTGATGCTGGATATGTGAAGACTACTGGATTTCTCTGTTTAAAAAAAAAAAAAAAGTTAGTTAATTGTCTGTACCAAGCCTGTGTAATTAATGGCACATGGATCCACCCTCATGCACAGGGAGAAATGGGAGTGAATCTGTTCTGCCACGACTTCCCAAAGTGCTCTAAGTGCATGTAAAAGCTGTAATCAGGGGCTGTAATGGCTTCCTAGTTGGAGGCTGCTCCATAGCCTATGAAAATATGCTGTGTGGAAATAAACCATTTGTGCATCAGGCTGAATTAAAACCAAATGCTTGAACTTCTAATTAATTTTTTTTTTTGAGTTGGGGAAAGGAAAAGCTTAATTACCACCAAAGCCCTCCCTTTTTCTCTCTTTCTTTTATCATTTTTTCCCTTGTGCTGCTGTTCATAATTTATTTTTGGGGACACTTCACATTCCTGGCCAAGCAGCCCCAAAAGCCAGGTTGGCTTTGCAGGGCTACCTGCCCATGTGGTCCTCGTTGGCTCTGCTTTCAAAGTTTACTGCAAACACATGGATGGCTGCCTACACATTCCAGATGCTCAGAAAGCTTTAGGAAAATGGTGGGGGAGGAAAAAAAGAGGGAGAAGTGCGTGGGGTGGAGGGGGAATAAACAGAGTGAAGGAGATCCCGTTCCTGGCAGACAGAGATGCTCCCTCCATGGGTTTGCTGTTCCTCCCTATCTTGCACCCTGTATAATAGAGGGCTTTTTTTGAACTTTAACATTTGGACTCCTCAACAGACTGTTCTTTAGTGTGGTTTGGGAAGGACAAAAGAAGACTTTTGTTGATTTGGCATAAATTATACAGTGGGTATTTTTGGCAGAAATGTTGGAGTTTGATGCTTTTTTGTTGGTTTGGCAAAATATACCTTGAAATCACAAAAATATGCTTCTAATTACAGAATGTATGTTGCAGTGATGTGGGACAGTGAAGTAAGGAACCTTTCAGTATTTATATTAACTGAATCAAAAAATTAACCTCTTCCTGTTGAATGTTTACAGCTGGAACCCAGTCAAGGAATCTGAGGCTGGAGCTAGTAATGCCTAATACATTTCTGCCTCAACAGCAGAGATAAGTAATTAATTATTCAGATTTTAAGCATTCAGCAGGCCAGTCCGTGCAATTAGGGCTTAGATTTTCCTGAGAACTGTCAGGTACCCTGGGCCCCACATTTCAGCTGTGTGGTGATGTTTTATGAAACCCTCCACGAAGAGAAATCTTGCAGGGAAATAAAAGAGCAAGACTGCAATGAAAACAGGGTTTTGTTCAGGCTGAAAGCTCCTCCTGCCACGTTTGTCACTTGAGCATTTCAGCAGCCTGCTGGAGTTCACAGGCAAGAAAGAGCAAAGCTGTGTGCACTGCCCAGTGATCCTCCATGCAGCATCACCCAGCTCTGCTGGGTCTCCATCCCTGTTAGATCCCATCTCTGCTGAATGATCCCATCCCTCCTGGATCCCCATCCCTGCTGGATCCCATCCCTGCTGGATCCCCCATTCCTGCTGGATCCTCATCCCTGTTAGATCCCATCCCTTTTAGATCCCCCATCCCTGCAGGATCCCCATCCCTTCTGGATCCTCATCCCTGCTGGATCCCCATCTCTGCTGGATCCCCCATCCCTGCAGCATCACCCATCCCTGTTAGATCCCATCCCTGCTGGATTTCCATCCCTGCTGGATCCTCATCCCTGTTAGATCCCATCCCTGCTGAATGATCCCATCCCTGCTGGATCCCCCATCTCTGCTGGATCCCCCATCTCTGCTGGATCCTCATCCCTGTCAGATCCCCACTCCTGCTGAATGATCCCATCCCTGCTGGATCCCCCATCCCTGCTGGATCCCCCATCCCTCCTAGATCCCCCATCCCTGCTGGATCCTCATCCCTGTTAGATCCCATCCCTGCTGAATGATCCCATCCCTGCTGGATCCCCCATCTCTGCTGGATCCCCCATCTCTGCTGGATCCTCATCCCTGTCAGATCCCCACTCCTGCTGAATGATCCCATCCCTGCTGGATCCCCCATCCCTGCTGGATCCCCATCCCTGTTAGATCCCATCCCTGTTAGATCCCCATCCCTGCTGGATCCTCATCCCTGTTAGATCCCCATCCCTGCTGGATCCCCATCCCTGTTAGATCCCATCCCTGTTAGATCCCCCATCCCTGTTAGATCCCATCCCTGTTAGATCCCATCCCTGTTAGATCCCATCCCTGCTGGATTTCCATCCCTCCTGGATTCCCATCCCTGTTAGATCCCATCCCTGCTGGATCCCCATCCCTGCTGGATTCCCATCCCTGTTAGATCCCATCCCTGTTAGATCCCCATCCCTGCTGGATCCCATCCCTGTTAGATCCCCATCCCTCCTGGATCCCCCATCCCTGCAGGATCCCCATCCCTGCAGGATCCCCATCCCTTCCCCTCCTTCCAGGGCAGGGTGGCAGAGTGCTGACTCTGCCTCTCCAGCCGTGATAAGATCGTTCTGCAGAGGAGTCAATGACCCTAATTAAGAGCCTATGTAATGTTTTGCCTGAAGAGCTTCCTGTGCGTGGCTCTCCCAACATGCCTGTCTTGTTCAGAGATGCTCTTTCTGGAATTACCATTAAATTGCAGCACTGGGTAATTGCTCAGAAGGGTTGTAAATCCAACTTAACCCTTCCCAGGTTCTGGAATGCGAGCATTTCCAAAGGCTTGGATCTGAGTGCACTCTTTATATAGCAAAAAAGACTTTTCTGGGAGCTTTTTTTTTTTTTTTTTTTAATGCATATATATTTCTCCTGAAGGGTTTTTTATTAACCCGGGCAGCAAGTACTGAGTGCAAGAACAACTGACTAATTTAGAGCACCCTAGACAGCTCTGAAGGAGATTGCAAAGGTTTGCTTGACAAAACAGGCACCAAACATGTCAACTTTTGGGAATGTTACAGAGAGACTATTATGGCTCCAGGCCCTTCCAACACCAGCAGTAGGAAACTACCTCGCCCTGCAGCCTATGGGCAGCAAAAAAGCAAAAACAATGAGTGTGAAACCCACTCTGGCTCTCTATGTGCAGCCTCAGCTTCAGCAAATCCTATCAGCTCTCACGTCATAAAATATAGAAAGGAATAAATGTTTTCCCCTTCCCGTTTCTTTAGGAATGGTTATACAATTCCTGTGGTAAAATCTGCTTGGCTGTGCTTGTTGCTAAGATAATATGATCATGTTTTGAACAGGGGGGAAGCAGTCTTTTTATTGCTGTATATAATGGCTTTTCCTGTTTCTTCCTCATTATAGTTGTGCTTTTTCTTTTCTTTCTTTTTTTTTCCCCTCATGTTTCTCAGTCCTTCTGAGAGATACCAAGAAAAGACTCAGTTTTCTGAGGTGCTTGATGGCAGTAAGGATAACAGTCTGTGGAAAAGCAGAAGGGTGCACACAGATTGATTATTGACACTCTGGAAAAATTGGTCCCCTCAGAACTCAGGAGAAGTTGGTGGCTGTGGTCATTTTTCTGCTATTGTTTTCCTTTTATTATTTAAAAAAAAAGGAGCCCCAGTTTTGTGCATGATGTTCCCTGGTGATGGTTCAGTTGGGGAAAGGTTGGATTCTCCCAAAATCTCTGGTTCCCCATTCTCAGGCAGGTTTTTGTATGACATTGGGCAGGGGATGGCATCTCTCCAGGCATCTCTTCCCTACCTAAACTGTGGAGATAAGGAAATTACAGGATGCTGAAAGAACTGGGTGAGCTGCTGTTTTGATGTGCTGTGTATAGGGCAGGGACTATTTATTCCTAATAATTATCCATCTCCCTTTTAAAGTCTCAGTTCCCTTAAGGTCCTTCCTGGATACTCTTAATTTTGTTCTCAAATTAATACGATGAGCAGTCTTGCAGGGGAGGCAAAGGGATGAAGTGGAAATGTGGAGCAGAGGTTTTGGAGGTGAATTTTGCTCAGGTACCACCAGCCAAGGCTTTCCACACCAAGGACAGGTTGATCCCCTCTCCCTGTTCCAGGTTCACATCATTTCCATCAGGGTGAGTGATTGATGGCAACTCTCTGAACAGGAGAGAGGCCCCTCATTGCTTTCTCCTCTTGGGATGATTTCTCACAGAGATCTGAAAACAAAATAGTGATCCATTTCCCATTCTTTGAAGAGAGACCTGTAACTTCCTTGGATAAAATAATGTATAAAACAATGTTTGGGAAAACTTCCAGGGGGCTCATTTGGGTTTGACAGAGGAACCCTCTGCATTTGAGTCCTGATGGGAAGATAAGATAATTCTCCAGCACTGTTTAGTTATCACAGGGTACAAACAGCCATCCTCTCCTCATCTCCTGAGAATGCAGTGCTCTTTGGGAAAGAGTGCAGGGACAATCAGAACAACTGGAATAAACTCCCCAGGAGATCATGGACCGTCCCCATCCCTGCTTAGGGCTGGCAGCAGGGCTGTGGATCTCAAGGCTGCTATTCACGTCTCCAGGGCCATTTGCTGAGGTCTCCAGATGATTTCAGTGTTTTAAAGAACCCAGACTTTAATTATATGCACAGTCATGGCCATCAGCTCTTTCCCTGACCTCTGTCAGCTCCCAGAAGCTGGGAGTGCCGTGGCTGAGCTGTGCTGGGGGAAGAGCTGGGAGGTCTTGGACAATCCAGGAGGGGGGAAGGAGAATTGAAGGATTGAGGAGCCTTTGGGGACACAGCCCCATGTGTGCTGTGTGGAGGGAGGATGGCAACACCACAGCAGGAGCAGGGACAGCCTGTGGCTTCTCCCTCGTGGCTCTTTGGGCTGGAGGGGAGGGGAGGGAGCCCTGCTGGAGCTGGTCCAGCCTGGGAGGGATCAGGCACCTGCTTTGTTTGATCCCCTGGGTCTGAAGGGAAAGCCAGCAGGGACAGGGATGTGTCCTACCCTTATCTAGAACCTTTACTAATCAGCCTGCAAGTACCTCAGGGGGAGGTCAGAGGTGTTATCCTCATTTAACGGGAGGGGAACTATTTGTCATTTTGCTCTTGACATTTCTCTCACTGCTCTGTTGTTTCCAAGCCCTGTAAGAGCAGAGAGATCCCTTCCCCTCGGATTTATCTGCAGGGAAGGATGCTGGAGCTGTGACAGCGCTGGTTGGAGACCTGTGAGTGAGCAGAGCAGTGGTTAAGTCAGCCAGAGGAATGTTTTGCCAGTTTGTCTCTGTTATTTTTTGTTTGTTTGTGTATTCAGCAGAGCACTCTGTTATCTTCCGCCCGTTCCGACGCCATGCTTTTCCTGTTTAAAATTCCGACTTCTGATTTTCCCTTTGGGTTTTTGTCCTGTTATTTTTTTTGTCTTTTATGCTTCCCCAATTGTTCTAGTTTTATGTTCCCGGCACCAATTACCAAATGATATCTAATGAAAGCATTTGAGGACACAGTGATTTGGTGCCTCTCTCCTTCTGACGTGTTCCCTGTGCAACACTTGGTTTCCTCTCTTGTTTCCAGCTCAATATTTCCCTGTCTCATCAGCTAAATTATACCTGGTGATCCCTCTTTGCAAAGGGGGAAGAGTTGGGAAAGGGGCTCAACCTGGAAAAAAGAGCTCAAGGAGGAACTTTGTGGCTCTGCACAACTCCCTGCCAGGAGGGGACAGATTTGGGATCTGCTCCAGGGAGCAGCCTCAGCTTGTGCCAGGCAAGTTTTAGATTGGATATTGGGAAAAATTTCTCCACACAAAGGGTTTCCCTCTGGCACAGGCTGCCAGAGATGGTGGAGTCACCATCCCTGAAGTGTGGATGTGGCACTTGAGGATGTGGGTTGGGGCTGAGCACGGGGGTGGAGGTGGTTGAAGGTTGGACTGGATGATCTCAGAAGTCTTTTCAACCTCAGCCATTCCATGATTCTTAAACTAGAGACAAAGCTGGAGGGGAAACTCCAGTTCCTTCCTGGCCACTCTGGCTGCTGTTGGGTGCATTGGATGGGTTTGAAGTTTTTCTGGCTGAGACTGAGGAGATGCTGAGACCTGGGCCCTGCAGGTGTCACCTGGTGCCTCTCAGGGCTCATCTCTGCACAGAAAAGAGGAGCCTCTGTAAAGGGACAAAACACCCCCAAACATTGTGAAACAAGATGGTCTTTAAGGTCCTTTCCAACCCAAACCATTCCATGAGCAAATCTTAAATTTTTAATCACCACTTTATGACTCATTTCACTCAACGTTCTTTTTTTGTATAGAAAAGGGTTTCAAACAGGAAATATTCAGGACATTTATTGTTGGGGATAGAGAGGTTGAACTCAGAGGGTTGTTCAGAATCTCTGATGCTGGCTGTGGGTGCACAGCACTCAGAAGTTTTGTGGAAATCCAGAGGCAGTAATGGTGCACCTTTGATCATTTGGTTGATTCCTGTGACAAATTTGGGCTGTTTTGTCAGCAATTGTACAAAAGAGCTACAAGATAGTGTGAAAGAAGTGAAAAACCAGCAGTCTGCAAATGGGATGAAACAGGAGCAATATTCAGTGAGGACTGGAGTGCTGTGGGTCCATCACAAAGACAAGAGCAGGGGTTGGATCCCTGTGCCATGAATCCCAGCAGGAATGCTGAGGAAGCAGCTCTGTGCCTCTCTCACACACTCACAAACACACTCAGTATTTTGTAAAGATGTTCCTTTGTCCCTCTCTGCATGGGAAAATGTGCTTTCCACCCAAACATAAATTACTGTGCAAACTGCAGCCTGTGATTCAGGAGGCTGCGTTTTTAGTGGCAAACTCTGCAGATCCTTTTGGCACCAGCTCTGAGCAAACTCACCAGAAAAAAAAAAAAAGATTTTGGGTGAGCAACGAAGAGGCAAACAACCTGAATTCATTATAATGAACTTTTTTTGGAAGTCCTGAAGAAGGTTTTCATGGCAGGGACTATTTTAAAATGCATTTTGGGAATACAGAACTGAGAAAAAAAAAAACAGTAAAACCCAAGCTCAAGTCTATCAACAACAGAAGAAATCAAAATTTACTCATGCTTGTTCCCAGTTCATTAATTAATGAGGGAGCAAAAATCTGAAGGAATCCAAATCCCCTCGCCCAGACAATCCCAGATTTTGCAAGTTCCCTTAAAGTCTCCCATTCCAGCATAGTCCCTGATTTGTGGCATTCAGCTTTTTATAGTTTTGCTTATCCTAGCATTTAAGGTATTTTCAAACTTTCATACACTTTAATTTGTTACATTTGGAACGAGAGGCCGGGTTTAGCACATAAAAAGGGTATTTTCCTTGGAGATGGGAGCAACAGTTCAGTGAGGAGGAACTTCTGACCGTGGCACCCTGCCATGCCCCAGGTGGAGCAGAGCACAGCAATTCCCAGGGTGCAGCAATGCCACCAAAAGGACAGGGAACACCTGGGATCCTCCAGAGAGCCCAAAAACCCAGATCTGCCCAGGCCCTGGGACACACCAGGCTGGGAATGGTTTCCAGTTGTTTCCAGTTGTTTCCTCCACAGGATGGAGGAGAGAGCACAAAGATCTTGCAGGATAAATGGAGATTTCACTGGGGGAATAGCTGAGCTGGTTGATCAATCAGAGTTTGATGATTTTGGAGATCTTTTCCAGCCTGAAGGATTCCGTGGCCTCAGGCAGGTCTGACTGAAGCAGCAGTGGGTGGAATGGGCAAAGGAAGGTGGGAATGGTCTTGGGATCCTGGAGCCATCCCTGGAGGGTCTGGCACTGGGACATGGCCTTTGCAGAAAACTGAATGAACTTTTTAAACATCTCCCCCATTTCCTGTTGATTCTGTGGCAGCTCAGACCCTGTGCCAGGGAATTCTGTTTGGATTTCCCCCTCTGTGCCATCCCAGTATGATGGAAAGGATCAATCTGCTGGTTTGGACAAGAGAATTGTTTCAGAGGGATAAATCCCAAGGAAGTTTGGGTGGTGCAGGGAAGCAGCACCATTTCCCCCTCTGCCAGGGAGGGTCATGGCTTCAGTGCCACTTTTCTGCCATGGAAAATCCAGCAGGGAAAGGCTCCAGACTTGGGCAACACACAAAATTCATTGCACAGTTCTGTGCTTCTGTGGATTCATCCCACACTTCTTTAGGCATTTCTCTGCATGGGATGCCTGAAGTAGAACTTGGCTCCCTCTGTAGTGGAGGAATGCAGGTGAACACCTCCAGGGATTAATTAAGATCTTAGGGAGTAATTAAGGTCTTAAGCAGTGCCCACTGGAGATGCAAAGAGCTCTGCATGTGCTGTGGAGGGAGCCTGAGGTGACCAGAGAGAGAGGGTTGTGAAATGTCTGAGCAGGGTGGGTTCAGCCTTGGCTCAGCACTCACTGCATGCTCTGAGTTCTGCAGATGCTACCAGGGACCATAATTTTTATCCATCCCATTCAGGATCCCTCTGGCAAGTGTGAAAACAGGAAACATTACACACAGATGAACTTCCACACACTTTGTTCCCTCTATCTCAGAATGTTCCTTTGTGCTTGTGGTATCATTTTGGATGGAAAGTTCTCCTTGACATTTAATTATTATCAGGATTAGTCATTAGCACTGTCGTCATCACCAGGAGTTTGGCCACTGATGGACCAGGCCTTGGAGCCAGGGTCAGGTCAGCACTCCCCTTGTCTCTGTAGGATGGTGGATGTGCCTGGGATGCAGCCTGTGACAATTACTGTGTGGGAACAGCTTTACCTGAGGGAATTCATCAATCCCCAAACTCCTTTCAGGGAACTTGATGACATTATGGAGTGTCCAAGATCCCATCCTGACTGAAGGATGAGGGATGCTGGATCCAGGATCCATCTCTGTGCTTGCTGAGCTGTTGCAATGGGAATTTGTTGCCCAGCTCTTTGTTGGCAAACACAAAATCCAGCAACAACATTCACCTTGGAAGGAATGCTGAAAAAACTGTGTGATTTCCCAGATACTCCCCATTCCCACAAGTGCTTGCTCACATGTGATTTAGGCTGTTATCACATTGATAACACCCAGAGGAGCATCTCAGCCCCCAGCTGTGCACATCTGGCTGGCACAGCAGTGCCCTGGGCTTGGATGTGGAGCCTCTTTCCCTGCTCTGGCTGAGCCCCAGAGCTCTGCCCCCACAACCAGACCCTTTGCAGAGCCAGCAGCTTCTCCTGGGCTGGGCAGGGACGTGCCCCATGCCCAGGCAAGCTTCCAGCAGGTTCCTTTGGGAATCTGCTGCTCCTGGCTCCCCCCACATCTCTTTCCGCTGCCCCAGGCGCTGACTTTCCCGACTGAGATATCCGAGATTGGATGGATTATCTACAGGCTCTTTCCAGACTGCTGTTTGTTTGGAGAAATCATGCTGGAGATAAGATGGTAAAATGCAGATAATTAAGTTTCCTTGATACGAGTGTAATTGTGAATTGAGATTTAAATAGCCTGCTTTGAATCCTGCCCTACGTGCCTGTCTTGGGATTTGCTTTGGGTCTCTGCTGGAGAGACCAGGGGGAGAGTCCTGCATTGTTGACATTTGCTCTACAAAAACATTTCCAGCTCTTCTTAGGGCTTTTTTCAGAGAAAGAAACCAGTTCAACCACTTCCCCACGAACATGAAGTTCTTTACTCAGCCCCAGAACAGGCTCCCTGGGCTGGCTGCAATTCATTCCCTTGCCTTGCTCTCATTAACACCTCTCACCGGGGAAATTTGGGAAATTTGGGAAGTTTCATCTCAAACAGAGGGCAAATTGAACCGTGAGGAGACCCTCCTTAACAATGTGCAAAGCCCTTACACAGGGACCTGAAAGAAAATAGAAAAGCTTTCCAAACCTGTCAATTATGGCAGCCGTGAAATGCAGTAACCTTTCCAAACAGCCCTGATTGATGTGGGATCCTGTTTACTCTGGTGCCCAGCAATAAAGGCTCTGTCACGACAGCGGTGAGGTCTGGGATGCTGTGGGGATGGATTGGGATGTGGGGATTGGGGTTTGTGAGCCCAGGGAGGTGCTGGCAGCTCAGGACCTGCTCCTTTCCTGTCCGTGTCGTCAGCCCCAGACACAGTCTGGGGGAAATGAATAAGCAACTGAAAAGAGAGTTCAAAGCACACAAGTCTGGGTGATCAACCAGTAGCAATTATCCCCAATCTGCCGGAAACCGAGCTGTCTCGGGCTAATTTGAGCTTTCTGAAGATATTAGACTGCTGGTTTGAATCATGTTCCTGAATCTGGGTAAGAGGCACATGAATCATGGAATGGTTTGGGTGGGAAGGGACCTTGGAGCTCATCTCATTGGGACACCTTCCACTGTCCCAGGCTGCTCCAAGCCCTCCAGCCTAGCCCAGGGAATGCTAAAAACTGAATCAATGTGATTTCCCAGGGTAAATCACTGCAGCCTGTGCTGGGCTTGGTGCTGGCCTGACCTTCATCCCCAAGAGCTGAGAGCAGGGCAGAGGCTGTGCCATCATTCCAGCCTCACATCAGCAGAGCTCTGGGGCTACCCACAGGACACACCATGGCCAGAGCTGACACCCAGCAAACATCTTGAACTGCTTGGAAGGTCAGGGGAGCTTTTCCTAGGAAAGACATCACCCCATGCTCAGCTTTCTCCTCCATTTCAGCCTGATTGGGGACAGATTGGAGAGGAGGCAGAGCAGTGCTGGTAACTCGGGGTGGTTGTTGGGACAGAAGGGTTTTCTTCACTGCCATCAAACCCCTGTGTGTGTGTGTGTGAGGGTAAAATCCCGTGTGAGGGTAAAATCCCATGTGAGGGTAAAATCCCATGTGAGGCTGCCAGGCTGCAACTTTGAAATCCGAGCGGGCTCCTCCGGGCGATGTTTACGCTGCACCGTGATTTGTGTGTGTGAGAGAGGCTCCACTTCTGTTCCAGCAACATTGCAAGGATGGGAGTAATGCCCTGGGACAGCCTCTCCCTGCTCACAGACCTGGCTGCTCTGGAGTGTTTGTCCTGGCCGAGCAGCACGGAGCCAACGTGTCCAGGTTGGATGGGAAACCACCCCAAAAAGCAGCTCCTGCCCCAAAGTCACACATCAAACCCCTCTGGTGGGCACTGCCCTGCCAGAGCCTTGAGTAGTGAAGGCTTTGGATCCTTTCCTGCTCATCTCTCTCCCAAAAGTGTCACCATGTCCCTCGAGCACTCCAACACAGAGCACACCACGCCATCGGGGTGTTGGGAGGTCTTGGGGCAGGAATGCTGCTGGAATTCCTGCACCCCTGAAATATCCTCATGGGAAAAGAGAGCCCCCTCGATCCAAAGGACCCATTATCTCCAGCAGAGCTTTATGGTGCTATAAAGCAATTTCTGCCCTTTCCAAAATGACACATCAGTTGTGAAATGGAAGTTCTGGAATGGTGTAAGAGACCTGAAAACACAGAACAACCATCCTGACGCCACCAACAATTTTGCTAATGGTCAGTTGTGCAAGCAGGAGAGAGGCAAAATTACATCTGACTCCAAATCCGAGCCATCTCCAAATCTCTGCCTCCCCCACCTGCTTGAAAGAGCATCGTTAAGTGGGTGTTTAAATAGATTTAATTGGAATTATTTCAACTTGCTTGAAAAAAATCACCCTGTGAGAGCTCCAGATCCCAGCGGAATTGTATCCTGAGGAGAGGAAAAGAGCAGAAATTCCAAGAATGCCATTAAAGGTTTGGGAGCTCTCTGATATGGGGAAGGGATTCGGGCACACTGTGAGATGGGAGCACAGCTCAAAATCCTTTTCAGTTTGGGCTCAGCCCTGGGAGTCAGCTCCCAGCCAGCAGTGACTGCCTTCCCATTCCTCTTCCACTCACAGTAATGGATTTGAGGGCTTCCAAGTGTCCTGCACTATTGATTGGAGATTTTAATGAGCTTTAAATTACCGGAGGGATTTATGGGTCAGGTGCCTTTGGTGCAGGAATTGTTCACAGGGGTTCAGGAGCTGCTCCCAAAGCCACACAGGCAGGGCTGGGAGCCTCTGGCTGCCAAGTGCCCGAGTGCCCTTGCCTTGCCCTACTTATCTGAAGAGGCTGTCAGCATGTTCTATAACCAGTGGAAACCACTTTAGAGCTGGAGCCAGACACCGAGGTGCCGGGGTCCACATTTCATTTCTGTGCCTGGGAAAGTTGGGAAGCAGATACGGCCAGAGCCCTCTCCCAGCAGCATTTCTGTGCCTATCTCCTTCTCAGCCCCGAGCTGGCATGTCTGCAGACTGACACAGGCCCTGTTATTTGTAGATATTAAGGTTTTTTTCCCTAGGAAAGAGAAAAGTGTGACGGTCAGAAATTGAAGCTGTGGCAGTTTTTAGTGCAATCTGAGAATTTTAATTGGATGTTTGCAGAGAATTTCAGCTCTGCTGCGGGAAGCGTGTCTCAGCACACTCTAAACCCCAAAATCCAGCTCAACTTCTGCTTGAAATTCATCCCATTAGCAGCCATTTGGGTGTAATGACATCCAGGAAGCATATTGGAAAGCTGTTCCAGGCTGGTTCCTTTCAGACTGTGTAATTAAACCGGTTGTTCATTAAGAAGTGGCGCTAACAAAGCTTGGTTTTGTTGGGATTTGTAGTCCCTGGCCCTATAATAATCCCATCTGGGACATTTCCCATGGCTTGCCCATCACAGGCAGTGGAAGGTGCTGGTCACTGCTCCAGTTTTTCCCCAGTGTTCACCTTTTTGGGGGAACAAATCCCTGTCTTGTCCCACCCCAGGGCAGCTGCTGTGAAATTTGGGGTCTTAAGGTCTCTGCTCCTCTCAGTGCTGGAAATTTGGCTCAGCAGGTGAAGAGGAGGGACCAAGGGGCTCAGGTTCCCTATAGATATTCCCAGTTATTCATGGGCTGTCTGGGAGCAGCTTGTCCTCCTCCCTCTGTGCTGATCTGAGAGTTCTTGGCTGGGATTAGTGGGATTCAGAACAGGAACCCACCAGGAATGTGGTGTGAGCAAAGGATCCTACACAGATACAGAGATCTCACCTAAAGAAGGAAAAAAGAGCTTTGAGTCCTGAATGCTCTGTAATTCCAGACATTTGGATTTCCTTTATCAGGGATATTATTTTAAAGGAAGGGGAGTGTTTTCCTAGGGACAGGTTATGCTCCTTAAAAAACACTTCAGATATTATTACTTTACCCAGATTCTTGGTGAGGAATAAACAGAGTTTAAAAACAGCCAGAGCTGTTAAAATTTATGGTATCAAAATATATTCTGTCAAAATATTTATACCATAAACTGGGATCATTAACTGTCCCCTTATCCTGCTCCTGGGAAAGGAGGGAGAGGAATCTGAGATGTCTGATGTGTGAATTCCTTCATTTATCTCTGCTTTATTGCCTGGCAGAGCAACAACAAGTGTTTTCAGAGTTTGAATGGATATGGATCAGAAGGAATTCCTGTTGTTGAGCAGTGTTTCTGTGGGCTACAGGGGTGTTTTCCAAGTGACATATTTCCAGAGGCACCTCCACACATACTTCACATCCCAGCCCACATGCCAGCACATGTTATTAGCCTGCAATTACTCTCCAGGAGTTGAGCAAGCAGATTCTGCTCCCATCGAGCTGTGTGGCAGCAGGAAGGGACTCCTGGGGCTTTTGTGTGTGGAAATAGAGGCTGGAATATGGATGTGCTGAGCCCCTGATGTTCTGGTCTCCTTGGTTCTGAGCAAAGCTGTAAAGCCAGGGACAGATCCTCAAGGCCAGCACATCTGTGAAATCTCCTCTCCAGTTTTTTGTCCTACAGCATTTAATTAGAAGGGCTGTGCTCTGTGTTTTAGAAGCCCCCACTGTGTGATGCTGATCTGTCAAACACAGGTGGAGATGCTCTGATGGAGGGACAGACACCCTGAGCTCTGCAGCAGAGGGACCACTGACCTTTAATTCCCACTGCCACCACCACACATGAATTTTTTGCCACCAGAAAAAACCAAACAGTACCTCAGTCTTCCGTAAAAATTAATTTTCCTGCTTCCTGCAATGATTACTTTCTTTCTTAACACTTATCTATTAATTGCTTTTGGATGGAAAGCAGCAGATGGACAGGGGTGCATTACAGCCATGATTTAAGGCCCAGGGTTACAGTGTCACCTTCTTTTATTATTTCACAGGAGTTGGGGTCTAACGTAGAGATTGTTAATATTTGCATTGGTTTGCCTGGGAAAAAAGGCATCTCTGGAGTTTATTTTTCTTGGCAGAGGCAGCCTGTACATACAATGCATCTTTAGTTTTTGTAAGCAGTTGAAAAGCAGCCTGGAAAGGGTGATGCTGAGTCCTTGGTGAAGGGCTGAGAGCCCCAGCAGGGATTTGCTCTGGACCCCATTTCCAAAGGGTGTGCTGTGTTCCCAAACCTCTGCCAACCCCAACTCACAAGATCCCCTTAAAACTCCAGTAAATTCATTTTCTTTTTAATTGTAACGAGGGAATTCTTTCCCTGCCTTCTACCTTTGGCATTATTTGGGTTCCTGGGGTTTTTGCTTTTCTCTGGAACCATCAAAGCCAGAAAATGACTCCTGAAAAAAGGGAAAAGTGGAGATTCTGGTACATTCACAGATCCCCCAGGACTGAGGCCTTACAAACCCCATCAGCTCTGAGGATATGTTTGTAAGAGTTGGCAGTGGCCAGGTTTTCATGTCCAAGTGTTTGTGCAAGTGAAAGCCCAGATTTTCATCCGTCTGAAAATTATATGGTGCGATAAGGAAACCAAGTGCATGAAAAATATGGCCAAGCAAAAGCAGCTCCAGCTTCAGAGCTGTGAAAGCATGTGAAAATGTGTTCCATTAAGTGAGTGAAATGATGGGTTTTATGTCATGCAGGGGGGTTTTTATCCCTTTCTATTTTTTAGGGACATAAATATGTGAGGAGACATAGGGGGTGTGCAGTGTGCAAGGGAGGTACCTGCCAATAAACAGAACTTCTCTAAATATCTCAGAGCAGTGAGTGATCAAGGCAAGTTTCTCCATGTTATTAAATAAAGAAATAAAAAAAAAATCTGCTGTTTTTGTATGAAGTCCTGTAGATTTTAAGGGATTATTCAGGGCTGCTGCAGTGCTATGTTCCTGTGGTGACAGTGACAGCAGCAACTGTCCCTCCAGAAAGTGCCATCACTGGAGGGAATAACCCCAGGAATACTGGGAGAGGGGCTTTTTGTTAAAGACAAAGGTAGGTGGAGTGTTAGGGACAGACAACTCCTACACAGAGCTGATGGAAAATGCTCTCCAGGCCAAGGGCAGCAGGCCTGGCTCCTCACTATCTGTGTGACCCTTTGCACCAGCCCTGGGGGGATAAATGAAGCCACTGAGGTTTGATAGTGTGCTGCAAACATTTTGTTCCTATTTTTTGCAACGTGTGAGCCTTTAAAGAGCAGTGTGGGGTGCAGGGCAGTGGAAATCCGTCCCCACAAGAGCAGAGCCGTGGGTCCCAAATGGCAGCTGGTGACCCCGAGGCCATGGGAAGGAGCTGGAGCTCATCTGGAGATGTCTGCAAGGGGCTCCTGATGCTACAGCACAGGAGATGTGGGAGCCATCAGGAATGAGTTATTCCCTTGGCAGCAGCTGTGCCATGAACAATTCCCAGTGCAGGGCTGGGGAAGGGACATGAGCAGCCTGTGCCCCTCCTCTTATCCCCTTATCCACCTGCAGGCATCTCCTTGTGCCCTGGGGTGGCCCTGCTTGCTGCTTTGCCATGAGAATAAGCCTGGGACAGGCTGGGGATGAGCCTGGGAGGAGCAGGTGAGGATGGGGACTCACCAAGCCACTGGCAGCCCCTGTGCTCCCTCTCCTCCCATGCTGGGAGAGGAAATCCTGGGGGTCACTGAGACAGGAGCCAAGACAGGCTCCAGAGCCCAAATCAGCCTGGCCTGGTGACACAGCCCCCAAAGCCAGCTGGCAGCCATCCCTGCCAGTCCCAGAGCCCCTCTGCAGAGCTGTGGGAGCAGGTTTGGCTGGCACGGGGGGAAGGAGCAGAGAAACATGCTGGGATTTCACTGTTGCTGCTGTGCAAAGCCAAACTCTGGGGGTTTTTTTCCCCTCAGAAATATATATGATGCTTCAGGCACTCAGAGTGTGAGTGTCCTGGGGCAGCAGATGTGTCAGGAGTGAGGGATGGCACAGCAGCAGTGCCAAACCGTGGTTGTGAAATCCAAACCCACGTGAGCTGAGTGTCACTGCTGTGAGAGGGAGCTCAGGTTCAGGAACCTACCAGAGCTGGGGGCTGCAGCCCAAGGATTCCCAGACAGAGCTGGGGGCTGCAGCCCAAGGATATCCCAGGCAGAGCTCAGGGTTCCAGCCCAAGGATTTCCCAGGCAGAGCTGGGGGCTGCAGCCCAAGGATGTCCAGCAGCCCTGAGCTGTTCCAGCCCAAGGATGTCCCATCCAGAGCTCAGGGGCTCCATCCCAAGGATGTCCCAGCAGCCCTGAGCTGTTCCAGCCCAAGGATGTCCCATCCAGAGTTCAGGGGCTCCATCCCAAGGATGTCCCATCCAGAGTTCAGGGGCTCCATCCCAAGGATGTCCCATCCAGAGCTCAGGGGCTCCATCCCAAGGATGTCCCATTCAGAATTCAGGGGCTCCATCCCAAGGATGTCCCATCCAGAATTCAGGGGCTCCATCCCAAGGATGTCCCAGCAGCCCTGAGCTGTTCCAGCCCAGGTTTCACCTTGCCCACGTTTCTGAACCGCTCCTGCTTTCAGCAATTGATCCAAGCCTGGCTTGTTTTCAGCTGAGGCTGTGTCTGGGTTAGAGGAACCATAAAAAATGTCAAGCACGTGAAAAACAAAGAGTCTCAGGGAAGCTGTAGCTGTGTTGGGTAAGAGGAGCTCTCCAGGCAGGAGATGAACTGGGGCTGTGCTGGGGCTGCAGCATCAGCTCACCGTGACCATGGGCAGGGTGAAACCCCCAGGCACATCCTGCTGAGGAACCCCCAAAATGTGTGGGCAGGGTCCCTGCAGGGTGGATGGTTTGTAAAAGGCTTCTCCTGCACGGGGATGTTCCTCCCTCTGGGTTTGTGGGATGTTGGTGTTAAGAGGAAAGCAAATCTCCTCGACAAGATCTGGTTGTGGGCTGAGCTCCCATTTCTCTCATGGAGAGGCTTTGTGGTACCAGGACAGCCCTTTGCAGGCTGATACATTTTCTGAAAGGATGTCTGAGCACAGATAAGAGTGTTTCCAAAGCTATTTGTGTCCCAGCCAAAGAACTCTGGAATGGGAGCAGACCTGCATTTTATCTCCCAGTGGGAAATGAGTAAAATTAGTTTTCTGGAGGGACAGGGTGAGGCTGGATGTTTAGTAGCCCAACCCCTAAGTTACAGATGGAGATAGCTGGAAGCTGAACTTTACTGGCCAGACTTTGTGTTTCCCCTGTCCTAAAGCATCCCAAAGTGAACCAGAGAAGTTTCAAACACGAGGGGGGTAAGCACAGGTCACAAAGAAAGGTTTGGACTGCCCAGGGATGCAGCAGGTGGGAACTGAGTCACTGCAATATGAAAAATCCTCTGAACATTTAGCCAGGGTTTTCAGTGGATTAAAACCAGATTTTAATGAAGGATTTGTCTCTTTTTCCTGTTTTGATTTTCCCTTCTCAGCACAAGAGGGATGTGTGGCAGTGCAGGGTTCTAGCTCACACAAAACCTTTTATATAAATATGGGATAAACCAACCAACCTCCAAAAGAAAATCTTTCTTTTCAGAAGCCCTGCAGGGAACTGTGTGTCCAGATCTCTGATTTGAGCTTCTGATTCCAGCTTGGAGAGCTGAGTCATGTGAAGGCTGCAAATCTGATTCTCCATCTGTGACCAGACTTCCAGGCTTCAGTGGCAGGCAGGGTTTGCTCTTCTCCCAAATACATCTGCTTGTCTCAAGTGAAATCTAATTTGGCACTTTTGTGAGATTTGGCCATTGTTAATTACACCCTCAATTAATGGCATAATGATCTCTGAGAGCTGCTGAACTTGAGCTCGCTGCCGAGTCAGGGCTTGGCTTGGAAAAACGTTGTGAGATGCCATTCTTGGAGAGGATGTTTCACTGGGCACTTCATTTAGGACAAGTCCTAATGTGCATTTGGCTCACAGAAGAACTAATGGTTGCACAGACTATTCAAACATGACCCCAGAGATTACAGGTTGGCAACGTGTGCTGAGCACAACCATCTCCTTCTGCAAAATGAAACATAATCACCCACCCCAAAGCAGGGAAACATCGAGTTAGCAGAAAGTTTGCCCTCCTGTTATTCACTCTGATTTGTTACTCTAAAAAAAAATGCCTCTTCCTTGATTTTTCTAGTGGGATCATACAAAGCAAAGTCCTCCTACTCCCCTTGGAAAAGCAGGAAAGCATATTAAGAGCACTGATAAAAGGTAAACAAACCAGGAGACACAAAGTTTCTTGATATGCTCTAATTGAGCTGGTTTCCTTACTTCTGCTTTGAAAAGGAACAGCCATGAGGCATTCTTGAGAGAGCCAAGTGAACTGCTGTTATCTCAGAAAGGTCTCCTCAATGTCTCGCTCGTGGGGGCTCCAAGTCTGCTCTGGCCATTGCCTGGAAGTCTAAGAAAAGAAGTCTACTGGCCTCAGTGATAAAACTCCCATTTTTAGGCCTTGGGAAGGATGGGGTTGTTGACAGTTCATTCCTGTGAAAATTCAGCGCGGGGATTGTAAATGGAAGGAATATATGGCAGCACTAATGCAAAAGGTATGTGATTAGATAGTCGTGGCTGCTATCTGCCCCAGCGTCCTGCTGATAGGCAGCTCTCTCCTGGTGCTAAATGGGAGCCAGCAGAGTTGCCAGACTGACGCCAGGCCCTTCATCAGCTGCTCCCAGATAAGGGGGAGGCTGAGATCTTCACGTAACGCCGCGTTTCCCCAGTGGGTGAACTTGAGCATTCCTGGCTGCATCTTTCACAGGCATCTTGAGGGGCCAGAGCAGGGATAATTTATAGTTTCATACTGCAAGGAGTCCAAGGATTCAGTGTGAGGGATCCTCACACAGCTCCTGGTGCTGGAGCCTCCTCCTGAGCAGCTCTAGACATGACGGCAGCAGGGAACCTGGGATGGTGCTGCTGCTCCAGGCTCAACCTGCCTGGGATAACCCACCTCAAACCTGCTCACAGCAAGGATAAAAACAGATTAAAATGGCCTGCAGTGAAGGATTACTGCTCCAAGAGGCACCACAGGGTCCCTGATGGGGGTCAGCACCCCCAGGCACTGCTGGGCTGAGCCCCCCAAGGCCACTGCAAGGTGGATTCAGAATGGACAAGGTGGAATTCCAGGCTGCTCCAGTTTGAGCTCTGAGCTCTGTGGTGGGAGTGGAGCAGGTTCTTGCTCACCTGCAGTGCTGGCAGGGTTTGGTTCACAGACCCAAAGGGATGCCCTTCCACAGGCATCCCCCTCACATGACACCCAAAACACACAAACCTCTGTGTGGCCACTGCTGGGGGCTGGAATGGAGTCACAGCCTGTCCCTGCCCTTTACTGGGGCTGTGGGAGATGCTCCTGGTGCTACAGCTGTCTCTGCAGATTCCCAGGGTTCTAGGTGGGCTCAGCAGAGTTTTTTCTGCCATTAACTCCCCTGCATGCTGTAGCTCATGTGAATGATCCTTCTAAAGTCTTTTAGCACTTGGCAGTGGGTGATGACCTTCATGGAACCTTTAAACCCTCCCTAGTGAAATGCAGTAACTGGTTCCAGTTAGCCCAGAACATGATTCAAAGGCTCCATCATTTACAGGATCAAATGCCAGCTGTTTCTAGGAACGTGCTCGGAGCCCTTGGTAGACCTGAAGGCTCCACAGACAATTGCATTTCCTCCTTAAGCCTTATCTTTTTCCACACCCTAGAAAAACCTTAGAGCTTATTCATTCATTAAAACAGAGGGGAACTTTCCTCTAATCTTTTCTGGGTGACTCACAGGCTGCCAGAGCTGCCATCAGAGGCGTGACCAGACCGCGGGGATGTTGACCCAAGTTTTCAGCTTGGGTGCCCCAAACAGCGTTCCCCTGGCAGAGTGGATTCCCACAGGTGTGCCCAGCAGTGGGTGACACCACAGTGGGAGCTCCTGGGGTTTGAAGGAGCCTTGTGCATGCTCCTGTTGGTCCCAATGGTCTGCAGACCCCACACGTGTGACACAGGCAGGCTGGAGAGCACAGCTCCCTCAGAGCCATGTGTGGGCTCCTGTTAGTCATTGTTTGCAAGGATTTGAGTGATGGCCAGCACTGATAGAAGTGTCTGCACAGCCCTGGAGATTCATAACTCTCGGCACAGAAGAGCCTCCTACAGAAAATCCTTAGCCTTAAATCCCTAAATCCAGGTGCCAGGCCTTTATTGGATGCCAGCCTGGACAGGACACAGAGTCAGATGTTGATGGAGCAGGTGTGAAATTCAGCTCACCTGAACTGATCTTCAAACAGGAAGGAAAAATAGGGGGGACATTTGCAGCAAATGCTGCACTCAGTAAATGACATCTCTGGGCTCATTGCTGTGCGTTCACTTGAGGATTGTTTTGTTCTTCTCTTCCTCTGTCTCTTTATAAAACTGTCTTGGTTTCCATGTCTTTGCCATGGAGTAGCTACACCAGGAATTTTGCAGTGAGGTGACTGTCAGGTTTCACACTGGGTTTGTTTCTGATTTCCTTGAGCTGCCAATTTAACGAGGTGTGTGAAGGCAGAGGGGGCTCTTGGGTGGGTACAGCCAAGGTGCAAGGCGTTGCTTAATGTAAAAAGGGAAGGAACATGATTTTGGGGATCTGATGGATGGCACCAGCTCTGACATCATGCATGGCTGGCTGGGTCTGGGCATCTCCTGCTCCAGCCAAAGAGCCAAAAGAGAAAGGAAAAAAATACAAAAGCATTTTTTGCACGCTTGCTGAGAGCTGCATTTCAGTGTGTGCTAAACCAGGCATTAGAAGCAAGTTTAGAATTTCCACTTTCATTCTGAAGGAGGTTCCAACCACCTCTATTAGGGACATCCTGTCAGATGCTGCTGCTGCAGGGAGCGTGGGCCCTTCATTTCTGGGAGCCAGTTTGGAAGCCAAGTTTAAACATGCAGACCACTGTTTATTCCAGTGAATCATGCATGCTTAGGACCTGATCCTGCGAGCTCCAGAACATCTCCTGGGAGATCTTGAGAGCTCTCCTTGATACTGCAATTATCCCTTTTCAACTGGAAGATGAAGGCAGCAACTGTGCTGCTTGGAGAATTGCAAGGGAGGGCTCAGTGGTTTGGGCTCTGCTGATGAAAAATCCCATTAGGGGCGAGCTCACCCCGTTAATTGCCCCTGTAGCATCTTGCAGCGTGGACAAACAAGTGGTGACATGAACACCAGAAGCAGCTGGACACACAGCCATGGTTGTTCCACTGTTTATATCACAGGAGAGTTTAAGGAGCTCACTTGAAGACCATCACCTTTTCCATCAGCAGAACCCACCCACGCAGGGGATGGGCACGGTCACATTTCCTCCCATCACATTGTCCATGTTCTGCCCAGTGGGAAGATCAGAGCTGCCAGTAGGAGGACACTCAGAAAAAGGGAAAAGTGACGATTTGAATCCATATTTACTTCAAATCATCACCTTTCCCTTTTTATTCAGGCAGGACAGATCTTGGTCTTAACCACTGGGCAAGATCAGATAAACCCAGCACAACTGGATAAACCCTCCTGTGTGAAGGAATGAAACTGGGGCTGCCCCTGGATCCCTGGGAATGTCCAAGGCCAGGTTGGACAGGGCTTGGAGCAGCCTGGGACAGTGGAAGATGTGCCTGCCCATGGGGACAAGATGAGCTTTAAGGTCCATTCCAACCCAAACCCTTCCAGGGTTCAACGATTCTGAGAGCACACCCCTGCTCACATGGGTTTATCTCTTTTACTGCACCTCCTGTTTGCTGCTTGGCAACTGGAATAATGTTATTGCACACAGACATTAAATGAGCTCTTACCTGCAGTTAGGGTTTATTTCTCATTCCAGGTGAGCAGATCCAAGCTCTGCCATTTTGAAGCTGCTCTCGGTGCCGTACGGAGCAGCTGCCAAACAGGAGGCAGCTCACAGGGCTGAGGGGATGAGTCACGTTCTTACACTCGACAGGATTAGACATTTCACTCCTTAATGCTTAAATGGCAGGTCATTAAAACAGCCCTGTGGTTTGGGGAGGATAGCAATTCCATAAGTTGCTTATTTTGGTGGCAAGTGAAAAGCTGGGTTTGACTCTAAATTGGTTCTCGGTGTCGTGGCAGAGCGGAGCAGCAGGGACGGGCTCCTCTGTGCTGCTGCCTCTGTTCCTGCTTTGTTGTGTCCAGCCAGGCCTCCCACTCTCCTGGTTTATAGCAGGCTCCTGCTGCAGCTCAGGAGCTGCAGTGCCCCAGGCAGGCACAGGAGAGCCCCTGCTCCAACGTCAAGGGATCAGGAAAAACAAGGGATATGGGAAACTCTGGGCAGAGATCAAGGCTGGAGGGAGACTGTTGTGTTTTACCTGGGGTTAGTGGTCACCACCCTTTCCAGAGAGAGGTTTCAGCCAGCCAGTGGTACCTCCTCAAACCTCTCAAGGCAGAATCTTTTTTTATTGTGATAATAAAAATAACTTGCCCCATGAGCAGCGGAAATACTGAAGCTCTGGTTTCCTCCCTGTTTTAATCTTGTGATGGGAATTCTGGGTGACTACAAAACTGCAGCTTCCAATCCCATCTTTTTCTGACACAGCATTTCCATCCTGCCAGTAAATTCTTTGGTGTCACATCTTGTGGGCTGCTCAGAGGCTGCTCTCCTCCCAGCTGGAGTGTTCATGGAGCCCCTCACCTGTGGCACAGCTAAATTAGGGCTTTAAAAACCCCTGCCACAGCTGGGGAATGTGTCCACATGGTCACATCCACTGAGAACAGCTGCACCAGCTTAGGAGACCAGGTTAAAACACAAGAAGTGTGTTCTGGGTAAGGCCATGCTGGGTAAGGTCTGGTTTCCCAGACTGAGCCCAGGAGGAGGCTGGACAGCAGCAGTGGGTGCAGCTGGAAAAGCTGGAAAGTTGGAAAGCCTTGGGAAGTGTCTGGAAGCAGCAGCACTTCAGGCTGGGCTCACCCAGGGTGCAAAACATCTGGAGCAGGTTGAGGTAAAGCACCATGAAAATCATTTTCACAGCCCAACATCCCCGTGGAGCTGAGATTGCCAGGCTGTGTCTCCAGCACGGTTGCTCCACTCCCAAGGAGCTGTGAGCAATTCCCAAACGCCTTTCACCTTCTAATGGAGTGGTTGAAGCTGAGGAGTGGATGATGAAACGTGTTTCTCTTTAATCTGCCTGGATTAGGAATGTTTCATTGCTCACTGGGAAGAAACTCCAGCAGGATAAGTGATGTTAACAGCAGCTAATCAGATGGTGCCCAAGCAAGTCCCTGCACATCAGGCAAAGCCTCATCCACAGGGAGAGAGGGGAACCTGCTCCCAGTCTGCCAGGGGAAGCACATGAACAAGGTGTTCTGAGGGCCAGCAGCAAGTACAGGTCACCATGGGGAGGGTTCCAGCCCTCATCCTGGGCAAACAGTGATTTCATTCCAGGACAGGCAGGGAAACAGAAAAAACCCACCTCAGTGTTGTATGGAAGGAAAACTGCCAGGCTTTATTGAGCCTGGAGATAATGGAAGAAAGTGAAACCTGTAGTTATTTGGGGATTTTGAGTGAAAGACCTGCTGTTTTCAAAATTACTGATTTTTTTTAGGCTCAAGTTTATTTTGGGCATTGGGTGGGGGGCACGTGCTGTGGTTTGTGAGTGCAAGGTGAACACTCAGCTTGTGTTGTTTCCTGTTTCAGATCTCTATTAATTTTATAAATTTTTAAAAGGAAAATAATTAAACCCCTCTGTTCTTTGGGGGATCCATACCTGTGTGGCACCTGGACTCAGTGTTCAGCCTGCTCTGTCAGTCTTACAACCATGTGTCAGCTTTGTGTGCATCCCCTTCCAGAGCTGGTGCTAAAATCTGGGTTTGGCTCCTCTTACACAGATCCAGAGCAACTGCACTGGCTTCAAGTATCACCTGGAGAAAGATCTGGCACATGGTTTTCTTCCTTTTGTGTTTTTGTGACCTCTGGTCCCATCTCTTGGTTGGATGTTGCACTCATATATTTTAAATATAATCTCACCCACTACCAAAGTAACTCTCAGCCTCTCCCTGTGACCCCTGACTGTTTCCTGCTGCTGGACACCTTTGGTTTTATCCAAAGTGGCTTCAGCCTGGGAGTCTGATCCTGTGCCTGGAGTAAGATTTAACATTAAATGGGGAGCACAGACTTCAACTGTGTTTTCATCCCTGCTTGCATTGGGCCTTGGGCTCACAAATAATGGAGCTGTTTTTCTTTGTAAAACCTGAAGTTTATGTTCTGCAGAACCTGGTGGGACCAGCAGAGAAAACCTTGATACCAAAGCACTGTCTCATCCTCCTGCTGGGCTCTCTGACTGCAGCTCTGTGCCTTAACCACAGGGCCACCCCTTGTCCCCTTGTAGGACCATTTATTTGTGAGCTGATGGAAGCCACCACAGAGCCCCAGGTCAGAGAAAGCTTCTGCTGTGCCTGCAGAGCTGGGTCAGCCCAGGGCCAGCACGGGCAGGCTGGGCTGTGGTGGCTCCCAGAGCCAGCAGTGACGTGCTGGATAATCACCACACGTCCCTCAGAAGGTTCACAGGGATGAAAAGGCTCTGTGCAATTGTAGATTTTATTTTTTCCCCTCTAAGGCCAGCGTTTGGCTTGGGCTCCCCAAAGCAGTTGAGGTTATTAATAGTCTGTTTCTGGAGCCGAAGTGACTCCAGAGAGGGGAGTCATTCCATGCAAAACAAAACAGGAAAAGAAAACAATGTCCAAGTCCTCTGTGCTGGAGGGGTGCTCAGAGAGCTGCATTGTTCCACCTTCTCCCAGAGCAGAGGAGCCCAGGACAGAGCAGCCCTGGCAGGAGCAGGGTGGTGAGGTCAAGCCCAGGGACAGAGAGAGCATCTGGGGACGAAATGTGACTGCAGAAATGAGTCTGCCCTGGCCAAGGCACTGATTTAAACATTCAGAGAGAATCAAAGGGGGAGCTTGCCAGGCAGCAGAGGAGTCTGTTCCTGATGGGTCTGAGAGCTCATTCCTGCAGCAGGATCTGTGAATTCCCATTGTCACTGGCCAGGTGTGTGGGCACTGAGACCTGCCCCAGCCACAGCCGTGCAGTGAGCATTTCCCTGTCCCTCAAACCTGAGGTTTTGTGGGGCTCTTCATTTGTGCTCTCCTTCTCCACCCCTCTGCTGTGGTTTGGTGGGTGCTGCTGGTTCCTCACCTCACCCAGTGCTTCAGGAATGGGGAGAAGGTGGAACAGGGGCACAGCAGGGACAGAAAATCCAGGTGAAAACAACACCCAGGAGCAGGCAGGAACAGACTCTTCTTCCAGGGACTGTGAAATCAAAGGAGACCTCTCAGATCAGGAATGATGAGGTTGGAATCATAGAATTGTTCAGGTTGGAGAAGACCTTTATGATCACAGAATCCCAGAATGGTTTGGGTTGGAAGGGACATTAAATCTCATCCAATTCCACTGCTATTCCAGGGACACCTTCCAATATCCCAGGGTGACCCAGCCTGGCCTTGGACACTTCAGGGATCCAGGGACAGCCACAGCTGCTCTGGGCACCCTGTGCCAGGCAGGAATTCCTTCCCAATATCCAATATAAAGTCTATTCATCAAGCACAGCCATTAAACCAGTTGTTTCTTTTTGCAACTGATGTTGTGGGTTTTTGTTTATGCCTTCCAAGTCCTCTTCCCATCCTGGCAAATGAAGCCATGTGGGCTGAAAAGGAGAGGGGAAATAGGATTGCTCCTTTTGCAATTATTGCTGTCAGCAACCTGGTGAGAAACACAGGAGACAGTTGTTCCTCAGGAAAATAAAACATGGAATTTTTCCCATGGCAGGGAGAAATGTTCTTTATCATGACAAACCCAGCATCATCCCCCTCCTCTGCCTAAACATAAAATATTCCTCACATGCCTCGTTCTGCAGTGCTCTGAGCACTGCTGGCTTTTTTCTCTGCCATATTTCAGCATGTGCCCCTGTGCCAGACAGCAGAGTGCCTCCCATCAGCTTTAGAGCTTGGGATCATTTTCCTAAAAAAAGGAGAATAAGCTGTAAACAGGACTGCTGAAGCCTGAGTTTGGGGAATTCCATGAATCTTGGTGACACTACAAGGTATCCACTTAATGACATCTTCAACTCCCAGCAGTTCCAGAAAGTTTATTACATTAAATCTGGGGTGAAAATGGATCGTTGGCAATTGCAAATTTTTGTTTTAGTTCTGAATAAAGCAAATTATTTTCTGGGAAATGAGGACCTGAACAAAAATGTTGGTTGAATGCATGGGTGGATTCCCTCTCCAAACTTTATAGAGTTGTAAAATTAGAATGAAGTGTCGGTTAGAAATGGAGAGGATTTCAACTCAAAAAGTCAAAACGCTTCATTCTGAAATTCTCTGGATTTCTTCTCACTGAAATTCCACATCCATATTGTGAGGAAGTGACTGGCCTTGTGTCTGAGACAGCTAATTTTGAATTTTTAGCTTCAAATCCCTCGTGTGGGTGGAGGAGCACAGGGCCCACGAGCACAGGTCTGAGGGAGGGTGAGCTGGGTACCAGGAGGCTGCAGAAAAATTAACTCAGGACTCCACAGGCTCATCAGCTCCTTCCCTTTGAACAGCACACAATTCCTCCTCCTTAGTCACTATTTATACAGTCGCACACAGATTCTTTCTTAAGCATTCACATATTTTATGAAGTCAGAAAACACTTCTGAGATGCAAAAACCCTGATGGTTTTAATGAGTTTAACAATAAACAGGCAGAGAATAAAGCGTGCACAGTGCTGGGGTCAAACCCACACTGAATTTCCACTGGCCTCAGCTCAGAGGAGCTTCAAGCCCAAGCTTTCACTTCCAAATCGTTCTGGGCTGGTGAAAACAGAGTTTTCACTCATGTTTCACACATAAATGGGGAATTTTGGAGCGCTGGGGGTCACTCGGAGCGCTGGGGGTCACTCAGAGCTCACTGCTGGGTGCTGGGTGCTGCTTTGGCTGAGTTTTTGCAGAGGAACCCTCTGGTTTAGGTTGCTGCTGGCACCCAGCACTGATCTGGCAGCAGAAAACTTTCTTCACATGCCTTTACATTTAACTGAGGCAGCTTAATTGTTACTCAATGAAAGCCCAAATCTGCAGCAGAGGCATCTCTCCACGCCAGGGAGAGGAGCTGGGATTAAAGAGCTGGCAGGGACAGACCCTTATGCAAGGGCAGGAAGATCATTCAGAAATATCCATAAAACACGAGACAAATCTTTAAATATTTATTAAAAACAAAGTTTGACTGTTAATTCCCCCTCACACATGACCCGTGAAAGAGATTGTAGAGATGGGGAAAAGAAACCACAAAGCCAGTGAGGGATTTGCCCGAGGCCTCAGCCATAAATCAGCCTCTCCTCTGGAGAGCAGCTCTTCCTGCTCCCTCCTGACTCCATCTCCTCTCCCCAAAAAACACAAAGGGCCGGGGTTGTGGCCGTGTCCCCCCGGGTGCCAGCTGGGAGTGATGCTCAGGGATGAGCCCTGCAGCTACACGGGGAGCACAAGGAGTGCCTGTCACCTCCTCATTCCTCCCAAACCTCATCCTGCCCCGATGAAACAACCAGAGGTGATGAAACAAAGGGGAGTTGTTGTCTCCAGCTTGGGACTGCTTTCCTGGCCCTGTCCATGAAAACACCTGAGTTTTGTCCAGGATTCTGTGTCATTGGTGGGGAGCACAACTGGTGTTGGCAGTTTTTTGTTTAGAAAGAGTGTTTAAGTCTCTTTTTGGAGTCTTGTCTGATTTTGGATGGCTCAGTCTCTACCTGTGCAACCACGAGGCCACCTGGTCCCTCTTCTGCAGCCAAATCCATCCCCATCCCCTCTTAAAAGTTTATTGAGCTTTACCCCCAGCACCCATGAGCAGCCAAAAACCCTCCTGGGGTTCCCCAAACCCTCCTGGGCTCCCCAAACTCCCCTGGGCTCCCCAAACCCTCCTGGGTTCCCCAAACCTTCCTGGGCTCCCCAAATACCCCTGAGCTCCCCAAACCCCCCTGGGCTCCCCAAACCCCCCTGAGCTCCCCAAACCCCCCTGGGCTCCCCAAACCCCTCTGAGCACCCCAAACCCTCCTGAGCTCCCCAAACCCTCCTGGGCTCCCCAAACCCTCCTGGGTTCCTCAAACCCTCCTGAGCTCCCCAAACCCTCCTGGGCTCCCCAACCCCTCTGGGCTCCCCAAACCCCCCTGAGCTCCCCAAACCCCCCTGGGCTCCCCAAACCCTCCTGGGCTCCTCAAACCCCTCTGAGCACCCCAAACCCCTCTGAGCACCCCAAACCCCCCTGAGCTCCCCAAACCCCCCTGGGCTCCCCAAACCTCCCTGGGCTCCCCAATCCCTCTTGGGCTGCCCAAACCCCTCTGGGCTTCCCAAACCCTCCTGGGCTCCCCAAATCCCTCTGAGCACCCCAAACCTCCCTGAGCTCCCCAAACCCCCCTGAGCTCCCCAAACCCTCTTGGGTTCCCCAAACCTCTCTGGGCACCCCAAACCCTCCTGGGCTCCCCAAACCTCCCTGGGCTCCCCAATCCCTCTTGGGTTTCCTAAACCCTCCTGGGCTCCCCAAACCCCTCTGGGCTCCCCAAATCCCTCTGAGCACCCCAAACCTCCCTGGGCTCCCCAAACCTCCCTGGGCTCCCCAAACCCTCCTGGCCTCCCCAAACCCCTCTGGGTTCCCCAAACCCCCCTGGGCTCCCCAAACCCCGTGAGTTTGTGGCTCTGCCATGTCCCCACCGTGTCACACCATACAGATGTGCCTGCAGAGCCTTGGCCAGCACCACTTCCTCCCGTGGGACTCTCCAGATAAGTCACTTGTGTATTAAAAGTTGTTTACCCCGTGCTCCAAGCAGGATGCTTCCCTTATCTGCAGGCAGAGCCCATTCCCCCAGTGCCTCCGTCATTCCTGGCTCTGCCTTATCTCCAGCCCCTGCCCCGAGCAGCCCCCGGGCTCACAGTGCCCACTCCAAGCCTTCAAAGAATTGCTCTGTAATTTGAATCTTTAACAGCACGTGGAGAAATCTCCCTGAGCTGCCCTGTGTGGTGTCTCTGAGTGGATTCATAAATACCACGCTGAGGAATTTGGGTTTTCTCGTGTGTATCCGTGTGTGCTTGTATTCTAAAAAATGCATTTTCTGCTTTATCATAGAAAAACTACACAGAGCTACTGTGCAGCTCCTTTTCCTCACCCTTCCATCCTTGTCCCATAGCTCTGGCTCTTGTACCCCCACCAAGGGCAGGGTTTAGCCCCCATCCCTAATTCCCAACCCACCATGGTCAAACTCCCATTCCCATCTTCCTGAGATGCAGAAGCCACATGCAGAAAGGATAGGGGGAAAAAAAAAAGCTCGATGGAATGTATTTATCTGAAAACAATAGTGTGTCTGGATGGAAAAGGCAGCTTTTAACACCAATCATGTGGTTGTTATTAGTGTTTTCCAAAACACCCAGAGGTACCTTATGTGTTAAATAAGGGTGGCCTGGCTTGTTCTGCTTAAAAAGCAAAAAGTGCATCTCTGCACCTCAGCCTGCTCTTGTGTTTGAGCCCTGCACTGAGGCCCAGCTGGCTGCCAGAGGAATTTCCCGTTCCCCCAAATCTGCAGTCACGGGGCTTGAGCTCGGCCCAAGATGCTGCAGCAAATATTTATGGTTGTGTCTCAGCCCTGCCTCTGCAGTCCCTTCCCTACAGCAGGAGCGTGTCCTGGAGCCTGGCTGGCCCTGGATGCCATTCCCAGTGCCCAGATCCAGCTGCAATCCCAGCCCAGGAGCTCTGGGATGACCTGGTGTCCCGTTCCGAGCTGAGCCATTCTGGATTCCCCATGGGCACAGGGCAGCAGCACAGCCCAGCTCCATCCTTTGGGCACAGAGCTGATGCAGGAGGGATTGTTTGAAGCTGCTCCAGCCGAGCTGGAGGGTTCATTTCCTCGGCTGAGGCAGCCCCAGAAACCCAAGATGCACCGATAGCCATTGAGCGAGGATTTCCATTTTTGGTGCGAGCTCAGACTTAAAATAGACAGTCTTGAGCGAGGAAGAAACTCTGTTGACAGAACATAGGGAACATTCCTCCAGTGTACTTTTGCAGAGGACTATCTCTGTCTTTAATCTCCACGGCGTTTCCTGCAGGTCTCCCGGGCCCAGCTTCCCTCTCATTGTTCCTGGCGCTTTTGGAAATGACCTCAGGCAGTTTGCAGTGACTGGCGACCCACGGTCAGAATGACTAACCCAGTCTGTCTCCATCCCTTGGACATGTCCCATTGACTAAATAAATGACAGGCACTGACATGTGAATAGAAACAAAAACAGCCTGACAAGTGAAATCTTAACTCTTTGGAGCAAAGAGACGTCTGGACGCGGGCTCATCCTGCGCAGGGAACCGCTGGAAAAAATCCTGACAAGGGGAAAAAACCAGCGAGGCTCCCCAGCTGCTCAGGACACATGCAGATCGGGGAGACAAACGCCTCGAATATTACTTTTAATTGTCGAAAATTGGTTTGTGCAGCTTTTTATCTCGGCACATCTTTAATTAAAAGCGCAGCTCGGTGTTTATGCGGCCGTTTGGGTGTCTGGGCTCGGTGGGAATAATTTGAATAATTCCACTGAACGTTCCAAGGGGCAGTGAGGACAGAGGCTGGCTCTGTCCATCTGTCCATGTGTCCCTGTGTTGGAGATGTTCCTGCCATTCCCATTCCCACTCACTGCACAGAACCCCCTCTGGAGGGTGATCCTGCTCCCTAAGCCTGCACGGACCTGCCTGCACCATTCCAAGGGAATACATGGATTTATACCCATCCTAAAAGCTGCTGGAATGCAATTTCAGGGACAGAATTCCTCATTCTGCCCAGCTCCCTCCATCCCCATCCCAGCTAAGTGACACCAGAGTTTGGGAACATGCCCCACCATCCCAGCATGAGCCATTTTTTAATGCTGTCTTTTTTGGTGCTGTTTATGCACCAAACTTGCTGTCTTTGAAATCTAACAATAGTTTTACCAATAAGAATAGAATTAGTGTTAATAAGCTACATTTGTGGAATTTTTTTCTTGTTGTTGGAAAAGTAGGCAAAGTATTCTCTTTAATATCATCAATTAAATGCTGTAATTACAATAATTAATAATGCTGTTTAGCAGTTATTAGCACTGGGTGCCTTGTTAGGATGTCTGTGTTAGCTCAGGTTTAATAATGAGCTTCATAAAAATCCAAAAAGAAGAAAATAATGATATGGGGAGTGGTTGTAGCACTGTGGTCTGAGGGCTTCTTGCTTTAATGTAAGTAACAAATAATTCCCTCTGGCTCTCAGCATTTGTGGATAAGGCCATAAAAAAGGAGAAAAAAAAAGAAAGAAAGAAAGGAGGAAACCTCAGCTAATAAAAATGCCACCCTGGCTTTATGGGCGCACGAGGAGCGTTTGTTGTTTGGCTGATGATGATGGGGACAGCTCCTGTTGGGGTGTCCCTGTGTCCCTGTGTCCTCCTGCACATGTCCCACCTGTCTGGAGGGCACAGGGACAGGGGTGGCACTGGGGGCTGGGTCACTGTCACTGCCATGGGCAGTGGAGGTGCTTCAGAGGGGTTGGCAGGACTGACAGCCAAAAATTTTGTCCTAACCTGCCTTTGGGAATTTATTGTCTTTTCTCCCTTGTCCTGAGCTGGTGCTGAGCAGCTGCTGTCCCTGGCACAGTGAAGAGGGGAAGGTGCAAAGTGGGACAGGAATTGCTGGGTTTGGTCCCTCAGCTGAGCTCTCCACACTCCTCTCGTTGCTGTTGTGGTCTCAGTTCACCACATCTGTGCATCAATCATTTACCAGCTGAATAAAAAGAGGCTGGGAGCTAAACCCCACTCATTTCTATAAAATCAGTTTTGTGTCCAGTGCCTGCTCCATGCTCTGGTTGTCAGCCCAGCCTGGCCTGCTGAGCTGTGGGGAGCTGTTTGCACACAGCAGGTCAGTGCTGCATCCCAAGCCAGGCTGGATTTTGGGGAGGGTGGCCAGGAGTGAGTGTGTGGGGTCACTGAGGTGCCCCAGGAGGTTCAATCAAGGTGAGAATTCAGCTGGGACCTGTCTGGGGGAGGTGATAGGTGCTCACCAGGCTCACCAAAACACCAGCAAAAGGGTTTAGTGCCAGAAATTCATATCCAGCTATGGAAAACCCCAGTGCTGGAGAGGGGTCTGCAGAGGGCACCTGCACCCCAGAGCTGCCTGGCATGGCCATGGGAGGCTGTGCTGGCAGCCAGGATCCCTGAGCAGTGCAGAGGTGCTGCTGGAGCCCTGGGGAAGGAGCTGCTGCTCCTGATCCTCTCCCAACAGCCTGGAATGTCAGAGCCAGCATTTTCCTGGGCAGTCGTGGCTTCTCAGCAGAGTTTGAGGAACAGAAGGGCCAGCCCTGGGGGTGCCAGCTCAGAGAGGGGTTTTCTCATTCCATGGTGTGGCAATGGAATGGAGAAGGTTCCCTGGAGAGCTGACTGGTTTCCATCTGCCCTCTCAGCAAAGCCTGCTCCTGGGCTGGCTGTTCCAGCTGGGTGTTTGCTGGACCAAACTGTGTCTGGTGTTTATTTAAGGGTGATTTGCTCACAGTAACACCCAGAGGTGCCAATGACTTCAGGGTCAGCAACTTTCCTCCCTAATTCTGCTTTCTGTTGGAAAAGCAGCCCTGGAGATGCTGCAGCCAGCTGCCAGCAGGGACACTCAAAATGCAGTTTCAACACAAAAAGAGATTGAGCTCTGGTACTTCAGCAATGATGCCTCTGGCTACCTCTGGTCCCAGCTCAAAACAGGGAGCCAAAATTCCCTTTTTCCCATAATGATTTTCATATCCCCATTTAGAGGTTGTGAGAAATTTGGGGGAGCACCAGCCCAGCCTGTGCTGATCCCTCAGTGTCCCAGGACCTCAGAAACCTGCCTTTTCCAATTTTCCCTTGCTGCCTCTCCAGTCAGTGACTCAGTCCCTATTTCTATTCTCTTCCCACTTCTGTTCCTGCTTCTCCAAAATTTTGGTCAGCAGCAGCAGCTTTTGCTAATGTCTTGTGGCTGCTTCTCTCAGAGTTATTATTGGAGATGCCTACGAAATAACAGTGCTGCTCTGTGAGACGCTGCTGCACCACTGCAGAAAATATTTACCAAAGCTGTGGTAAGCAGCTCTTTACTGGAGTGACTGGCGTCTGCTCTGAAGCTGCCCAGACGCCACTCACTCCAGCAAAGAGCTGCTGCAACAGAACAAATTGCCCAGGGCAGCAGATCTTGGGCAGGGAGAAAAGCCAGCAGCCCAGTCTGTCTGTCTTTGTGTTTTCTAAGGGAGAAAAATTATCTTTTTACAAGCCTGCCCTAGTTGGCTCTGACCAGCTCTTCCCAGAAAATACCATCATAAATAGGAGAGCAAACTGCTGCAGAAATGGACAGGTTTGCCATTTAGGGCTGACTTTTCTCAGATCTGCTTTGGTGTCTTCCTCAACCTTCCTTCTCCTCCAGCCCTGCTGTGTTTTTAGCTCCTGCTCCTAGCAGAGCACCACTGGATACAGCAAACCTCAATTAAAACCCATTTTGGACATAAACATATACATTTATATATACTCCCTTTGCTTTCTGGACCAGCTCCAAATAGAATAATCCTTTTTTTAATCCTCTCCCCCTGGGGAACTTCCACTTTTGTGTTTGCAAACTGTATGGGTAAACATGGAGAGGGGTAGATTTATTTTTTTTTAAGGACACTGTGCTTGGCATGTCACACAGTTTGTTGCTGGATCACCGTGGTGGCAGCACACAGAGCTGTTTTTCTTACTCAAATAATCCCTTTCCAGCTCAAAAATGACAATTCACCAAAGCCAAGCCAACAAGAACGTAAAGGGCAGTTTCAGAACTGGGTGTTATCTGCCTGGAAAAGGCTCCAGAAAGGCAGACTGTCTCCACAAGCTGCTGAATAAAACTGATAGAAGGACAAAGTCCTGGTGTTTGTTAGGGGGGTGTGATTTCTGGATGTAATTCCCTTCCCATCTGAGCAAAGCAGCTGGTTCATGTGACAGAACTGGGCTCCTGTAGCCAGAGCAGGACAGGAGGGTTTGGGGGCTGCTGGTCCTTGTGAGGCTGGGGAGGGAAGGACTGAGGCTGAGGTGCATGGTCCAAATTCCCAAATTCCCAAATTCCCAGATTCCCAGATTCCCAAATTCCATGCAGGCAGAGGCTGGACTCTGCCTGTGCATCTGCAGGAGCCTCAGAGGCTGCCCCATTTTTGGATTTGCTGTAGGTGACTTTTCCTCCCCATCCCTTTCTTCATCTTACAGAATCCCAGAGTGGTTTGGGTTGGAAGGGATCTTAAATCTTATCTTGTCCCACCCCTGCCATGGCAGGGACACCTTCCACTGTCCCAGGGTGCTCCAAGCCCTGTCCAGCCTGGCCTTGGACATTCCAGGGATCCAGGGTCTGTGCCAGGGTCTCACCCTCACAGCAAAGAACTTCTCCTAAGATCCAACCCAACACTATTCTCTGTCAGTTTTAATCAATTCCCCATTGTTCTGTGGCTCCAGGCTCTGGTAAAAATTCCCTCTCCATCTTCCCTGTGGGCTCCCTCAGGTGCTGGGAGGATTTTTCACCATCCCCTCCTTGTGCTCACACCACTGTGGGACCCACTGGAGCTCCCAGTTCTCCACCAGGTGGGAAATGCTCCTGGATAAAGCCCAGACTGAGCAATCAGTGCCCTCATCCTCTCCAGCCTCACACCTTTCTTAGCTCAGCAGCTCAGAAGGAGAATCCCAGGCAGGAGCAGCAGCAGGGGCACTGGGAGGTGTGGTGGCAGCCCTGTGCCCACCTGCCCATGCCAAAGGCACACCTTCATCCCCTCCTGCCCTGCTGAGCTGACTCTGCATTTCCTGCAGGTATCCAAGGCTGCTCAGGCAGGATTGCACTTCCCAGATGGGATTTCCAGCAGCACTGGGAATGACAGAAGTTGCTTCTCCTACTTCTGACCCTCTGACTGACCAAGAGCCAAGGTGTGCCTCTGGCTTGTTCTGCCATGGGAAAAATGGAAATTAATCTTTTATTCAGGACACAAGCCCCATTTTCTCCCTGTGGAGCTGGCATTGAGTTTGGATGAAGGCAAAACCGGAGACACCAATGCTTTCCTTGGATTGCAGCAGGGCTTTTCTGGGATGGCTGGAGTTTGTTTTCCTAAAAATGAAAGCAGCAGCACAGGGGATAATCCTGTACTCGTGGCACTGGCCTGACTTGTGGTTCAGTCCTTGTTTGTGCTGAGCCAAACCAGGCAACTGAACCCAACACTATCTCAGATCAAGGCTCTCATCTCCAGTGCTAAATCCAGACTCTTTCTCCTCAGAAACTGTTTAATTATTTATTAGAATGGATTTAAAGAATTCATGTCCCTGCTCCAAGCAAAGGGACCTTTCCTGGGATGGGACCACCACGGATGGATCCCACCCCAAGCTCCTCTGGGGAGATGATTTTACCTCTGTGGGTTTGACTAGAAATCCAGGCTTGCTCCCAGAAAACTTTTCCAAGCAACATTTCGTGGAAACTGGTACTTCACTACCAAAAAACAACAACAACAAAAAAATTCTGGTTTTGCCAAAGTGACATTTTCTGACCCAAGAAAACATTTTGGCAAAAAGCTTCCCAGCCACTCTGCTGGGAATGTGCTCTTTGCCATCAGTCCCCAAGGCTGGAGCGCCGGGGTGTTGAAATGTTACTACAGCCCTGGAAACTGTGAGTCAGCTTGTCCCCACCCACAGCAGATACTCGTGGGAAGGGCCTTGGAAAGCCTGGAAACTCAGCAGCTCCTGCCTTGCAGGGTTCCCATTAACCCATTCACAGGAATTCCTGGAGAAACGCAGAATTTGGCAAATTCCCGTTGGATTTTGCCTCTTTTTGGTCCTTCCTGGCTGTGATGAATTTTGGAGGATGGTGAATTTCAATCCATCCCTAAGCAGTTTTGCTGTGGCCCAAATTCACCCCCCCAGCCTCACCAGGGATGGGATGGGATGGGATTGATGGGATGGGATGGGATCAGTGGGATGGGATGGGATGGGATGGGATGGGATGGGATGGGATGGGATGGGATGGGATGGGATGGGATGGGATGAGATGGGATGGGATGGGATGGGATGGGATGGGATGGGATGGGATGGGATGGGATGGGATGGGATGGGATGGGATGGGATGGGATGGGATGGGATGGGATGGGATGGGATGGGATGGGATGGGATGGGATGGGATGGGATGGGATGGGATGGGATGGGATGGGATGGGATGGGATGGGATGGGATGGGATGGGATCCATGGGATGGGATGAGATGGGATTGATGGGATGGGATGGGATGGGATGGGATGGGATGGGATGGGATCAGTGGGATGGGATGGGATGGGATGGGATGGGATGGGATGGGATGGGATGGGATCAGTGGGATGGGATGGGATGGGATGGGATGGGATGGGATGGGATGGGATGGGATGGGATGGGATGGGATGGGATGGGATGGGATGGATGGGGAAACTCTGATCCCACTTGCAGGAAAGGTGCCAGAGCAAAACTGGCCACTGGGCTGGGATGTCAATGCACCAACCTGGGCGTTCCCTGGCTGGGCAGAGGCTCCTGCACTGATGTCCCAGGCTCTCCATGGGGCTGTCACACACTGGGGGCGATGCTGCACCTCTGCTCTGGAGCCAGGCTGGGACAGATGGGAATATTCACCTGGAGAAGGCTCCAGAGAAATCTCAGAGCCCCTCCCAGGATCTGAAGGGGCTCCAGGAGAGCTGGAGAGGGACTGGGGACAAGGCATGGAGGGACAGGTGAGATCACACCTCTGCACAAAGGGTTTCAAGATGCCAAGGAGGTCTGGGAGTGTGGGAAATTCTCCATGGAGGAAAACTCTTCAAACATAAATTTTTTTTATACTTTGGATGTATCAAAATGCTTCATTCTGATTTTAGCTTTTCCATTTTGAAGAGGGTCCAAGGTCCTATCACAGTGTGTTACCACACAGGGTATAACATTTGCAAGAGTAAAATGAAAAGTCAGTTTGAACTGGAAAATCGTGGCAATGTCATGAAAACAAAGGAAATGGGACATTCTGATGTTGTCAAAACCTTTTTTCTCTGGTTCCTTTCAAAATCAGCTTCCAGCAAAACCAGCAGGATTTTATGAGGCGTTTCAGTTTTTGGCAGAGCCCCTGGCTCTGGCACAGCAGGTTTGTGGTGGTTTCTCTGGTTGGGCTCAGACACTCTGGGGGAAAAGGGGGTGCAAAGTGTCCCCATCCTTTGGGGGTCCCCATCTGCCCCCCTTCCCAAGGCATTAAAACAACCTACAAGTCAAGCTCCTACGACATTATTCAAGTGTCAATTATTTATTTTGTGGTTTAACCCCTGCATTCTTCTTTTTGACGAGGAATGTATCAAATACTAGAAATTTAAAAAAGAAAAAAAGGCAGAAAATGATGATATTCATTTTCCTTACTGAGCACCTGGAGTACCACAGTCAGGGTTTGATGCCTTTGAGGGTGCTGGCAATGGCAGGGCTGGTCCCTGTCCCCCTTTTTTCCCCATCCCAGCTGCAGTTTCACTTTGGGAAGAGGTTGGTGCCCTTCTGGCCACCCACAGTCCTCTTGGACCCAGGAGGATTTGGCTTTCTGTTGTACCTGGGAGATCCATGTCAGATAACACTGGCAGGCTTTCAAAAGCTTCTCTCCAGCTTCCCTGCCAAGACCTATAGGATGTGTTCCAGAGCATCTCCCAGGAATGTTTGTTATTATGACAGACAAAAAAAAAAAAAAAAAAAAAAGGGAGTGAAAGAGCACATTGCTGTTAATCACTAGAAATCCTTTAATAACCAACATTACTATAAATTATAGGTGCACATTGTGACAGGCACAATCGAGGGCTCTGTCTGGGCTGCCCACGTTGGGGCAGGAACAATGTGCTGTTGTTGCAGGGGCTGGGATGGATGGCATTCAGGAATTGGGGCTGCTCCTGCATACCTGTGCCCGTGGAGATGCTGCTCCACATCCCATGAAAGCCCCATTGTTCTTCCTGCCATATTGCACACTGGGTGATTACAGAGTGTTGGATGAGCGGGGAGACGTTGCTCGTTGGAATAATAACCTATTCTTAGCTCTGGCAGTGCTGTATTTAAGATTTATATATATTTAAATGTTGGTAATTGCACATTTGGGACGTATTGTAATTTGGGTGACAGCTTGGAGAGACAGTGCTGGAAAGAAAAGCAGCAGCTGAGTTTAGGGAGGTGAATCCTGGGGTCATGCAGGGCAGGGTGATCCGTGTGGATTTTAAACAAGGGTTGGAACATCTCTGGAGCAGCCTCAGGATGGGCAGGGATCCCACCAGGATTGGAAATCCATTCCTGGGAATGTCCCAGGCCAGGCTGGACAGGGCTTGGAGCAGCCTGGGATAGTGGAAGGTGTCCCTGCCCATGGTAAGGGTGAAACCAAATGGGCTTTAATGTCCCTTCCAACCCAAACCATTCCATGAGATCCAGAAAATCCCTGTTTCTACTTCCATGTCTGAAGCTGAATTTGGAGGTTTTTGTAGCCCTTTTGCACCTTTTCACTGTGAAAAAAGGCATTTCCCTGCCACGGTGGGCTTAGACAGGTACAGGTGTGGAACGTGGCTGCTCTGCAGGCTGAGAGCTGGGCACTGTCAGAGGCAGCAAAACCTCACAGGTTTTATGTGGATTTTCAGATTTTTAACCAGGCAAGCTGCACATTTCCTAAACCCCATCCCAAAATGGCAGGGAAAAGGAGCTTTGGTCCTACAGGTCACAAGGGGCAGAAGTGACCCCAAAATCAAAAGACCTATTCACGTTCTGTGTTTATATTGGTGCAAACGTTGGTGGCACACACCTATGGATTTCAAACGGAGTATTTGGCATTTACACTGATTAAATTTGCTGTATATAAAAGGTAGTCTTCATCTAGTAGATTTTAATTATGTTCTTGGGTAAATTAGGGCAGGTTTGGGAAAAGCCACCCAAAATTCCAATAGAAAAACTACAAACATTCAGCTTGCCCAGGATCTGCTGGTAGAAACAATTTCATTGGTTTGTTTTTGGGTGTTTTCCCCTTAACTGATCAACTGCTGGGGGATCAATTGCCCAGATTAATTTTTGCTCATTAGCGAAGTCTCCAAGATTTTCCTGCAGCTTTTCCCATCCAGGGCTGGGAGAAACTCTCCCGCATCCCTGGGGACGGAGCGAGGACGGGCAAACCTTCCCTGGGCGCGTGTCCCGGCGGCATTCCTATTTCACAGGAATTTATTAATTTATTCTATATTCAGGGAAGGCTTATTCGGGATGGGTCCCATCCAGGGGGGGTCCCCGGCGGGTGCGGGGGGACACGAGGCCGCCGCTCCTGCTGGTGAGGTCTCCGGGCAGGTCCCCGCTCCCCCATTCCCTATTTATTCGATTCATCCCGTTGATTCCCCGTTGATTCCGCGTTGATTCCCCGCCGATTCCCCCGCTGCCGGCCCCGCGGGGACCGCGCGGCGCCGGGGCCGCCGTTCATTCACGGGCACGCCAGGGTGGGAGTGGGCGGGGCCGCGCCGCGCGCCAGCCAATGGGAGGCGGCGGCGCCGCGCGTCACGCGGCCGCGGACCAATGGGAGCGCGCCGGGCCTGAACTTTTGCCACGGCGGACAAGTTGATACATCGCGGGGGTGTGTCCGGCGCGCGGCCCGCGGGGGGGGCGCCTTAACCCCTGCGCTGCCGCGGCCCCGCAGCGCAGCGCCCCGCTCGCCCACCCCCCACCCCGGCCCGCCGCGCCGCTCCCCGCGGGGCCACCCCCTCCTCACGCCGCCCGCCGGCAGCGCGGGGCCCGCGCGGGGCGCGGAGGGCGGGCGGGCGCGGGGCAGCGCGGGGCGCGTGCGGCTTTAAGCGGTCGGAAACCCGAGCCGGTGTTTGCGCAAGGGCCGGTGCCGCGCGGAGCCGCCGGAGTGTCTAGACTGGCACATGATGGGCGGCAGCCAATGGCGGCGCCGCTCGCGAGGGGCCCCGCGCGCGCGCCCCGGCCACACAAAAGCCGGCGAGGGGCGGGCGGGCGCGAGCGGGCGGCGGCGGCGGCCCCGGGAGCCGCGCACGGAGCGCGGGGACCCGCCGGACCGGGGCCGCGCCCTGCGATGCGGACAAGGGACGCGCTGACAACCGGCCTGCGCTGCGGGCTCTGCTGCTGTGCTGCTGCTTCTTCGCCTTTCTGATTTAATTTTTTTTTCCCATTTTTTTTATACTTTTTTTTTTTTTTTTTTTTTTGCAAATACTATTTTTGGCTGAAGGGATCCGACGCCTCCGAGCGGCCCCCGGCGCCGGTTCCCCGCCGGGCGGCACCCCCGCGCCGGGCGCGCTTCCCCGCTCCTCCCCACCTTGTATGGTGGAGCGGCCGCGGGGCGCAGCCGAGCGCTGCCCCGGGCTCCCCCCGGCCCTCGCCCCCGCCGCTCCCCGCCCGGCCCCGCGTTGGCAGCCGATGTAGGGCACGGCGCGGCGCGCCCGAGCCCCAGCGCCGCCACGGGAGCGGCCCCCGCGGCGCCGTCTATGCCCGCGCCGCCCCGCCGCCCCCCCCATGGTGCGGCCCCGCCGCGGGCCGTCCGAGATCCGCTGGGCAGCAGCGCCGCGGGGAGTCCGGGCTGCTCCGGGGCTGCGATGAGATAGAGCCGGCGGCGGAGCGAGGAGCCCCGCGGAGGAGGGCGGGGGGCGGCGGAGAGCGACGCGACCCCCGGCCGCCCGCGGGTCGTATGTTCAGGTCCAAACGCTCAGGGCTGGTGCGGCGACTTTGGAGGAGCCGCGTCATTCCGGACAGGGACGGCGGAGATGGGAGCGCCAGGAGCGGCCACGACCTCGGAGCCACCGGCAGCTGCAAGATCGCGGAGAAAAGCCCCTCGGCGGAGCTCCGCGCGGTAGCGCGCAGCCTGCTGCTGCGGGAGGCGGAGGAGCGGCGCGGGGCGGCGGGCGAGGCGGCGCCGCGCGGGGACCCCATGGAGCAGCGGCGCGGGGCCCGGCTCCGCACCCCCGGCTCCGCGCCGGAGAGCGACGGCCGGACCGTGACCTGCTGCCTGTTCTCGGAGCGGGAGCCGGGCGGACCGCAGCCTCCCCCCGCCGCCGCCCCCGGCCCCGACGGCGCGGCCGACGGCGGCTCCCCGGAGCGGCGGGGCCGGGAGGCGCGGGCGCGGCTGCTGCTGCTGGAGCAGGAGCTGAAGGCCGTCACCTACTCGCTGCTGAAGCGGCTGAAGGAGCGCTCGCTGGACAGCCTGCTGGAGGCGGTGGAGTCCCGCGGGGGGATGCCCGGCGGCTGCGTCCTGGTGGCCCGCACCGAGGTGCGCCTGGGGGGCCTGGCGGCGCCCCCGCACCTCCTCCTGGGCAAGCTGTTCCGCTGGCCCGACCTGCAGCACCCCGCCGAGCTGAAGCCCCTCTGCGAGTGCCAGAGCTTCGGCGTGGCCGACGGACCCACGGTCTGCTGCAACCCCTACCACTTCAGCCGCCTCTGTGGGCCAGGTGAGCAGCGGCCGCTCGGGTGCCCCCCGCCTCAGCACCCACCGATCGGGGGGTTCGGGGTTTCTGACCCCTCTTTGGCTTTATCCCAACCCTCGTGGGCAGCGGGGATGCGCCCGCTGCGGTACGGGGTCCCCTCCGGGCATCCCCCCTCTCTTGGAACCAGCGGTTCCAGTTGTGCGTAAAAAGCCTTTTCTCATTATTGTCTTTTTTTTTTTTTCCCTTCCCGCGGAGTTTCCCCGCTCTCCGGGAGCCGGAGGGGCGATAATCGGCGGCTCCATCCCGCTGGCGCCAGCCTGGCTCGCTCGTATCGGAGCCGGGCGGTCACCGCCGCCGCTTAAAGCCGCAGGCGCTTCGGGGGGGCTGCGGGGATGTCCCCGCCGCGGGGATCCCCGAGCCCGCGGGCACATCTGGGGCTCCTGCATTTCCTGGGGCTTGCTTGCTTTTTTTTTTTCTTTTTTCTTTTTTTTTTTTTTCTTGAGGCTTTTTTTTTGTTTCTTACAGCCATGCTGGATCGCGTGGCTGTGTCAGCAGGGAATAGTTAAATGGAGCAGGGATGCGTTTGAGTTTGAGGTGCAGGAATTGAAATGATATTTAACAGGCTGTACAAAATTGTAATGAAACTGGACAGCTGGATTCCCATTGCCAGAGGGCAGGGTTAGATGGGATATTGGGGAGAAATTGTTCCCTGTAAGGGTGGGGAGACCCTGGCACAGGGTTCCCCTGGATCCCTGGAATTGTCCAAGGCCAGGCTGGACAGGGCTTGGAGCAACCTGGGATAGTGGAAGGTGTCCCTGCCCATGGCAGGAGATAATTTTGAAGGTCCTTTCAGACCCAAACCATCCTATGATTCTATGCTGACCGTCCCTTTTTTTTTGGCAAGAACTTTGATTTTATAATTTCTTTTGCAATCTGGGCTCCTGCCTCGCTTTGCATCACTTCTTTCAAAGAAACTTCTCTTCTGGGCGTGCTTCTCCCGAAGGTCGCTAGAGGCTGGAGGCAGCTTTTTTATTCCACTTGGAGCTGAGCTGCGTTTTCAGGAACGGGGCATTTATTTTAGAGACGGGAGAAGTTTCCCAGACTCTTTGCTGCAGCCGGGGTGGTTTTCCCAGCGGTGAGAGGCTGGCAGCCCTGTGCTGGGAGTAGTAGAAAGCAGAGCTGTTATCAAGTGGCTCCTTATCACTGTGATAGTGGGTGACTGTGCCAGGACCCCGCCCGCGCCGGCTGGGCGCTGGGAGCTGGAGCCAGGAGAGGCTTTGGTGCCCTTTTCCCCAAGTGATCCCTGCAGGGATCATCCTGCTGCTGTTTCCCACCCAGTTTGCTGTGGGGTGACGTAGCTGAGGGCTGTGCGAGTTCTGGGGTGCTCCCTAGTGACAGCAGGTCTGGTGTGGGGCCAGGTCTGGCTGTTACACCCACATGGGGACATCAGCACCTTTATTTTTATTTTATTTTGGGGTTTGTAAGCACCCTGTGAGGAGGGCACTCTGCTCCCTTAGGGGGAATGGGGAGGCTTTTCTGAGGAGCAATAGAAGAGCCCAGAGCTGTCCCAGGGGGGATGCTGAGGTTGTTTCTGGGGGACTCAGGCAGGCTGAGCTGCAGGTGCTGGCTGGGTGCTCCTGGGTCTGGGTGGGAGCTGAGGAGCACCCCAGTGTTTCCCTGCTCTGGGCTCAGTGGTGAACTTCACTGGACAATTCCTCACTGAAGTCATTCCCTGCTCAGTGCTGATGCCTTGGTGCAGCCCAGCTCCCTGCACACTCAGCTTTGGCAAGTCACAATTCAAAAATCATTACTGTCTTATTGTGGAAGGGGAAGGAAGAGAAAACCCCTCTAATCAAGGACCTTCACCGACCTTCCCCATGGTCCTGGCCCTTCCAGGAGCAGCCAGAGCTGGCTGAATGACCTGATTCAGCAAAGCACCTCTGAGGACTTGCTGAACTTGGAGCACATGACTGCTCAGTCCTGCTTAAAGCCCAGCTCAGGAGCTCTGTGGGATGGATTCAGGGTGAGGAGGATCTGCTCCTGAGCTGCTCTGTGCCTTTTGGGATGGACCAAAGTTACCTGGCTCTGGTGCCAGCCCCGTATGCCAGGAGCATCTTTTCATCACCCAGTCCTGTTCAGTACCTGAGGAGTGTTTGGGGAGCACTTGTTCAGCCCTGTGTGTTGGAGTCACGGATGGAAGGTTGTCTCCCAAGGCAGATGATGGAAATTTGGTTTTTGGGGAGCAGTTTGATGTTTTGTGACTCAATCCCTGGCACAGATATGGGGGCAGGGGGGTGCAGAATTTTCAGTAGCAGAGCCCACTTTAAAATTTCAACATGGAACTCCCATTCTTCAAAAATCAGGTCTCCAGTTGCTTCCCAGTGTTTTGTTGTACATTGGGTGTTGATAACCTTGGAGGAATTCCTACCCCCAAAGAGAAAGGGAGGGGGTTTGTTGATAAACTGAGCACAGCACTAACCTGAAGTTTTGTTTTTGCAGAGTCTCCACCACCTCCCTACTCTCGGCTGTCTCCTAATGATGAGCAAAAGCCACTGGGTACGTGTTTTGTCTCTTTTGATCTCTGGGGAACTCTTTCATGGTGCAGCCCTGGTGCTGGTTCTGAGACAGCCCTTCCTGGCATGTCAGGCAAAAGCCAACAAGTCAGGCTTTTATGGCTGCTCATTATTTCTGAGCAAGCATCAGCTGACAGGTTTTAAGAAGTAAATGGATGCCAGTTTACCCTACCAAATTACTGTGTAGACACATGCATATTTTCCAAAATAATATGAAGCTCTATTTTTAATGAAGGCGTAATGAAAGGTTACCAGACGTCATGTTTTGTCTGTGTGTGTAATCTGCAGGAGTGGGAGCTCCTGGGTGCCATTTCCATAAAGGCCTGGCTCTGCTGCTCCGTGCAGGAACCAGCTATTACCCTTCCTAGGGATGGAAAGTCTTTGAAACTCAGTGCTGTGTCATTTCTGAATGGGGTGTCACCTTTCCCGGGGAATTAAAAAAGGGTTTTCCAAACCGAGATGGTGAGAGCAGCTTTGGGTGTGGAGTGCAGGGTGCTGGAGAGCCTGGCAGCTCTGGATCCAGATGGATCCTGGTCCTGTGTGCTCCCCTGCATCCTCACCATCCTTTCTCAGCCCTGCTTCTTGCTCAATTAAATGGGAAGCAAAGATGTGGGAGCACGGCAGGGAAGGGAGCAATCCCACATCCCACTTGGATTTCTTGCTGGGATTGGTGCAGCTGGGGCTTTACCCCGTGGCCACTGAGGGAGGGGACAAATGGGGTTTGGCAGAGATAGGAGGGGACAGCAGTGCCTGCCTGTCCCACCCAGCCCCGGGGGAAGGCAGGAGCTGCCCCTGCCAAAGGTGAATCCCTGAATCCCTGCCCTGCCAGCCCTGGGAGCTGCTGGCAGCTCAGCCATGTGTGCACAGGGCTGTGACCAGAGCAGCCTGCAAGGCCAAGTTGGCTGCTAGTACCCTTTTTTTTTTTTTTTTTTGTTAGGTGTGGAGGCAAAAAAAAATTAAAAAAAAAAAAAAGGAGTTGTCCCTCCCTGTGCTCCCCCTTCCAAGTTAATTCCCTTTAAAAACTGCTTGTGCTGCAGGGAGAGATGATAGTGGGCGACACGTGACTTTATTAAAACAACAGCCAGGGGTTGAAATTTGCTTCTCTGGCTTGTTTGATTGGAAAAATAATAGTTAATCTGTGAGCAAACAGTTGAGCACTTAATTAGAGGGGTGTAAGCAAGAGAGAATAACAAAGACTCTTAACTTGTTAAAACAAAGTTTCCTTCGCTTCAGCAAAGAGGAAGGAAGGAAGCAAGAATAAACAGCTTCAAGAATTTTAATGGTGATAATTAAGTATAGTAACTCTGACTTGTTTAGAGGCTTAATGTAACTTTATCCAGTAAGCACCAAGTTCCTACTTGTTTGATCAACTTAACTGGAGTTATTTTTGTGGTCGAGGCAATTCAAACTTTGCATTTGCGTGGTGCAGCTACAAAGTTAATCGCTGCTCTCTGCCTCTGTGCAGTTTTTCTCTCGGGGAGGTGGTGGGAAGCTGAGCAGCCACGGGTGCTCACGTAGTGCTGGCAAACAGGACTAAAAGTGCTTTTTTTTTCCCTCCAGATCTATCAGATTCCACGTTGTCTTACACTGAAACAGAGGCTACAAACTCTCCCAACGTCACGCCCGGAGATTTCTCAGGTTGGCAGCTGCTGGTTCTGTGCTGGGGGCTGGTGGTGGGGCAGGACAGCAGGAGGGGATGGGGGTGCTGCTCCTGCCCTTGGTTCGTGTTCTGCCTGTGGAGAGAAGGACAAAAAGAGCAGATTTTCCAGTTGGTTTTTTGAAGAAGTGTGTGCTGTGCTGAGATGCTGTTTGTGGGATGGGCAGGGACGTTTTGGCCACGCTTGTCCCATGTGCAGGGTGAGCCTGGAGCCAGTGGCAGAACTGCAGGATGAGCCTGGAGCCAGTGGCCAGGCTGCAGGACGAGCCTGGAGCCAGTGGCCAGGCTGCAGGACGAGCCTGGAGCCAGTGGCAGAACTGCAGGATGAGCCTGGAGCAGTGACCAGGCTGCAGGACTGTGGGGCTGGGCTCTCTGTGCCCTCCCCATGCCCATGGCAGGACTGTGGGGCTGAGCTCTGTGCCCTCCCCATGCCCATGGCAGGCTGCAGGACTGTGGGGCTGGGCTCTGTGTGCCCTCCCCATGCCCATGGCAGGCTGCAGGACTGTGGGGCTGGGCTCTGTGCCCTCCCCATGCCCATGGCAGGCTGCAGGACTGTGGGGCTGGGCTCTCTGTGCCCTCCCCATGCCCATGGCAGGCTGCAGGACTGTGGGGCTGGGCTCTCTGTGCCCTCCCCATGCCCATGGCAGGCTGCAGGTCCTTGCAGTGCTGCTGCTGCTTTCTGCTGGTTCCTGCTGGCTCTGTTGGGCTGGTGTTACCTGTTGGGCTCTGGCCCCGGGCTGCAATCCCTGCTTTCATGAGCAGGCTCCCAGCTACGGAGCCATTGAAGATCCTGAACAAAGCTTGGCTTAATTAGGTCCTGGTTTTTTGCTCTGCCCCACCCTGCAACCTTTCATTCACTTAATGGGGCTCTGCAAGGCCTGGGGTGGTTTTACCTGACAGCAGAGGTAGAGTTGGGGCTTTCCTGAGCTCTGGCTGCATCATTCCACATCTTTCTCCTTGCTGTCTCATCCCAGGCTGTGTGTGGGACAGGAGGGGCCTGGCTGTAGGACCAGGTTTAATTTCTTTGCCTGGTTTATGGTCTGAGAAGTGGCATGAAGGCAGACAAAGGTGGGGTTTGGTGGAGCCCCACGTGCCTGTTTCAGCAGCTGGGCTGGGGCTGGGACACCTCTGAGCCTCATTGCTGGATTGCTGAGCCATGGATGGAATTTACTGCTCACTGGGGGGATGCTGTGGGTCAGGGGAGGTGGTGGAGGAAACCTTTGGGTCGTGGAGTTTCTCTGTTTTCTTTCCTTGCAAGAGTTCACGGTCAGTTTGGTGACTCTTGGGCATTCCCTGGGTTATTTAGGCTGATCCTAACTCCAGAGGGTGTTCAATCAGCACAGGGTCTGGCTCATGGCACAGTGGCACATTTCCCACTGAGGGTTTTTCCCTCCTTGTCCTCTCAGGTGCCCCTGTGGTGGCCAGCTGGCAGTGCCACAGCTGCCCACAGACTTTTGTTGCCCTGCCAAGTGCCCACAGCAGGGGATCAACTGATAGCAGCACTCAGATCATTCAGCCCTGTGCTCTAATAAATATGAGTTTGCAACTCCTGACAAACATTCCTAGGGCTGGATGCACACCCCTAAAGCTCCCTGTGCCCGTGGCTTTGGCTGTAACTCGATAATTGGCATTAATTACAGCAGCCAAGTTGGAAAAGTGGGGTTCCTGAGGATGTAATGGTCCAGCTTCTCCCATGGCTCAGCCTTTATGGGACATCTGGTGGCTTTGCTGGAAGAGAAGAGAGATTTTAACTTTTCCTTGAACAATGTAATGATAACGTGTGACTGAGGTTGTGCTGAAACCGGATCCCTGCTCCCCCCCCGTGCTCTTTCCAATGCTGTAACTTTTAATAAGAGTCTGGGGCTGGCTGATTTATTTGTCCCCAGTGCTCACGATTGCTGAAAGAGGATAAGAGCCCTGCTGAAGTTTAACCCATACATGTCATCACAGGGAAAAATACAAGGGAAAAACCCACTTAGGCTCCAGTCTACCTGCCACATTTCAGTTTGTTTATTCTCCATTTCAGCTCGTTTAAGAGCTCTGCTTGAAGTGTGGGTCTGTGGGAGTGATCCACAAAGCACATGGTCCTCCCTGTCTCCTCTTGTGTGCCCAGGGAGCTCAGTGTGCATTTAACTCTTCTTCCAAAAATAAGTACATTTTGGATCCAGCATCAAGCCACTGCTATTTATTGGTCCAGCTTTGATCATCAAAAAGGCTTTTCCTAAAAAAACCACAAAATTCAATTTTGTATAACAAAGAGAGCCATTCTTCTCCTGTTGCTCCTTTACTTGATGAACTTTTGAACAGGAGGTTTTAGCATGAAGGCAAAAGATGATCTCTGTCATATGTGTAAATTTAAAAAAAAAAAAACAAAACTCTTTGAAGTAGAACCTTTCATGGCTATTAAAAAGAAGGAAACTCTTCAGTGAAGGAGCAGGCTCACTGAAAAGTTCAGAGGAGCAGTCAGTGCTGACTGGAAGCACAAGTTGTGGACAGTTGGGTGGATGTGAGCTGGATCCAGGGATGGTACCAGAGCCCTCTCCATCTCGTGTTCAGAGCATTTGGGTCTTGGAACAAAGTTGTTTTTCCAAGGATCTGTTTGTCCAGCCACAGCTTTTCCCTTGGAATGGGGATGTTCATGTTTTCCCAGTGATCTGGGATGATCTGGGTTGGTGGAAAAGGCACTTTGGAGATGTCTGACCCTGCAGTTTCCTCCTGCTGGGCTCAAGCAGTGCCACATTCAGGCTCGTGAGAGCACCAAGAGTGGCTCCATCTTTCCATTCATTCCTGCCTGGGGAGCAGAGCTGAGGAAAACCTGCTGTTTGGGGAGTGACATTTTACAGCCAGGTGGTTCCCTGGCCTGGGCTCAGCCTGTGTGTGTCCCCTGGGAGCAGCAGAGCCTCGGCCAGTCCTGGGGAAATACCAGGGAAAGGGCAAAACCCAGCGAGGCAGGAACAAAAGCTCAGCCTCGTGACTCATAATAATTGGTGGAACATTTGTAGTAATTTTTTTTTTTCCCTTCCCCTCAGACTTGGCTGCTCCAGCACATGCCAAGAAGCTGCTGTACCCGTTAGACTGGCCAGGCATGTGGAGGCTGGGATGGGATGGGATGGGATGGGATGGGTGGTGGTGGGGACGTGCTGGAGCAGCTGCCATGGGCTTTGGGATTGTCTGCCTTCCTCTGAATCCCACAGGGCTCCCCTCACCTGTCCTCAAAACCCATGGAATAGCCCATTCCCTGAAAAAACCCCATGATGAGCACTGGCCAAAGTTCTGTCAGTGGTGGCTTTAAATTCTGGAGGGCAGGTAGGAGAACAAAAAGTGGCTTTGCACCTGCAAGTGTCTGTGCTGACCATTCCCAGGAAAGATGCTGGTTTATTATTTCCAAAAATAGTTGTTTTTATTTATTTTTAAACTTTGAAATCGCTTCCCATGTGTTAAAACTCTCCAGGAGTTTCAGCTCTGGTGAAAATGTGCATCCTAAAGAAGAAATGTTGAGTTGGTGGTTTGCTGGGGGAGGGATGAATTCCTGTCCGTGCTCCAAAGCAGCAGGAGGGTGTTTTCCACCTGGAGGTGGAGGCACAGGCATGAGTTTATTCCCAGCAGCTCTGCTCCATGTGGAGGTGAACTCTGCTTGGTGACTGATGGTGGTGGAGGAAAGCTGGGAATTAACAGACTGAACGAGCAGGAGCTTGTTTAGATTATTTCTGATTTTTTTTATTTTTTTTTGTAATGCCTGGGAAGATGGGGAAGTTTTGCAGGGCAGTTGTGGGGCTGGGGGCATTTTACCTCCAAAGGGAGGAAGAATCAGGATTATCCATCCCAGCTGGTGACTCAGCCCTGCTCCAGAAAAGAGCCAGAGGGTTTTTTCTGCTTCCAGCAATATTTAGGATGAACTTAAGGAAGCATATTTTCAAACCCACTGAATGGAGAAAGTGAACGTCTCCCTTCCTCTCCCCCCAGAAATAACAGGCTGCAGGATTTATGCTAACAAGGAAATTTATGAAGATCCTGTGTGTTAGGAGTAGGAAAAAAAAAAAAAAAAGCCCATTAAATCTGTCAGGCGGATGTGTGTGGCAACTGGGCAAACATTGCCCTTTCCGGGCTGGGGGAGAGATTCTGGAATTACCTGTTAATAGAGAAAAAAGGGAATTTTCTCATTATAGGGCAGCACTTTCTTCTGGGGGGGAATGTTGGGTTTTGAGGATAGATTCTGACTTTGTGTCTCACTGCCAGCTCTGGGCTGGGGCTGACCCAGCACCACCCTGGAGCCTTTTCATCCCTTTTCCCCTCCTTCCTGCAGAAACAAATCCTTTAAAAAAAAAAAAAAGACACAACATATCTGTGCATCCAGTTTAATCACAGACAGATGTTTGTTTGGGCCAGTAATGGTTTTGGTTTCTTTTTTTCTTTCCTATTTAACTGTAGGTTTGCTGGCTTGTCTTCCCCTGTGCAGTCTAGAACAATCAGGGTTTGGCTAAAACCTCTCCTGGTCTGAGGAACCAGCCTGTTGCCAAGAGCTACTTCTTTGATGCAAAAAAATACATCCTGGAGGTGCTTTGTCAGATGTTTTTATATTAAACAGCTTTCCTCCATGGTTTCAGTTTGCCAACGGGAAATAAAGTGCATCTATTTTCCAGTGTGCTTCAGAGAGGAATTCTTTGCTGGCTGTGGAGGCTTTTCCCACATGGCCATGGATGTTGGAATCCCCATGGAGAGCTTCAGAGCAGCACCCTGCCCTCCCTGGGGGTTTCTCATGTGCATCAGAGGCAGCTGCTCCAGCTGCAGGGTGAATCATGGATTAATCCCTGAAAGGGAAGGTGGGGAAGCTCTGGGAGCTGATTTCAGTGCTGTCCCTTTCACAGAGCTGCAGGTGTGCTCCTTTATCTTATATTTTATATAAAGATGACTTTTAGGGTGGTGATAAACCCACTGGAGCCTGTGGATTTATGGAGGGCAGGGGGTTTTTCCCACATCCCATTTGTGCTTTCCTTGCTGGGGTGCTCAGGTGGCAGCTCCTGCAGCCCAGCCATTCCTTTGAGCAGGAGGTGAAGGGATCATGGATTCTGTGGCCAGGTGGGCTCTTTGTTTGCTGTCAAATCCTGTGGATAGCAGTGCTTCAGCCTTAAGCAGAGAGCATTCCACCTGGGAAAATCATAAGCAGATGAAGAAGTTCAGCACATTGAGCAAGCAGCAATTTAATTTTTTTTTTAAGTTAGATGACTTGCCAATGGAAGAGAAGCACCCTAGATCAAGGCTGGAGGGAGATATTACCTCTGTGGTTGTTTTTCCATTAAAACCCTGTGGGATAACTCCTGTTGGGCCCCCAGACCAGCAGCTGGAGCTCTGAGCTGTACCTGAGCAGGCTGGGGCTGACCTTGCCTTGGTGGCAGCAGATTTTCACCTGTGACTTCTGTGGCTCCATCCCTGCAGAGCCTGGGGCTCTGGGAGCAGGACTGAGCTCTGTGCAGCTCTAGAACTGTTCCTAAAGCCAGTTAGAGCTGTTTGTGTAAAACACCCCATGGGATATGAGCTTGTGTTCTTGGGATTAGCACAGAGCTCAGCCAGGACAGCGATGTGGGGAGGGAAAATCAATTTTGTGAAGGTTGAGGGACCACTGAGGAATTTGTTGGAGGTGGGCAGAGGTGTTTTTGTGATGTGGGGAGGGAAAATCAATTTTGTGAAGGCTGAGGGACCCCTGAGGAATTTGTTGGAGGTGTTTTTGTGCTGAAGGTGTCCTGAGGAGGGACATCAAGGTTCCTCTGAGGTTTTGAGTCCTGTGCAGCAAGGAGCAGCAGCCTCCAAAAATATTCTGGCAGGAGGGCAGGTGTCTCCTGCTGTGGGAGGTGGAGAATGTCCCTTTGTTGTTATTTCTATAACCATCCAACAGGGCACACTTAGGGAATGAGGACAATCAGAGCTCTCCCTAAAATATCTGGGCAGCTGGAGCTGGTTCAGAAGAAGGAAGGAAAAAATCCAAATTAGTGCCTGGAGTGGCACAGGCTGCACAAGGGGTGGAAGGAGCTTGGTCTCACCAATACTGGGCAGAGATTAAAGCTGTGTTTGTGTGCACACACAGCTCCCAAACTGCACAGCAGAATTTTCCAGGAGGGAACCAGGCAGGATGATGCCCTGAAGTGCAAATTCCACAGTCAGGATTTGGGGAGCATGGAGGCAAGGCACTGAAATTCTCAGTATATTCCAGCAGAAAGTTGCTTTTTCTCCCTCTGTTACCTGGAACTGAGATGGATTTTCACAGCTAGCCTGGATGTTTTCAGCCTAGAAGTTCTTGGAGAAAGTACAACAGCCAGATAAAATGTGTTTTTGTCTGTGGTTCATGGAGTAGTTATGATGTTTGGCCTTGAATCACAGAATAATCACAACCCTCACTTCTCCAAGCACCTAGGCATCACTCTTAGAAGAAGAAACATCAGGAAGTAAGCAAGTTACTTAAAAGTAAATTAGTTTAATCTTTGTAGCCTAAACGTTACATTCTTGCACCCTATTAGGGGTTGGATACGACTTTCTAGGTAGTAAAAGTTGCTTTGATGTAGCTCTGGTTGTGTCCTTTAAGCAGCATGGATCCGATGGACCCGGCTTTGTTTGAACTTTTCCTTTTTCCCTGTGCCTGTGTTTTGCTTTTTAAAGGGATTTGCTGAATAGTGAGCACAGTGTATTTATGACCTTTGAAAACGGTGAATGTTTTGAAGGAGGAATTTTGGCTTCTTACAGGAGACCTGTAGAGAGAGGCTTGTGTTCACAGTCCCAGTAATAGATTTTTTTGTGGCACTTTGATGAGTGAGAGGTGTTTATAGGCTTGATTCATAACTGAGTTACCAAGGTTTTCCACGGAAATAACTTATTAAATGTGTGGCGCTCACCGGGGCGATTGAAGTCTGGAGATTTGCTGTTCATCAAAGGCACCTCCTCTCCCAGCCTCCAAGACCTAACTCAGCATTTTACCTCTGGAGGATGCTCAGACCCAAAAGGGCTGTGTGGTGTGGGAGCTCGAGCTGGCTTTTAGTAAGAAATTTAAAAAAAAACAACAAAAAAAAAAGCAAACTGGAAGGAGGAAAAAAAAAAAAAAAACCCTCAGGAAAACATCCCCCCGTCTCTGGGAGCTGCTGATGGTTAAACCTGCTTTTCTGGAACACTGCTTGTTTGTGTGGATTTTGCTTCTCTGCTCCACAGCTGAAAAGTCCATCCCTTCAGTGCTGCTGAGAGCTTTGAAGTGTCCTGAGCCCCTGGAACCACAGGTTGAGTTTACTGGCAAAGGAGACTCAGCTCTTTGTGGTCCCCAGGGCTGTGGTCCCCAGGGCTGTGGTCCCCAGGGCTGTGGTCCCCAGGGCTGTGGTCCCCAGCTCTGTCCTGTGTCCTGCTGGAGGAGGAGGAGGAGGGACAGTGGCTCCCTGAGCTCCCACCTTGCTCCTGAGGGTTTGGGTTTGGATTCTCCTGTCCCAGCTCTTGCTCTGCCCCTGCTCTGTGCCTTTCACTTGGTTGGGTCATCAAATCCTGGTTTGGCCTTGGACACTTCCAGGGATCCAAGGAGAGCCTCAGCTTCTCTGGGAAACTGTGCCAGGGCCTCCCCACCTTGTCAAAATTCCTTCTCCATCTTTCCTGTAGCCCCAGAAAACTGGTGTTTAGCTAGAAAAAAAGCATCACCCCAGGGGCAGAGGGCTGGGAGAGCAGAGATTGAGGAATCTCCAGCACTGGGGTCTGGGCTTGGGATGCAGAGGACAGCTGGATTCCTGTTTGGGTGGTTTTTTTCCTGTAAGAACAAAAACATTTCACATGGAAATGGCTGTCTTGGCTGACCTCTTGCAGGGCTGCTGATGCTGGCTGGTAATGGCCTTTGCAGCTCCTGGGGCTGGAGCAGGGATCAAACAGCTCTGGCACTGCAGTGCTGGGCTGTGCTGCTGTCCCACCACCCCTCTCCCAGAGAAGCCTCTCCTTCAGTGAGGAGCTCCTTCCTCATTCCAGGCTTTGGATATGGGAAAATCCATGGGGAAAAAACCACCAGCATCAGAGGATAGAAACAGAATTAAACCCAAAGCTCTTCTGCTACCCCAGCATCTCCTTAACCAGCCCTGCTCTCAGGTTTCCCCCTCTTTTTTTTCTCTTTGTATTTCCCTAGTTTTATTCTTTAAATGGATAAGAGTTACCTCTGAAAATCCTCACAAAATCCAACCTGTCCCTGCCTCTCCACAGGGATGCAGTGTCTGGCTGGGATGCTGCTCCCTGCCCTCGGCACTTTGCCTCTCAGGTTATAAAAGCCCATGTATGAAACCTGCCAAAAACTCAAATTCCCAGCAGTGCAAGAGAGAGAGAGGGATGTGTGGAGAGTTTGTTTTGCCCTTCACAGCAGTTCTGTGTTCCTGGGGGATGCAGGAGGTCTTTGCTGAGGATGTCCTGCAGCATCCCCCACCCTCTCCAAGCCCAGTTCCCAGAGCAGAGCTGGACCTGAGCCACCCCTCGGTTCATGGAAGTGCCCTCGTGTCACATTTGCTGTCCCAGCTGGACACTGATGCTCAGCTGGACCCACTGCAGCTTGGCCATGGCCCTGCCTGGGCTGGAAGAGCTGCCCTCCCCTTCCTGTGCCTGTGTTTGGTTTATGGCTCTGGAGATGTTCCTCCTCCTAAGTGCTTGTAGCAGCTGAGAGGGATCAGGCTGCCCGTGGCTCCAGGCTGCAGAAATTGGAGTTTCCAATCTCTTGATGCCAGGCAGGATTTCTCCACAGAAGGGTGAGGGACACAGCAGTGTTGGTTTTATCTGTGTATTCCATGAGCAGCAGCAAAAATGCTGTTTTTCAGCTCTTTCCATTTATTAAGGTCTCATTTGCTGAGATTTTTCCATGAGAAGAGCCAAAGAATGTTAAAGACTTTTTAAGAAAAAAAAGAAGTGCCAACTGCTTTGTGCTTTCACACACAGTGATGCAAAGTCCTGTTGTCTGTTTAATCAGGGATAGAAGGTACCTGCAGAGAGCTGCAGCCCTGGGTGCTGGGTAAGGCTGCCCACAGAAATTGTGGCTGCCCCATCCCTGGAAGTGTTGGGTTGGGTTTGGAGCAGCCTTGGGATGAGCTGAGCTCTCAGCCCCTTCCCACCCAGCCCATTTGGTTCTGTGATAAGGCTGAGCCCTCTCCAGCTTTATCCATCCCACCTGTCTGCAGAGGCTCCTGCAGGGCTGGACGTGCTGTGCAGTGCAGAGCACATCCCTTTTCCTCCCTTTCCTCCCTTTCTCTTCCCCTGCTGCTGCTCCAGAGCCTGTTCCTGCTCCTGGTGCTCACACAAGGCCCCGTTTGTGCGATCCTGCTCTGGAAAAGCCAAGTTTGTCCACGGGGAAGAATGAGGCACTTGATTCATCCCCCCCTGTGTGAGGCTGTGGGGTCTGGGAGCATCCCTGTCCTGCCCAGGGAAGGCAAACACGGGCTGTGGTGGCTGGGAACTCCCATGGTTCTGCTTTCCCTTATTCCTGAATAAATGTTGTTCCTTTGGAAGCATTGCTGCATCTTCCCTTCAGCTCTGTGGCAAGCACAGTTGTGTCCTGATTTTTTTTTTCATTTTTATTTTTAGTATTTGTTGCTCTTTGAATCTTGCAATGAGACCTGTAGGTAAAAATAAATTATAGGTAAATTTTTTTCTATCATTCTTCTTAAAATCCAGAGAAGTCATGATATAACCCAATAGGAGCTCTCACCCTGGGAGTGTTTAAGGCCAGGTTGGAGGGAGCTCTGAGCAAGCTGGGCTGGTGGGAGGTGTCCCTGCCATGGAAGGGGGTGGAACAGGATGATCCTGAAGATCTTTTCCACCCCAAACCATTCCCAGATTCTGTGATCCATCCCCTCACCACGAGCAGAGCTTTGCCAAGTCTCCCAGCAAACAACCAGGGGTGTTTATAAAAAGCTCAGCCCCCAAGTTTAGCTCTGGTTGGGTTTGTGTGGTGCAGCAGCTCGGGGTATCCAGCTGTGGAGGGAAGGAGCAGATGTGAAAATGGGCAGTTGAGTGTCCCAGCCCCAATCCCTCCCTCCCTATAAACTGTGTGTCTGCAGCTGCCACGGCTCTGAGCACAGCAAAACTGAACCCAGCAGGTTTTGATTTTGGCCTGTTCTGGAGAGCTCTTTCTGCTGAGCTTTTATGAAGCCCTGAGAACACAACACCTTTTCCAGAGGGGCTGTGGGTGCCTGGCTGGGTGCAGAGCAGCTCTTGGTGGCAAGGCCAGGCTCAATTTTCCTCAAGTGTCACGGAGTTGCTTTCTGAGATCTGCAAAAAAAAAAACAAAAAAACCAACAGAACACAAAAAAACCCAACAAAACTTTATGAATCGACCAGGAAGCCAGTAAAAATTAGTAGTAACAAGCTCATTTCAATAGGAATGGGTTTGCTGCTCTGCTGGCTGCCAACCATTTATGAGACTGGCCGGGTGCCGGGTCCAGCGCCGCATCCCTCACCCTCCTGCTGCTGGAAATCATTTGTGACTCCAAAAAAATAAATAACACTATTGTGGAGCTGGTTTTATGGCTGGGGCCTGAGCTGGGTGGCAGCTCTGGGGTTGGGAGCCCTGGCTGGGGGCTCTGTGCTCCATCTCAGGTGGGGTTTGCAGGGTGCAGGTGAGGACATGGGGTGGGATTTGCATCCATGGCACCTTGGATCTGTTCCTGGGTTTGGTGCCAGGGTGAGGAGCTGGGTCAGTGTGGCTCTGCCACTTCAGGTAGTGTTGGGTGTTGTGCCAGGAGAGGTTTAGGATGGGTATTTGGGAAAATTTCTTCCCTAGCAGGGCAGTTGTGGAGTGACCATGCCTGGAGGGATTTAAATGCCATGTGGATGTGGCACTTGGGGACAAGGGGAATGGTTGGAGCTGCTGGTCTTGGAGGGTTTTTCCAGCCTCACCCATTCTGGGGTTGTTCCTGGTGGGGATATCCAGCCCCCCAAACCCCAGGGTGGTGTCCCAGTGAGCCAGGTGCTGGCTTGTGTGGAGGACCAGAGCCCAGACCTCCCATTTCTGCTTTAGCTCATATTTAAACACCACAGGGGTTTCCAGCATGGGAATTCACCTGATCTTCCCTTTGCCCTGGGCTGTTCCAGTTCTTGCACCAAGGGATGTGTGTGACTGAGGAGACTTCCACTCCCAGCAGAGCAAGGAAATTCCTGGGAGAGCACAAAGTAAAGATCCTGTGAGTGCAGGGAGCTGCTCTTCCCCCATTGCTGAGTTATTCAAATGGAAGGGAAATGTCAGCAGAATTGTACTAAAAAAAAAAAAGCCACTCACACTTCACAGGTTACAGACTAGGAGCACACTGGGCAGTTTCTTCATCACTGGAACAAGAAAATGGGAGTCATTCTTTATTCCCCAGTAATTACAGGCACATATTTTGAAATATCCGTGTCTTTTCCATGTTGAATGGCCAGGACAGACCTTCAGAGCCGGATTGAATTCAGCTGTGCTTGAAAGGGTCGGTCATTTGAGACTTCCAACATTAAAAGATCTTTGCAAATTAGTTTTGCTCTTGCCATGCTGAATTTGTTTGTGTAGAAAACCTCAGTAGATTTGGTATGTGCCTGTCTTTGAAGGGCTGTGCTTCAAAGGCTGCAGCTCTGGGTGTTTTATGTGCTGAGCTCTGCAGTCCCCCCAGCTCTGCTGCCTCACTGGGAAGTGTCAGCTCATGTTAAACCTGCAGGAAGGAAAAGCTGAGCGTGGCTTTTCAAAGCCTTCAAGGAAACTGGATGCCCAGGGCTTGTTCCTGTAGGAAACGTGTGCTGGAGCTCCATGTGCTGCTGTGTGTCATTGCACAGCCCCAAGGATGGTTCTCTCCATGCCCCTTCTCTGGGGCTGGGAGGAAACCTGGGTGTATTTTAGAATTAGGGATAGTTGGTCCCAGAGAGTTCAGCTGAGATCTTGACAGCAAGAAACCAAACACAAGAGATTCAGTTGGGCTATAGCTGCTATTCAAAAAAAGGTAAACAGCAAAAGTAATATTGTGAAGTTTCCTGATTCCTGGTTTGAAATTTGTTTTTATTTCCAAGGAAATTGAATCTCAGAAGGGAAAATGGGAGAGGCTGTCTCACATCCTGGGCTTTTGCATGTTCAGCTCAGGTCTGTCACCAAACAGGTTTGGTTGGAGTGGGGCAGGATCCCTTTCCCCTCCAGCCTGGTGTGTCCATGCACATCCCAGCAGGCTGCACTTAGGGACTGATGGCTTTAAAACACAGAAACAGCCATCAAATAAACAAAAAGTGCTATGGAAGGGCTGCAGGGCTGTCACCTCCCAGAGCCCACCCAAAGCTGGGGAAGGTTTTTGTGCATTGTCCACTTGAGCTGTTCATTCTGGGGTGGGAGTGCTGGGCTGCCTGATGTGCCAGAGGGAAGGAGCTGCCCTGGCTGGCTGTGTGCAATGGGATCAATGCAGGTTTAAATGAGGACAGAGCAAGCAGCACCAGAGCATTGCTGGGAGCCAGCAGATAATCCCAGCTCAGCCTGGGGCTGCAGCACAGAGAGCGCTCGCTCCTCTCCTCTTCCCCCTTTTCTCCCTCTCATTGAGATTTCGACACAATATTATTTTAATCCCCATCCTCTCACCCCTCCTCCTCCCCCTGCCCTTCCCTGCAGGCTCTCTCCCCCCATGCAGGCTCTCTCAATGAGAACCAGCTGCCTTCCAGAGCTGCTTCCCCTCGGAGCGGGGCCGCACCAGGGCCGAGTTGGCACCGTGTGGGTCGTGCCTGCCTGGCTCTCCCCCAGCCTCCAGAACGCTTTTCCTGCTGGCTCTGTCCTCTCTGAATGGTGTTTGTGCTCCTGGGATTTGGGGCTGGCTTTGGAGCCATCCCACCTTGGAGCATGGCTGGTGTGGCCGTGGGTTTGGGCACAGCTAGATTTGGGATGTGCCCCTGGCTCCCCAGCTCCCAGCACCTCCAGCCATCACAGCACCAGTGAGAGGATGTTAAAACATGGTTCTGGTTGGTTCCCCAGCTCCCAGCACCTCCAACCATCACAGCACAAGTGAGAGGATGTTAAAACATGGCTCTGGTTGATTGGCTCCCCAGCTCCCAGCAGCTCCAGCCCTCACAGCACCAGTGAGAGGATGTTAAAACATGGCTCTGTTTGGCTCCCCAGCTCCCAGCACCTCCAGCCATCACAGCACCAGTGAGAGGATGTTAAAACATGGCTCTGGTTGTTTTTGAGCTCTGCTCTGGGTCAGGCTGCTTCGGTGCATGTCCCTGGGGCTGAGTGTTGGGTGTGTGTTGAGCTTCCACTGGGATTTGGAGTCGTGGTTCCCACCCTGTTCAGGTTTTAGGGATTCAGGGGATGCTTCCAAGGCAGGAAAATGAGTGAAATTGGTTCAGGAATTAACAATGCACATGTGCCAGCTGCAGTGAGTACCATCCAGCCTTCAGTGCCCCAGGACAGCAGTGAGGGTGGGCACAGGTTGGTGTAACAGAGGGAAGGACAGCACAGGTCTGTCTTGGAGCTTTCATTCCTTATTTCTCCTTTAAAGTTGTGCTTAATGCTTGTGTCACATGAATAAACTGAGGTATTGTGTATGGTGCATGAAGAGCAGGCAGCAGAAATGTTTTTCCAAGGTGCTGGATCTTTATCCAGGATTAAGTGGTGGCACAGGGATGAGGCTGTGGCTCCAGCTGGGCACACTGAAGGTTTGGTGGTCTCCAAACTACAAAGGCAACAGTGAGTGCTGAATGCAGATCCACTCCCAGACTGGGAGCATCAGCTTGGATACCTTGGATTCATTCCCTGAGCTGTGATGCAGAAAGAACTTCTCACCAATTCAGCATTTCAGAGCTTTCTAACTGAACCCAGCAGGTCTGTGAGAAAGGGAGGGATGAGAAAACTGTGCAGGAATTCCAGAGTGGCCCTTGGAGAGCTGTGGCTCCCTTGCCCAGGTGCCACCCAGCCTGGTGGCACTGCCAGCAGGGAAATCAAGGCTGGCTCTTTGGAAGTGCAGCAGCTCCCAGAGCGGTGCCTCTCTGTTCCTCTGAGCTCGTGGGTGTTTATTTGAGGGAAGAGCAGCTCAGCCAAACATCCTGCTTTTAAACTCTGCCTCTGCAGCCCTCAGAAAGATGCCTGCAGCTCTATTTGTGTGCAGCCTCCCAGTGCTGGGCTCTGGGCATGGATGGGATTTGCAGGGAGGGCTTAGGAGCAGCCTCCTGTGTTTTGGGATTTGTGCTGCACTGAAAGCTGGGATTTCCTCACCATTGCACTGGGGAGCTGCAGCACACTCCCATCAAGATATCCAGTGTCAGGCTGGGTGTCCTGCAGGGCTCTGAAAATCCCACTTCCCCAAGCAGGCTGTTGGAGCCCTGAGTTTTGAGTCAAAATAAAAATCAGTGGGTGCTGCCAAGTTTGGGGGGGCAGTCTTGGTTTTGGGTCAAAACCACTGTGGTTTTTCCCCCCCAGCCCTGCCAGAAACTCAGCTCAGCTTCCCCAGCAGAATCAGGGATGTATTTATGTTTCAGGGTTTGTCAGCAAACCTGAAACCAGGTGAGTTTGGCCAGGGCTGGGCTCTGGCTGGGACAGGGCTGTGAGGGGGAGCAGGACAGGGATGTGCACAAGCAGGACTTATTTTTGTAGACATTTCATAGCAACAGGGCTAAAATAGAGTTGCTGCTCTGCCTTCTCCCTTGCATTGAAAGGAGACCCTGCTGATCAGAGCCCCTGTGGTGGCTGGGATGGGGCTCTGGGTTGGGCCATCACAGGCTCCTGGAAGCTGCAGGAGAAGTTTTAACCATTGATTCTGAAACAATGGGCTCCTGAATAAGAGTTTTAACTTCACCCTGCCCTGCACACCACAGCACTGTGCTTTTCCAGCCCCTCAGTTGTGTAGGTGTAGCTTAATGCCACCACTTTTACATCAGTTCTGTGTCTGCAGGTAGAATACACCGATGTATTTATTCTCACAATCCATTTCCAGCTCCATTTCCTATCCAGAGTCATCCAGGCAATGACACATTACCCCTAAGATTTGAATTCCCTCAGTGAGATGTTGCTTTTGCATGTCATTAAAGACCTAATAATGTTTTGGACCATTTTGATGGTGTTTGGGTAGCAATTCTTACACTTAATCTCAGATTAATACAGATATCCATGTCTGAGATGGTGTTTTTAGATACTTAACTGCAGCCAACAGGGAGAAAAGACACAATTCATCTTCTCTCTACAGAACATCACTAAAACAGATAAGCTGTGCCTCCATCATTCCCTGCTGGGGAGTGCAGGTGGGAGAACCTGGGCATGGATTTGGGATGTGTGATTTATCCCTGGATCAGCTGAGCCAGCAGAGAGGATTTGGGTGGTTGTGAGGTTTAAAAAAAAAATAAATAAATAAAAATTGCTATTTTAAAAGAGAGACCTGTAGGATGTTGGCCACTGGAACAAGCAGTGACTTCCACCAGCACCATCTCCGCTGCTCCATGGCAGGTTGGGAGCATGATGTCATGGGCAGAAAATAGCTGCTGTTGTTATCAGAGTAAAAGTTGAATTTCTTGTAATCTGCCGCCCCTTCCAGCCCTCCCTCCCTGCAGGAACCTGCAGCACACCCCCAGCCCCTTCCTGATTGTTTTTCCAGCCCCATTACACAACCTGCGTTTGTTTGGATTTGCAAATTGGTCCCGAGCAGTGTCAATAGCTGGAGATACACACAGAGGGGAACGGGCTTTATTTGGGTTTTAGGGCCTTGGGAGTGAATGGTGCCAAAATAAATAGGGAGTTTTATCCTGGGCTGTGTTAAGCAAACAGCCCTGGGAGCTCCTGGGGAGAGGTTCAGTGGAGAGCAGCAGGGATGGAACCACCAGGGATCCCAGAGCAGGGCTCCAGACTCATGAATGTCCCCTTGAGCCTGGGCTGTTGTTGTTATTCCTTAATGATGGATTTACAAGGAAATAAGGACATCAGGGTCAGCAGCAGCGTGCTGGGTGACTGAGCCCAGTTATCTTCTGCCTTTGGAAACCACGTTTTGTGTATTGAGTTCTGCCTTAGGAGAAATTCAGATTTTCATTCCTCTGCTGCTGCTGCTGCATTGTCCTGCATAAAAACCTCTCCAGCATTTCCACTATCACTGATCATGGCAGGTTTATCCCCATTTATCCTGCATGTCTCTGCAGTTCCTCAAAGCTTTGTCCAGAGCTGGGAGATGCCAGGTCAGAGCTTCCTTGGGCAGAGCATTGCTGGGCTGCACCTTCTCAAAAAGCTCAAGGACTTCAGGTTTTCCTCTTCTTGGGGCTGTTTGAGCCACTGATGGTAAAGCCATGCTCTGTGTCCCCATGAGCAATCCTGACTTCATCACTGACAGCACCCTGGAACAGCCCAAGAGCTGCTAAAAAAGACAATTTAAACACCCAGGACAATTTCTGTTGATTTTCAGCTGTCTAAATACAACCACGATGAAGTCAGTGGAGTTACTTTGAATTTCTGGTCAATATTTGGAGCAGAACCTGTCTGTGCCCATGTGCAGCATGGGAGGATTGATTTGTAAAAAAATGAGAGGAAAATATGATGGGGGTTGGAGAATGAGACTCAGGCTCCCTGTTCCTCCTGATTTTTTACCATCCTGCAAGAACTTTCCCTTTGGAAAACAGGTTGCCTCAAGTGGCCCTGGTGGCCAAGAGGCCACTGGGTTATGACAATAAATAAAAGCCAACAGCGCTGCTGGAAATGTGAGGAATGTGAAAATGTTTAAATGATTTAGTACCAGAAAACTTTATTTAAACATTTAATCGAAGAACACGCTTTCATCTTTAAATCATCAGTGTTTGAACTCCCATCCAAGTTTTTTCCAGACTTTCTATGTACTTCATATACAACAGCAAGCTGTGCTTTGCAAAGGGAATAAACTTCCAGTTCCCTGATTCCATTTGTTGTTGTTGCCTCAAACACACCTGAATTACAGCAGAGAATGGAGGAGAAAATCCGAATTATATTATTTCCTATGTTAAATGAGGTCTCTTTTATTTGGAGATTTGGAGCTGCAGGCTGGATACAGATATATCAGTCAGGTTTTTATTCCAGTGGGAATATTCACCTCTGGGAAATTCATCTCCCCAAAAAGCACCATGGGAGAGGCTGGCATGGGTGGGTGGCACTGCTCTGGTGGCAGGTGAGGGATGCAGGAGTGAGCTCTGATGAGCTGGGCTCCACTTTGAACAAAAAAAAAAAAAAAAAAAAAAAAAAAATTCATTCTTAAAACGAGCATTATTGGATTGTTTCTGAATTAGATAATTTTGTGAGTGTAGAGCTGTGCTTTGAAGAGGGAAGAGCTGAGGGCTCCTGCACAGCAGAGCCATCAATAGGGGATTGTTCTGCAGAGCAGCAATGACTCAGGGCACGTAACCACGCTCCCTTTTGGGGTGAGCCCAGGGGATCAGCTCAGCAATGATTTTCCTGAGATTGTGACCTCAGGGCCCCTTGGGTGCAGCATTAGCATTGGAAATGTCCCTGTTTGTGTTCCTGAGCGTGCGCAGCCGCCGAGATTTATGCTTCCTAAGTACATTGTAAAAGTTTTATAAAGTAGCTTAAATATTTACACAATAAGCATTTAAGGAAACAGTTATGCCTCTAAAGGAGCTGCTGATCCTTTGGGTCCATCAGAGCATGGACATGAGGGTTTTTTAACTGTCTGACCTCCAGGAATTGCTTTTTTTTTCCACCTAGCTGGTTTTAAGCAGGCAAACAAATGGAAACTCATACACAGGAACCTATAAATAATGTTAATGACCTGGCTTGTATCCTCAAAAGCCAGGAAATTTAGGAGCATTCCGGTGAGCTGGCCCTTTGCTCACTGAAGGGTGGAAAGCGTAGCTGGGAGGATTCCTCCCCAAAATCCCACTTATCCCTGCCCTGTGGCAGTGAAGCCATTCCCTGTGTGCTGTCCCTCCATCCCTGATCCCAAATCCCTCCCCAGCTCTCCTGGAGCCCCTTCAGGCTCTGAGGATTCCCTGGATCCTTCCTTTCTCCAGGTGAACATTCCCAGCTCTCCCAGCCCAGCTCCAGAGGGGCTCCAGCTCTTGGAGCATCTCCATGGTCTCCTGGAATTGCTCCAACATCTCCACATCCTTCTTTTTCACCTTGCACTTCCCCCAGCACCACCACCTTTCTTCTGCTCCCACATTCCCTTCTGCAAGGCTCCAGCAGTGCTGCATCTCCAGGGACCTGTGAGCAGCTTTCATTTCTTCCTTCATCCAGCACCAGGCTGTGGAATTGCCTGGAATTGCCCTCTCAGGAGCTGCTCCATCCCTCTGGGCTGGTTTGGGTGGGAAGATCAAGTGGATGTGTTGATAGATGGGAGGCTGGTTCAAGGAGAGCATCCCATCCCCCTGGGGAATGGGGACCCCTGGCACGGCAGGGCTGGGTGCTGTGCCCCCCTCCCCACCCAGCAGCACCCACCTCCCTTTTCCCTGTCCTTGCTGAGGCTCTCAGGGTTGGTTTTTCCCCTCCTGCTCGCACGGCAGGCGGATGTTTAGATCCGAAAGGAAATGGGGTTGCTGTTTGCTCGGCTCCTCCTGGAGCAAACAGCCCTTCAAAATAACTCCAGTGGCGTAAGTGCCAGGAAAAACAGCAGAGCCAAAACCTTGTAAGCAAATAATTGGCCTTTTTTTGTGTGTGTGTGAGGGCTCCTCTTCAGCTCCAAGTTTGCAGATCAGAGCTGCTCTTTTCACGTTTTGTTTTGAGGTTTTGCAATTCTTCTCAAAGCAAACAGATCCAGTGTGTGCAGATGGGGGGGTTTCACTGATCCCACACTGCTGCTTCCAGGTGCTTCCCTTGGGACACTTTTGGCTGGGAAATTGGACTTGTGGAGCTCCAATGTGCTGGGTGTTGCCCTGGAGGAGGTGTCCTGGGGGTGTCCTGTCCCTGTCCCTGCAGGGACAGCTCCTGCAGCGCCCTTGGCCGGGGCTGTGGGAAGAGCTCGGCTTCCCCACGCAGCCCAGCCCAGCCTGCCTGAGTCACCCCGGGCAGGGACAGCCCCAGCAGCTTGGGAAAAGCAGCTGGAAACTCCCAGGGCTGAGCTTTGCCCCAAAGCTGCACCCTGACGGGGTCAGGACCACCCCAAAATTCAGCAGAGCCCCCCCAGGCACCTGCTGTGTCCCCAGGGAATTCCTTGGGGTGCACAAACCCAAATGTGGCACCCACAGAGGGGAGGGGGCTCATGCAGGCTGTGTTTAAATCACATTAAAACACACCAAGGGATGGACTGAGCTGCTCCACAGCCGGCTCATCCTGGATTTCAGCTCCCAGGGAAAGGGTGGGACAGCCTCACTGGGGTTTTATTGACACCTGAGGGATTTATTGACACCCTCACCCATCACCCACCAGCATCCTGGGGTGGAAAATCCTCAGTTTTTTCAAGATCTGACACAGAGGGTGCAGAGGTGGGAGCTTGTCCTGCTCCCTCTTCACCTCACCATGGAAAAACTCGTCTGAGTAACAACTGAGGTGAGGTGCAAGGGGAACAGGTACTTTTTTTAAACTTTATTTTCTTTTTTTTCCTTTGGAAATGCAGCCTCTCACAGCCATGCTGTCACAGTTAAAATAAGGTTTAAATTACAGGGCTGGCTGTGGCTTTTTCCCTTTCTTTCAGAATTTTTGCCAACTTGCAATTTACTTAATGAAATCCTGCTATTTCGTTTAACGGGGATATTTTTTGCAGATGTTGATTTAACCCAGCTTTATAAAATATGTGAACTGTGCAGTTTCTTTCCTATTTTTAACAATTTAAATATTCTAGTGCAGAACTTGACAGAGTACACAACACCAATATCTGTTTGTACCGTGTAAGAGTGGGGTTGAACGATGAGGCTTCCACATCATCCACAGCCCCATCAGAAAGTGTGTGAAATGTTGCAATAATGGGCAAAAATTACCCAAAGTGGGAATTTGTGTTGCTCATTGGAGCTCAGTGAATGCATTTCTGGAAAAGTATCCAACCCTGGTTTTACACCCAGTTATTCTTCAGGGTTTTTGCAGGGGGATTCTCTTCATCCATGTGGATTCTTTATATGAGTGATATATATGGAATGAGGGAAAAAAAATGGGTCTGGTTTAGGCTGGTGACAAGCTGCCTTGTTAATGTGTAATGCCTGGTGTTTCCCCCAGTATTCCTTTATTTTTTAGAATGGATTTCCCTGGAGGGAGGGGAGGAATCTGATATTTTTCCTCCAGTTCTGAGTTGAGGGAGTGCAGTGTTGAACTCATTATCCCCAAGGATGCCTTCATGTGCTCCCTTCATCTCCCTGGCCTTGATGTACAAATGCTCCCCTTCCTCTCCATGGGAAGGTCATTTATTTATTTCATTTATTTCATTTATTTCATTTATTTGGTGCTTCTTTTGCACTTTCTGAGTTCAGCCTTTGCTTTCAGCCCCAAAACAGCTCCTGGAGGAGTTGCAGCCACAAACCCTGCACAGACCAATCCTGAAAAAGTTATCCTTGAAAATTCAGCTCCCAAGAAAGATGAGAGCTGGTCCTAGGAAGGTGGGGGAGTTTATAATCCAGTTCCACTGGCTGTGTGGAACTCACAGGGACAGGACACAGGGAGTGGCTTCCCACTGCCAGAGTTCAGGGATGGATGGGATTTTGGGGAGAAATTCTTCCCTGGGAAGGTGGGGAGACCCTGGCACAGATTTCCCAGAGCAGCTGTGGCTGCCCCTGGATCCTTGGAAGTGTCCAAGGTCAGGTTGGACAAGGCTTGGAGCACCCTGGGATGGTGGAAGGTGTCCCTGCCATGGCAGAGGTTGGAATGGGATGAGCTCAAAGGTCCCTTCCAACCCAAACCATTCTGTGATAACTCATTAATCCTTTTCTCCTAGAACATCCCAGGCCAAGCTGGAGTTGTCTGGGATTCATATTAGTGCAGCAGGACAGGATGTATTCCATGGAGTTCTCTGTGTATTTTGGCATTTTCCTATTTCCCCCCCTCTTTTTTTTATTTTTTCTAAAGAAACTGTGGTTTGTAGAAATGAAAACAAGTCCTTCTTGGCCAGGGAGGGTAATTGGTGTGAGTCACCTCCAGTCTCCATGGGCAAGTACAGCTGAGGAATTTGGTCATCTGGGAGGTGACACTGAGAACTGGGGACTTGCAGGGGCCACGCTGATGCTCTCCAGTGCTGTGGGTTTCATGCAAATACCTTGATTTTCATCCCCCACCCCTGCTTCACACCAATTTTCTTGCTGTTTTTCTGCACTTTAATAGGTTTTACAGCACCATTCCAGGGATATAAAAGTGTGACAGTTGGACTCAGTGATTTTAGAGTTACAGCTGTGACCATTCTGCAATTCTGAGAAAAGTTTGATCTTCAGGGATGATGTTGTCCCAGGTTAGCAGAAATAGGTGCTGTGTGCATTTTCCAGAAGAAGAGCCCCTCCATAAATGGCACATGAATGGCACAGAAATGGCACAGAAATGGTACAGAAATGGCACTTAAATGGCACACCATAAATGGGACAGAAATGGCACAGAAATGGCACAGAAATGGCACACAAATGACACAGAAATGGCACACAAATGGCACATGAATGGCACATAAATGGCACATAAATGGCACACCATAAATGGCACAGAAATGGCACATGAATGACACAGAAAATGGCACATGAATGACACAGAAATAGCACACCATAAATGGTACAGAAATGGCACAGAAATGGCACAGAAATGACACAGAAATGGCACACAAATTGCACAGGGGCTGCAGATCCTCCTGCTTTGCAGGAGATGCCAGCACAGCATCCTCACTGCTCCACTGTGGGTGTGAGGGAGCAGCCCTGGGGTTTAAATCCTGAGTTGCTGAAGTCATTGTTTAGCCTTTGGTTGAAGTGGGAGTAGGAGCCGTGGATGCTGCCACGAGTGGAGCTGCCTGCCTGGGACAGCCCCAGCAGATGTTTACACACAACACACGGAGCAGATATCAGAACATCTGGCGTGTGTGGGTGCCCACACAGCCCTGGGCTGCTGGAGGAGGGCAGGAGCCATCCCTGAGCTCCCTTCCTGGTGGGATTCCTGCACCAGCCCCTTCCCAGGGCTGCTCACCCAACCCCACCCCAGCGCTCCCAATCCTCTCACCAGGCAGGACCCTGAGTTCTCCACTTCAGCCTCTCAGCATGACCAGCTTGGCCAGCACAGCAGAGGGATTTGTTTCCTTGCAAAGGCCATGCTGGCACCCCAAATCCTTTAATTCCCTGTAAAACTCTGGCAAATCCGCCACGAGCGAGGACTTGCAGGAGCCGTGGGCGTCGTGACACGCGGTGGCAGCCCCGAGGTGCCTGCACAGACAGAGAGGCTCTGGAGAGCTTTATCAGCAGCAGGATCTTGGGTTCTGGCCAGGGAGAACAAAGCCTGAATTCCCATTCCACTCTCAGCCCCTGTCTGCTTCCCATATATGTGAGGGCACTGATACCGTGCTGGAAAAAAGCGCCTTTTTTTGGGGTGGAATTGTGAGATGGGGAGGCTTCAGCTGGATTTGGAGAGAGGGTTGGGTTGGAATACAGCTGGTCTGGGGTCTGGGATGAACCCTCTGGCACAGGGTTGGGTTGTAAGCTAGAATCCCCAAACTGAGGTCTGGTGTCTGCCCAGCACCAGACTCCACACCCAGCCAGCCAAGGAGCAGCAAAGCAGCTCATCCCAGGTTGTATGGAGAAAAATTCCCAGGTTGTATGGAGAAAAATTCCCAGGTTGTATGGAGGAAAATTCCCAGGTTGTATGGAAGAAAATTCCCAGGTTATATGGAGGAAAATTCACAGGTTGTATGGAGGAAAGTTCCCAGGTTGTATGGAGGAAAATTCCCAGGTTGGATGGAGGAAAATTCCCAGGTTGTATGGAAGAAAATTCCCAGGTTATATGGAGAAAAATTCCAGGTTGTATGGAGAAAAATTCCCAGGTTGTATGGAGGAAAATTACAGGTTGTAGGGAGGAAAATTCCTAGATTGTATGGAGGAAAATTCCCAGGTTATAGGGAGAAAAATATTTGTGGGGCTGCTGCCTGTGGCCCCCTCTGTCCCTGGTTGTTTTCCAGGTCGGGGATGGTTTCCTAAAGCTTTCAGTCCTTGATGCTGGGTCTGCCCTCCAAGGTGCTGCTGTGGCTGCTGAGAAATCAGGGAGGTTTGGGTTTTCTCAGCCCCTTTGCTGCTGCTCAGTCACCTCTGGATGCCATCAGCTCTCAGGAGTAAATCCCATGGAGGTGTGAGAGCAGGGTCTTGCTCCAGAGGGAATGGCTGGGGCTGGAGCAAGGTGCAGGCTCTCAAAATATGGTGCAGGCTCTCAAAATACATCTGATGGTGCTGTTTTGTTTGGTATTGATTTGGTTTTCCTCCCAGGGAGGCAGCTCCACTCATTTCTGGTTAGGAAAATAAAAAGCTGCTGCAGCCACAGCCTGCTCAGAGTCCTGTGTCCTGTTCCCAAAACCCAAAGTTCCCAATTCACTGGTGTTTTGGGAAATGAATTTTCTGTGATCAGCTGGGACATCTGAAGGAAGCTTCATGGAGGGGAAGCTGAGCATTCCCCTCTTGAAATGGCAAATTTGGGTCGTTCCTGGAGGGAGCTGAGCTGTAATTTGGGGCTGGGCTGTGCAGGGAGGTGGTGAAGGGCTGCCTGGCCTCTGCAGGACAGCATTCCTGCTTTGGATCATCCAACAGCTGGGTATAAAAAGCAGCCAGTGCTGGGTCAGTGGTCCTGCTGGGGACACCCAGATGTTTTTAGGATGTGTGGAAAATGAGGAGGCTGAGCAGCATCTCTGCAGCCTCCTCATGACATCCTCACCAACTCAGCCTCAAAAACAGCTCCAGCACCTCAGAGCCCCCTCCACCCTGGGACAAACCCCTTCCTTGGGATGTTAATGGTTCAGGATTAATGCTGGGGGGAGCCAGCAGGGCTTGGTTTGGTGCAGAGCCTCTGGTCCATCCCCTCTGCTGAGGAGATTCCCAGGCTCAGCTCCAGCGCCCAACGTGCTCATCCCGAGCGGCGCGATGGAGGCGGGCAGGGGTGTTATTCCTGTTTCTCTTCTGAGGGACCTACTAATTAGTTTCTGCTTTTAAAAGGGCTTTGAAGCGCTCAGCCGAAACTTCTCTGGGAGTGAAAACTATGATTATTTATATTTATCCCATTTCCCAGCGCCTGGGCCCCGCTGTGGGATGCTCCCCGCGCCGCAGCTCCGGCCGCTGGGCGGATCATCCCGCTGCCCCAGGGGGTTCTGACAGCACCTCCAGCTGCTCTGCCAAGCCAGAACAGCTTCCCAAGGTGGCTGAGAGCCCAGCAGATCCCATTTGGCCAGCCCAGTCCGTGCCCATCCCGCTGGGATGTGGTTGGCGTGGCTGGGACTGCAGCCCCCGCATGGATGGGGAAAGGAGCCTTGGACATCACAGCGGTGGCTGGAAGGGAGTTCTGCCAGCTGGGGATTTATGGGGTGATTTCTCCCAGATCCTCAGTGTTTTTCAGGCTCCAGGGGGACAAAAAAGGGATTGCACACATGGTTGGGTGGAGGACCTGAAAATGAGCGAGTTCTCAGTGTCAAAGTGGGGAAAAAAGGGAGATTTCCCCTCCTTTTTGTCCCAGCTTCCCTCACCCTGCTTGGGAACAAACCTTCTCCCCTGTGAGCAGAATAAAAAGCCAATCCCAGGAAGACTTCCATCAAACCTCTGGATTTTACAGAAAATCAAACCAGTGGGGACCTTTCCCCTGCGGTTTGCACCAGCTCGTTTTCCTCCGGCTGCTCGCGGCGCAGGGCTGGATGCTCGTGGAGGTGCCAGGGTTTTGCTGGGTTTGGGTTTATCCAGGGCTGCTTTCCAAGAGGGAAGAAGTCCCAGGCAGGCTGTGGCTGATGACAGCTCTGGGGCTCTCAGAAGTGGCACGGCGTGGGCGGGGGCTGCTTTTGAAGCTGGATTTACATCGCTGCGTTCCCTCGGACGTGCCAGGTGTAACGCAGGTACCTGCACGGCCCAGGAGCTGCAAAAGCCAAGGATGAGCCTGAAAATCTGAGCAAGACAAGCTGAGCTTCGTGGAGACTCTTGGACTCAGAGACATCAATCTCTGAAAACTTTGGTGCACATAAAAATGTCAGTGAAAAATACCCGAGTTGGGTTTTTCCAGTTTTCACCCTTGGCTGAAAAGTCCTTTCTAAACCAGGAGAGCTGGGGGAAAAATCCATGCTAAAATACCTTAAACTCATGTTCTGGACTGTGATTTAATGGCCAGGGAGGGTCCATTAGAAGCAAACTCCTTGAGTTTAGCTTGAAAATAAGCTAACTGATGATGACTTCCAAATTTCCGGGCAGAACTAAACATGGCATGTGTTTTGCTTTGAAGGATATAAAAAAAAAAAAAAATTAGCATGAGCTGATGATTTTGCAGAGTGGTTTCTTTTATGCAGAGAAAATTGTTTTCATCCTCATTCTTGGCATTGGCTCTTTGTCCTGTGTTGCTTTTGTTTCTTGGGCTGCCATGGAAATGTCCCCCTTTCCCCCCAGGCTTCTCCACACACCTCTTGCACCGGCTCTGGTGCTTGTCAGACCCTTTTTTTTGAACTAATTTAATTAATTAACCCAGCGCAAGTGTTCTTTGGAGTTAATCATCTCCTGGGTTAACAAATTAAATCTGCTGGCAGAGGAGGCTGGGGAGCAGCAGAGCTCTGCTCCAAGGGAAGGGCTGGGAGAGGAGGAGGAGGATGGTGGATGTGGTGCTGGGGAGGGCTCTGCTCAGCTCCTCCCCATGGATTTTGTGGGATAAATGAGCAGGATTGGTGTCCATGGCTGCCCCACACGAGGAGGGTGAGGCTGGAGGAGCTGCAGTGACAGCAGATGGATGACAATATAAAATCACATTCTTGTTTTATAGTTGAGAGAGGAGCTGGGCTCAGTCCTTCCATTGAGTGGAGTAAAGCAGAAATGTGGGAGAGAGTTTGGTGCTCTGCAGCACAGGAGGGTCCAGCTTGGTCAGACCTGGTCACTGCTTTTCATGGCTCTGTGAACCAGGGAAAAGCTTTTCTTGGTGAAAGCTGGGACATCAAAGATCCTCTGCTGATGCTGGGCCTGAAGGAGAATGTCCAGGAGGAAAACCCATGCTGCTGCTTTTTCCCTTCAGGAGCCCATTGTCCTGCCCCAACAGCAGCTGGAAAAACGAAGGCACAGGCACTGGGCTGTCCTGTCCCCACCAGGATTTCCATGTGGAGCAGCTCCTGCCCAGCCCCCTGTGCCTGTTCCCTGCTGGGATTGGGGTCTTGCCCTCAATACACACCCTGGGACCAAGGTGGGGCTCTCCAGCCCCTCCCAGGTGTCCCTCCCAGTGAGGATGGGCAGCAGAGGTGGCTGCTGTGTGTCCCCATGCTGGGGACAGCCCAAGGGGCCCCATGGGGCTGGTGCTGGTGGCAGGGGGGGCTCTGGGGGGCACAGTGATGCATTCCAGCTGAAACTTGTAAGGCAGAGGTATTTTAAGTATATTGGCTTAAAGAAAATGGTTGTGAGCTTTGCTGGGGCAGATTGACAATTAATTTCTTTTTTTTTCCCCTTTTTTTTTTTTTTTTTTTTTGCTGGCCATAAAAATTCCATTTCTGCTGTGGAAAGTTTTAACCCCTTCCTTACCCTGCTGCTTGTTTCCAGGGGTATTAATGGGGGATTATTTTAACTGATGGCTCCCCAGTGAACTGTTAATAGATTTTTGGGGAAATGTGTGTGTTCTTTGTGCTGGGCTTTTTATCTAGACCTCGTTCACAATGACCTGTGTGTGGCTGTAACCTTCCTGCTCCCCTGCTCCTGTGTGCTGAGCAGTGTAAATACAGCTCTGTGCTGTGGCAGAGGGGAGGAAAATGACTGAGCATGGGTTTATTAGCCCAAAAGTGGAATAAAATGGAATGGAAAGGTGTTGAGGGAGGATGTAACTGAGCTGCATGGCCAGTGGAGTGTGAGGCTGCCCTGAGTGCAGAAGGGAGGGACATGGAAATGGAGAGTGGGTTCTGTAGTTTTGAATATTCTGCTTCATTTCCAGGTTTCCCAGATATTCATTCAAGTCCCCATCACATCTGCAGAGTGCAGTGATTTATGTTTCATGTGCATGGTCTTCCCTATGGGCACCTCTTAAATGTGTTTTGAGAGGCTCTTCCTTGCAGCCATGTTCTGAGGGGGCCGTTTGACCTGCTGGGAGGAGGTTTTGGTGGCTTTGGAAAAGCCAAAGAGTGAATCAGAGCATTTTATTTCGTGTGTTTCGTGATCTGCCCATGTTTTCCATCCTGCTTTTAAGTGCAACATCAAGCAGTGGGACTGTGCAGCGTTTTGTTTTGGGAAAAAGCATCTTTCTTTTCTCTTTTAAAGCACTCCTTTGAACTTTACTGGCATAAAAGGCTGTCAAATCACAAATAGTCTCAAACCCCAAGTTATTTTCTTTACCTCCACACTCTGCAGGGAGCGACAGCAGCAGCGCTGCTAACGTCAGGAGGATTTACAGTGTTTGCTCTCTGCATTTATTCCCAGATTCCTTCTGCCTGAGCCACGTAGGAGCCTTCCCCCTTTCAATTCTGGGTTTGATTCTCCTATCTCCTTCCTTTATCTCTAATTGTTTGAATTCACTTTGGGGCGTTCTGGAGGCATCGCTGCCGCGGAGGAAGCGGAGGAAGGAGTAAACACAAGGCAGAATTTCAGCCCCTCCATCTGATGGATGAAGGTGGCTTTGATGGAGGAGATAGCCCTGACGCCAGCCCCTCTGGAGCTGCTACAAGTTGTAGCTGCCTACAATGATAGTTGTTAAAAACCCGTCCTGTACCACTGCGGGACTCAAATATTTTCCTTTCTTCAAAAAGAACGTTAACAAGCCCGCCTCTGTTCCAGCAAAAGTGGGAGGGGGGGGGAAAAAACAGAACAAAAAGTGGATTTTCTTGTCTGTGCATAAAGGGCAGCGTGGAAAAAAAAAGAGGAGGGAAAAGTGGAATATTTATTTAAAAGGCAGAGGAGGAGGTGGTGGTGTGCTGGCCGCCCCTGCTCTCTGCAGAGTGGTAGTGGCTAATAGCTGGAGGCAAACTAATACTTGGCAGGGGATGAGACACAGCACAGGCCCCCCTGATTTGGGGGCTTGCTGAAGTGCTTGTTTTATGTCAGGGCTGCGGGATGAGTTCATCTTTGCAGGAATTGGTTGAGTGCACTGGGAGATAAAAGGAGGGAGAGGAGCCCACCCCTGGGAGGGGACCCTGTGACAGCTCCCTGCAGGCAGGGGCTGCTCAGATGAGCCCTGAGCTGCCCCCTCCCAGGGCTGCACTTCCTTGGGGGGTGCTTTTATTTTGTATTTTAAAGTCTTTCCTCTCTCCTGGCCAGAAGAAGTGGGTTGAAAGGAAGCTTCTCACTTTTTGAGGTGCAGTTACCTGAAATTTAGATCCTCACCTGTTTGGGGGTGCACAGGACACGTCCAGGGGTGCTGTGAGCTGGCAGAGCTGGCACTGCCAGCCAGGAGCTGTGGGGTGACAGAGATGAGGAGCACATTGGCAGGCTGCATTCCTGCCCTAAGTTGCATGGAAATGCTTTTAATAAAGCTATTTTCATGTGAAAAGCCCTTCTCCCGTTTTTTGCTCAGATTATTTCCCAGTTCCTGGAAAGCAGAGATGGCACCAAGGCTGTTGGCACTTCCAGAAAAATATTTTTGTAGGATAAGCACTGTTTTCCTCTAGCTTTACCTTCCCCCCCTTGTATATTAATTTGCAATAAACCATGAGAAACTCCTATATAAATGTTTATAGCTGACTGTTCCCCTGATTAATGAAGCTGCTGGGGACACTGGAGGTTTGAAGTTGTCCCATCCTTAATCTGTAAGGGAAATGCAGGGGCTGAGCAGTAGTTTCTCAAAAATGTAATAACAAAACCAACATAGCTAATGGGCATGGAGGGCTTTGAGGAGGTTGGGAGGTTAAACAGATGCAGAGCTCAGTAATTGCTACCAGCCTCCAGCCCCGGCACATGAAAGAACCTGAGCTGGTCTGCAGTCCCCAGATCACTGAGTGGGACAAGAGCAGAGCTCAGCTCTTGGGGAGAGCTTTGGAAAGGCTTTGGATGGATGTGCCAGGGGAAAAAAAATGTTTGTGGAGACTGGATGTTGTGGAAGATGGGGTCTCTGAGCACCCTGGTGCAGTGGAAGTCGTTCCTGTTGATGGCAGGGGGATGGACTGAGTAGGTGTCCCCAAAAGTGTGACCTGTGGTAGGTGAAGGGGGAGAGACTGATATGGTGACCCCAAAAATGTCACCTATGATGGGTGAAGGGGAAGAGACTGATATGGTCACCCCAAAAATGTGACCTGTGGTGGGTGAAGGGGAAGGGACTGACATGGTCACCCCAAAAATGTGACCTCTGGTGGGTGAAGGGGAAGAGACTGATGTGGTCACCCCAAAAATGTGACCTGTGGTGGGTGAAGGGGAAGAGACTGATGTGGTCACCCCAAAAACGTGACTTGTGGTGGGTGAAGAGACTGACATGGTGACCCAAAAATGTGACCTGTGGTGGGTGAAGGGGAAGAGACTGATGTGGTGACCCCAAAAGTGTGACTTGTGGTGGGTGAAAAGACTGACATGGTGACACAAAAATGTGACTTGTAGTGAGTGAAGGGGAAGAGACTGATACAGTTCCCCCAAAATTGTGACTTGTAGTGGGTGAAGGGGGAGAGACTGATATGGTCACCCCAAAAATGTGACTTGTGGTGGGTGAAGGGGCTGCTTGAGGCTGATGAGCACTGCCCACAGCAAAGGACATCCTGCTCCCTCCCTGCCTGCCCCGTCACCCCTCCCCCGTGGCCCTCCCCTGAAATCTGTATAGTTACAACTCCAGTTAAACTCCAACAAAGCCGCTTAATTCCGAGCTGGTTAATGGGGAGGGGAGCCCGCTGCCCTCTGGGGTAATTTGAGCCTGAAAAGAAGCGGGGCTGGAGGGCTGTGCCTGAAATCCTGTGCATCAATGAGGGCTCTGGAGCAAAATAATGGCATCACCCCTCGGGCGAGTTAATGGGACATGATGGCACGGAGGCACCAGGGTCAGCGGGCCACGGGCACGTGAGGGATTGTCAGGGAGCTGAATGCTGCCCACTGCTCCTGCCTGGAAATCCCACAGCTTTTCTGTGTGCTAGGAGCAGGAATGATGTTCAGCAAGTGGTTAATTCGCCCTCTTTGGGGCTCCTTCTTTTCCTGCCTTCCTTCTGGAGACATCATAAATTCTGGAGGCATCGCAGATTAAACAGATTTCTGGCAGCCTGCGTCCCTCCCGTCTTCCCTGAATGTAATTCCTAGAAAGAAGAGACGTTTCTCATTGTCTGGAGAGAGTTCCAATGGGTTTTGAGAAGGACATGTATAGTTCATAGCAGCTACTCCCCCTTGGCATGAAACACTTCCTCAGATTTCATGTTCCCCGTGGGAACATCGGCGTCGCTGTCAGAGAGCATTACACAGAGGAGACACCCGGCGGGTCACTCATCCAGGCACGGCCCTGGGGTCAGCTCGGCACAAGCTGGGCTTGGAAAGTGGGGCTGAGGAGCACAGGGATGCTGGGGAGGTGGGAGGAATGCAAATATCCCGAGGACACGCGGATCCAGCTGCTGGATGCAGGGCTGGGCGTGAATTGGAGAGAGAAAGATGTGCTGAGCTCACGGGAGTCCTGTGGGGTCTCCAGCCTGGGCTTGAGCTGCCAGTCTTGGTGGCATTTGACATGATTAGGACAGGATTTGGGTTAGGCACAGGCTTTGGGTTGAAATGGACTTTGGGTTGAGCACAAACTTTGGGTTAAACAAAGGTGAACACAAATTTGGGTTAAATGCAAGTTTGGATTGAACACAAATATGGGGTTTAACATAAAGTTTGTGTTGAACACAAGTTACGGGATGAGCACAGGTTTTGGATAGAGCACAAACTTTTGGTTGGGCTTGAACATGGAGTTTGTGTTGAGCACAAGTTTTGTTGAACATGGACTTTGGGTTAAACTCCAGTTTTGGCTTGAACACAAGTTTTGGGTTGAGTGTGAAATTTGTGTTGAACACAAGTTTTGGATTGAGCACCATCTTTGGGTTGAACGTGGAGTTTGTGTTGAATACAAGGGTTGGGGTTGAACACCATCTTTGGGTTGAATGTGGAGTTTGTGTTGAACACAAGTTTGGGGTTGAACACCACTTTTGCATTGAACACCAATTTTGCATTGAACACAAGAGTTGAGTTGAACATGGAGTTTGTGTTGAACACAAGTTTTGGGTTGAGCACCAATTTTTGATTGAACATGGAGTTTGTGTTGAACATAAGGGTTGGGTTGAGCACCAATTTTTGGGCAGAACACCAATTTTGCATTGAATATGAGGGTTGGGTTGAACATGAAGTTTGTGTTGAACCCAAGGGTTGGGTTGAGTATCAATTTTGGGTTGAACATGAAGTCTGTGTTGAAGACAAGGGTTGAGTTGAATACAAGGGTTGGGTTGAACACCAATTTTACATTGAGCACCAGTTTTACATTGAACACAAGGGTTGTGTTGAACACGAGGGTTGGGTTGAGCACAAGGGTTGGGTTGAGCACCAATTTGGGGTAGAACACCAATTTTACATTGAACATGAGGGTTGTGTTGAGCACAAGGGTTGGGTTGAGCACCAATTTTGTGTTGAACACGAGGGTTGGGTTAAACACAAGGGTTGAGTTGAGCACAAGGGTTGGGTTGAGCACCAATTTTGGGTTGAGCACCAATTTTGGGTTGAACATGAGGGTTGGGTTGAGCACCAATTTTGTGTTGAACACGAAGGTTGGGTTGAACATGAGGATTGGGTTGAGCACCAATTTTGTGTTGAACACAAGGATTGGGTTGAACACAAGGGTTGAGTTGAGCACAAGGGTTGGGTTGAGCACAAGCCCGAGCTCTCACTGCACAGCTGATGGGTGGCAGGAGCTGTTTTGTTTCCCAGCCTCCACCCCCCTGCTTTCCCAGGTGATCCCAGCCCTCCTGACCCCCTCTCTGTCCCCGCAGACGCCAGCACGTCGCCCGATGCCGTGAAGAGGAGCCATTGGTGCAACGTGGCCTACTGGGAGCACCGGACGCGCGTGGGCCGCCTGTACACAGTGTACGAACAGTCTGTCAGTATCTTCTACGACCTACCTCAAGGAAACGGCTTCTGCCTCGGACAGCTCAACCTGGACAACAGGAGCGAGACTGTGAGAAGGACTCGAAGTAAAATCGGCTACGGGATTTTACTGAGCAAGGAACCGGACGGGGTGTGGGCCTACAACCGCAGCGAGCATCCCATCTTCGTCAACTCGCCCACGCTGGACATCCCCAACTGCAGGACCCTGATCGTGCGCAAGGTGATGCCGGGCTACTCCATCAAGGTGTTTGACTACGAGAAGTCGTGCCTGCTGCAGCACACGGCCGAGCTGGATTACGCAGACGGGCCCTACGACCCCAACAGCGTCCGGATCAGCTTCGCCAAGGGCTGGGGGCCGTGTTATTCCAGACAGTTCATCACGTCGTGTCCTTGCTGGCTGGAGATCCTGCTCAGCAACAACCGGTGACGGGCAGGACAAAGGAAAAACGGCGACAAAAAAAAAATTAAAAATTTTAAAAAAATAAATAAACCACGCGCGCAAAAAAATTTAAAAAAAAAAAAAAAAAAGACACAGACTATCCCAAATATCATCTACCTAGATTTAATATAAAGTTTTATATATTATATGAAAATATATATTATACTTGTAATTATGGAGTCATTTTTACAATGTAATTATTTATGTATGGTGCAATGTGTATATGGACAAAAAACAGAAAATGCACTTTGGCTTATATAATTCTTTCAATACAGATTTTTAAAAAAAAAAGAAAAAAAAAAACAAAAATTATACAGCAAAAATAGGAGAAAGCCCTAATTTTGATGTATGGTTTTTTGAAATATTATTAATACCCAGACAAAAAGCTAATACCAGTCACTCATTGATAATAAAGTATTCGCATTATGGGGGGGGATTTGTCTTTTTTCTTCCCCCCCCAGCTGAAGCTGGCAGCAGTCAGGGGAGTTCCAGGGGGCAGCTGCTGTCTCCCATCTCAGCCAGGACCCTGGAAAATCAGTGAATGGGCTGGAAGGCTGCAGCTGGCTCCAGGAGGAGGCTGAGTGAGGCAGGGAGCACTGGGAGCAGGTGAGAGGAACATCTGCAGCTCCTCTCACCCAGGGCTGCCTGACCTCTCTGACAGCACAGAGCAGGGTGAGGATGAGGAGGCACAATCATTGTGCAGATTAATCTTCATCAGTGGAGAAAAGCAGAAATCCCATGGCAGGACCAGGTTGAATTTTCAACCTCACCCAGGGGTTGTCTGTGAGCCCTGGATGTGTTGGATGGTTGAGAAACAAATGGAGGTTTTGGTCATGGTTGGGGGGATCCTCCATTGGAGCATGGCCTGGATTTGGGATCATGGGAATCATGAGCAGCTTTGTCCTGTAGATCTCCCACTCTGTCATCCAGGCAATCAATGATCCAGGAGTGTTTGGGAAGAATACATTTACTCTGAGGAGCAGCTGCAGCCAAAAAAATGTCCTGGTCAGATGTGCCTGTCTCTGCTGATTTACTGTCCCTGGAAATGCTGGATAAAATCAGCCCCTGTGCTCTGCCTTGTGCTGGGCCTGGCAGGGGCAGGCTGGACACGAGCTTTGCCTGGTCAGAGAAGTTATTTATTGCCAGGAGCAGCTCTGCCAAGTCCTGGAGTTCTGCTGCAGATCCCTGTGCCTTTGATTTCCATGAAATCCCAGTGACTGGGAAGCTTTCAAGGTTGCAGAGGATGTTTTTGTCACCTTGTTATTTGCAGAGAAAAAGATGCAGTGAGACCTCAAAGAGTTAAATCAGGCCTAAATTTACCACTCCAAAGCCCTCCTGGTGCATTTTGGCACCTGGCCCTGATGTTCCTGCCACAGCCACGAGTGAGGATGGGCAGTCAGAATTGTGGAATCACAGAATTGTGGAATCCTGGAATGGTTTGGGTTGGAGCACAGCTGAAATCTCACCTTGCTGCAAACCTGCCACTACCCCAGGGTGCTCCAAGCCCCATCCAGCCTTGAACACTTCCAGGGATGGGGGAAGGTGGGGGCTGCATCCCACAGGGAAACACAAACCTGGGTGGGTGCTGGGAGAGATCCAAGCAGGGAATGTTGCAATGACATCCCCACAGTCATTTTTCAAATTATAACCATATTTGATGTTTAATTGGGACCACATTGGTTGAATTCCTGCAGCATCAGTATTAATACTTGACATCATTAGTTTTTGTTTGTGTTACAGCCATTCTTAGGGAACGGTGTCAAAACATGTCACTCTCATTTAAAGCAGCTTTCAAGAGCTTTGCAGGGGTTTTTTTATCCCTTTGGCTTGGCTTTGGTGGGTCCTGCCAAACCACCCACCTCCCTTGCTGTATCGCTTTCACACAGCCAGCCCAGAGGCCATTGTTATGTTTTGGGGGCTTTTAAAAGAGATTTTTCTTCATACTGACCTCATTTTACCTGGGAAGCACCAGCAGAAGTTGCTTTCCCTGTTTCCTTTTCTTTTTGCCAGCATTTCCCACCACCACACTCACTCCTCTGCTCCCTGTTCTCCTCCTCAAGCAGCAGTGCCATCATTTCCCACTTTACTCACTTCCTCCATATTTTGGACAAAAAAGCACCAAGGATGGATTTGAGGGTTAACTCTGGGTTTTCCCTTGTGCAATCCACTGATGGTGCTTAATTCTCTTTTTTTCATTACTCATGTGCTTCCCCAGGAATAAATCTGGAGTTTTATTTCAGCTGACAGCAAGGCTTTGAAGGGAATAAAAAAGGATTTTATGGTGAGGCAGTGAAATAAGACATCAAGCATCCTTTTCTGTCTCGTTTTGCCCCTTTAATACTTTATAATCATTGAAACTTAGAACTCTTTAAAGGAACTGGAGGACTTCAAAGCTATTGAGCTGCTCAGCTGGAGCCTTCCCTGAGCATCCCCTGCACTGGGGTTGGGAATTGTCCCTGGGCTGGCTGGGGGTGGAGGGCACTTCCATGGGGAGAGGAGAGAGGAGATCATTCCTGCCATGGGGAGAGGAGATAATCCCTGCCAGGTTTGCAGAAGTTGGCTTTGATGGATGAGCTGATGGGATTCTGCTGTGCAGCCCCCACAGCTGCTGCTGTGTGCCCCAGACAAGCAGGATGGGCACAGCCCTGCTCTTTTCTCAGCAGCCTCCTGAGCTCCTCTGAGGGGAGTTTTTCATCATTCCTGCAGGAATTGTGGTGTCCCAGCACCCCAGGTAAGTGGCACGTTCCCTGTTGTTCCTTTGAGGTCTGTGGTGTTGTGTTTGTAAGGGCAGAAATTAAAGAAGTTAAAGGGCTGAGCTGGTGCTGCTCCAGCTTTGTGAGGTTCATTTTGGGCTGGAGCTGCCTCAGCTTTGTCCTGGGGAGGCTGCTGGGTCACCCCTGTGGTTACAAACCACCAGGGGCTTTTTTGGAGGGATGTTTTGGGCAGTGCAGTGGGGAAGTGAGGGGATTTATTTTATATTTTTCTCTCTGTAGCAGTGCTGGAACACCCCTGTGCTGCACCCAGGGGTCAGGCTGAGCTCAGGGAGCTGCCCCTGCTGTTCCTTAGTGTGTGGAGCACCCCTGAGAGCCAGGACAGCAAATCCCTGAGCAAACACATCTCTGTCCTGGTGCTGGGGAGCCCCAGGCAGGCACTGACCCAGGGCTGGTTCAGCAGTGGGGTGTCAGAGGGGATGGGTTTGTTGCAGGGTGGGTTTGGTGCCTCAGCTGGGTTTCCTTGGCAGATTTTGGTGCTGCAGCAGAGCCTGGGGTGGGTGCTGTGACCCACCTGGCTCCTCTCTGGGCGTGGAGATGTCCTGAGATGATTTTCAAGCAGCAAAACTCTCTGGGCAAATATTCTGTGAGTGCCAAGGCTTTGGTGGAGGCAGCAGCTGAATTCTCCTGGTGTTGTGTGTGCAGTGGAACTCCTGAATTAGTAACTCCAGTATTGGACCTTGCAGGCTTTGGTGTGTGATTATTTGACAGGATCCTCTTAATTTAGCAATAATGGGTTTTGAAACTGCACTGGGCTGAGGAGGAGCAGCCAGGAGGGTCCCAGAGGCTGCTGCTCCTCCTGTGAGCAAACATCCATCATCCCAGCCCTTGACTTTCATTGCTGCTGGGACTGAGAAATGCTTTTCTGCAGCCAGAATGGAAAAGGAATTATTGCAGAATTCATCCACTCTCGGCTCTTCTGAGAAAGAGAGGCTGAGACCCTTTTGTGGCACAGCTTTGGCTGCAGTTTTAGGGGGGCTGAAAGTCTTCAGGGCTTTATCTCCACAGTGAGAGTGGATAATTCAATGTTCAATGCAGAATTCAGGGCTCTGTGTGGGCTGCCAAGGGAAAAGACAAAAATCCCTGTTGGTGCAGAGGGGGGAGCTGGAGGTTTGGGTTGGGGGGTGATGCTGTGGGAGTGGTGGGAGGTCTCCAGCTCCTCTGGGTTAATAACCAGGGGGTAAATGCTCTTAGCTCACACCAACCTGTGCTTCCCAAATCTCTGGGTGTTCTGGGGTGGGATTGGAGCAGAGGATGAATTTTAGGGAGGTGCTGGGTCACAGGATGGAGCTGCTGCTGCCTCAGGAGCAGGAGGAGGGGTTGTGGGTTTTGCCCTGACAAACACCAGGACAAAAAAAAATGAAATGTCTGTGCCATGCAGGTAAATACCCTGGGAGGGAGGCTGGGGGTGAAGCTGCTGCAGAGATCCTGGCTCCTTCCCCTCTGTGTGTCCTGCTGGCCTGAGCTGTTGGGAGCAGGAGCTGCCAGCTGGGAGAGCTCAGCTCTGCTCTCACAAATGGCCAGATGGACCAGGAGCTTCCTAGAAAGCAAAAATTAGGATTTACCTGCATCTCCCCTCTCTTGAGGCAGGCTGGGTGATGTCTGGGGCTGGTCCAGCCCCCCAAAACTGCAGCCAGGAGCCTGGTGGAGTGCAGAGCATCCCAAGTTATTTCCTGTAAATAACTCCTTTTGCTTCTCTCAGAGGTTTTATTTTCTGTCTGAAGCATTACTTGCTGCTTTGTGGATAATCCTTCCTATATTGCTGATTTATGGATGTGCTGGTGAGATGCACAAAGTGGCATCTGTGCTCTGCACACTGTGGGAACAGCCCAAAATTGCTCTGAAACTCAACTGGCTTACAATTATATTGGATTCTATTAAATTAAAACACATAGCACATATATTACACAATAAACCACAGCTATTTCATGGATCAAATTAAGTTTTATTTGGGCAAATTACAACCTTTCTTACAGTTGGGCCTTTGTGAAACCATTCCTTTTTAATAAAAACAGGCATTTTTGGCAAATGCTCTTGAAGTGTGCATTCCCAATAATTGCATATGCTGCTGCTATTCTTTCTGGGATATATGTGGCTAATTATCTCCTGTTTAGGATAGGTTTAAATGAGTGGTATCTTCCCTTTGCTCCTCCCCCACACCTCCCTTCTGCTGGAATTTCTTATTGCTTTCCATTTTTATTAGCTTGGCTATGGAAGAGAGCAGAGAGGGAAAAAAAAAAAATTCTTCTCATTAAAAGCAGGAGTGCTTTTCCTGGAATTTCTTGGGGAAATGTGACTCTCACAGCCTCCCTCCAGCCCTGGCTGAGGGGGACAAAGCTGAGAATGGACCTTGGAGGGGTGGGATGGAGCTCTGGAAGGGCAAAGCTTTGGAGAAAATCGAGGTGTTTGTTGAGGAGGGGCTTGGGGGGCTCTGGAATTGCAGCTGGGGGTTGGATTTTCCTGCTTGCCTGAGCAGATGCAGGCTCTGGCTGTGGTTTGAGGCTGGGACAGCTCTGGTGGTTCCTTAGGAAAGCAGGATTTGGTGTTTGCCATGCAGGGAAGGGAGGGGGTGGCACAGCAGACCCCAGGGAATGGGTTTGGCCATGGCTCATCCTCACACAGCGCTGGGTAAAAGCAAATAAAACAAAAATAAAGGATTCAGGAGTTGTGGGGATGGACAGGCAGGGTGGCTCATTCCACATTTCCTTAGGAAACTCAGCTGGAAAATGAGCCCAGCTCCTCTCTGGATTTGGGGAGTGCTGCTCTGCTGCTTTTCCTGCTTTCTGTTCACTTCTGGGTCAGACTTGGAGATGTCAAAAATTTTTTTTTGAGATATCAATTTTTCTCCTGGGAATAATTTTGCCCACGGTACTGTCAGCCTGGACAGGGAAGCAGAGGGAATGTCCTAAATCCTGGGTTTTTTTATAATGCCAGGGAGATTTCCAGACCCCCAGGGTGGAGATAAAGGGCAGAGCAGCCTCCAAGCTCCCAAATTCCTGATTCCAGCCAATGCCAGGCTGGTGTTTCCTGCCCCAGCAGCACCTGGGGATGTGGGGAGGGGGCTGAGCCCGGTGGGGTGGGGACCATGGAGCTGCTGCTGTGGCTGCCCAAAGCACATCACACCAAACTCCAGAGCTGTCAGCTTTCCAAATCCTTCTGGGCACCGCTGTCAGGAGACCAAGAAGGTTTGTGGAGCCTCCCAGATCACATCTGGATGCTGTTTGTGGGGCTGTGTTTGGGATGATCCCATCTGAGGGAGGGGCTGGCACTGGGGGCTGCTCTGGGAGTGCCAGGGCTGTGGCTGGTGACATCTCCCAGTGCTGTGACCACAGAGAGGAGCCCAGAGCTCCTGGTGTCCCTGCTAAAACTGCTGCCAGGAGTTTTTCCTCAGGGGCTGGTGCTTCCCAGCTCCTTCCCTCCTCAGCCCTGGGAGCCTCAACACCCTCCAGCTGCCACTTTGGGCTGGGTGAGGGGGTGGTGTCACTGTCTGGGTGCCCCACTGTGCTGGCAGTGAGAGAGGAAAGGAGATTGTTCTCTCCTATGAAACACTCACAGAAACATCTTTATTGATTGATTTTTAATTTATTTTTAATAATAAAATGTCTTTGACCTGTTGTCCCTTCCCAGCATGTCCAGGATGGCTTTTCCATTGCCATGGGATGTGTGGAGTGGGGCAGGAGAGTGACACTTGGGGCAGGAACCAAATGAAACGGCCACAAAATGTTTTTGGTGGCCTGCCTGGCTCTGTCCCCAGGGACAAGTGTGCAGCAGGAGGGAACAGGGATGGCAGCAAAGGGAGGAATCCCCAGGGAGGTTTTGGAGGGAGAAGATTCCGCCCCTTGTCCCTGCTGGTCCCTTCCATCCAACATCCCCTGTGGTGTTCTCAGCCCTGGGTGGCACTGGGGACACGAGGCTATCCAGGTTGATGACACAAACCCCTCTGAGCAGGGAGGGAGCCCCCAGCACCCCCTGAGGGCTGTGTAGAGCAGGGAGCTGAGGATTGACAGCACAGCCCCTCTGTGGGGAGCTCATGGTGGGTGTGAATCTCCTTCTCCCCAAGGGGGGAAAAAGGGTGAGAAGAAAACCCCCCCACATCTCTGGAAATTGCTTTCCTTCCTCCTCTCCTCCCAAAATGGTGTAATTAAGAGAAATCAGCTCCTCAGTGCTGTTAATTCTGCAGGTCTGTGTGCCAAGCTGGAGCAGGGAACAGTTAATTATTACCCCAACGGGGTCTGAGCAGGGCTCAGAGCATTCAGGAATTATGAAACTGGAACCAGGGAGGCCCGTTCTTGGCAAAGCCTTCTGTGATTCAAATGCTGGGGAATTCAGCATGTTTTTCTCTTTCTTCTGAGGACTCTGAGCCAGCCATGGTGCAGCTCTCCTGGTGGGGATGGAGTGGGACCATCAGCCCAGGGAAGCTTCTGCAGCCCTTCTGTCACAGCAGCAGTTTAAAAACAGCTTTGGCAAGTCCATAATGAACCCATCATTATTATTAGGACTGCCCAAGGTGTGAATTTGTGGCTGTGGGGTTTGGTGCTGAAGGGGCAGCTCTGTTTGCATCCCTGCAGGTACGTGGGGATGGTCACAAAGGCTCTTCTGCTTTTTTCTCTGAGCTTCCCAGCAGAAAGTCCCTGCTGAGTTCTCTTTCTGCTGCTGAGATCCCCTCTGCTTGTGGTTTCAAGAGGGCAAATCCTCCCCTCCTCCAGCTGGTTGTGTTGGCAGGGAAATCCCTGGTAGGATCCAAGCCCTGCTCTCCAGAAAGTGGCTGGAGGGAACATCTGACATCACCCTGCATCTGTGGGAATGTGATGGGAGAACTTTCTTCCTCTCTGCTTCCCAGTTTTATCAATCCCTGGGTCAGAGCTGTCCCTGTGAGGGGGAAGTGAGCAGGGTTTTGCTGCTCCTGGGGTGACCTGTGGAATTGCAGAGCAGCTTTAGGAGCTGGGGCAGGAGCCTCCAGCACCTGAGGTGGCTTCATGGGTGGTGTCCTGATGGGAACTGAGCTCAGCATTGCTTTTCCCTTAAAAAAACCCCTTGATAACCTTGAATTCCTGCTTTGGAAATCTCTCACTGGGATCAAGCAAGATGAAGGAAGGGGGTTCAGTGGTGATTTTTGGAGTTAACCAACGTGGTTGGAGCTTTTTAGCATGGAATTAGACAAGCTGAGATGAGATTTCCAGGAGGCTTCTGACAGCAGCTTAATGGCCATAAACTTTGGTTTATTAAATGTAAAAGAATTTTTTAATGTGATGTTGTGAAATGTTTCCTCCAAGATAAGTGGTGGTGTGTGGAGGGAGGGTGGGAGGTCAGAGCTGCTCCTTGAGTAAGACTTGGGCAATCCTTCCTCTCTCTCCAGCCCCAGTCCCCTCTGAGACCCCTCCTGGGCTCTGGGCTCCCACACACCTGGGAAAGGGAGACCAAGTGAGCCCCTGAATCAATGGAAAATCAGCAAAGCAACTCTGAATCCTCCATGAGGGCAGGAAAATGCAGCAGATGGACTTGGACAGCTCAGCCTGCTTCTTATGTGGTCATGAATGAACTTCTGCAGCAGCACTGGCACGCTCTTTGTTTATTTTAGAAACACCTCTGGGGTCACTGCTTTGGGAAAGGCTGGGAAATTCTCTGTTCCTTCACAGGGTGGGACCTTGAAGATGTTGCAGTCTCCATCCCTCCTTTTGATCTGCTTTGGGTGTCAGGGGCATCAGGAGAGGAAGGATTTGGGGACTGGGCTTTGTTCAGTGCAGCTGTGGTGGGATGTGGGTTTGGGATGAGCTTTGGGGTCCTACTGACCCTTCCCACTTGGCTGTGCAGCCTCACCTCGCTCCATCCTGCCTGGGTGATGTCCCCAAACTGGGGAGCACTGGGGAACATCTGGGGAGCCCTGAGCCCTCCATGGAGCTGCACCAGAGTGGGTTCTGATCCCCCTGTCCCTTTGTGGTGTCACAGCCCCACAGGGGATGTTTGTGGCACTGGGGGAGCTGCTGGGGCTGAGCCCCCTCCCTGCCAGGCCCCAGCATCCATCCTGGCCGAGCAAGGCAGCTCCAAGGTCAGCATCCCCTCCAGGGCTCTCCCACTCCTCAGGGGTCACTCATGCCGAGGCACAAGAACAGGGCAGCGAAGCAGAATTGCTGCTTGAGTTGCTTTTTTTTTTTTTTTCATTAAAAAAAAAAAAAAAAAGGAGGCAGGGAGAAACATCAAAATCAACCCCCTGCCCCCACAAATCCTTCCCTTGTCTGGGAGTATTAAAAACATCCTGGAGCTGGGGCTGGAGGAGGATTTCTGCCAAGACACTGACCCCTTGTGGAGTTTGCAAAGGTCTTTGGATCTCTTGTTCTCTTCGAAAGGCAAGGGAGAAAAAAAAAAAATAAAAAACAAAACGCTTTGAAACCTTTGCTCGGTCCTTTGCAGGCAGAGCCATCAGAAGATTTATTCAGAAACGGGGGCTGGGGGTGATTGATGGGATCACAGCCGAGCCGCGTTGTGCGCTGGTTACAAATTGCGCAGATATTCCACGGGACGTGAGCTCCAAGCAGCACGGGATATATTACACTGCAGGGAAAAGGGGAGCTCAAAACCAGCTGGCCCACTGTAACAACTCCAGCCACTTCTCTTTGAAGAGGAGATGATCTCCATCTGGGTTTAATACAAACCATGATGGACTGACAGCGGCTCTCGGAATATCTTATACAAACGGCACCGTTCCCGCTTACTTTTTTCCAGAGCTGTCTCATTGCTTTATTCAGTGTTTTATCCCTTTCCTCCCCACCCCTGCTCTGTTGTCTCCTCGTGTTGGCCACTCCTTGTGGAGCTTTAGGAGCTGCTGGGGGTTGTTTCTCAGCAGAGGAAGGGATTTCTGAGCGGGGAAGGCGATGCCATGTGTGGGAGCACGGAGCTGAATTGGCTACCTAGAAATACAGGCCAGATGTGAGCAGGGGAAGGGAAGCTGGAATGCATTATCAGGAAGGATGTGTCTCCTCTGGAGTCAATCCCCCAGCTCTGGCTGTCCAGCTGTGTGTTGTGATGAGCACTGAGGACACCCCAAAACCTTCCAGGCAGCACCAAGTCCTGCTGAACCAGGCTCTGTGGTGCCCTGAGGATCCATCCCCAACATCTGCTGTAAAATCTTCATCACTGCACAAAGGAATGTCCTGGCCAGGTTTTGGTAGCCCATGAGTGGGAGGAATTGGTGAATGGATGAGATTCCTTTTAAGCACTTGTTGTTCCCTAGGATCAAAGGTTTCTCCATGAGCAGTCTCATATTTTGGCTTGTTAGGAAGTCGTGGTGGTTTTATTTAACTCCCCTGGCTGGATAATGGATCATTTAGCACTGATTTTGTTCCCTGGCCTGGTTGAGCTCTCAGACCTGACTTGTGTTGTGGATCTCTAATGGCAAGTCTGGGATTTTTGGTGTGAATTTGTTGTTATGAATTAATATTCCTGACACACCCCCTGCCAGGAAATAGCCCTTAAAATCCAACTGCAGCTCAGAGTGCTTCAGTTCCCTGCCTCAGTGCTCCTGGGGAGCACCCATAAATACCCATGGGATGAGAAATCCTGATTTTTAGTGGTTCCTACAACTATTTGCATCCCCTGAGATAGCTTGGCCCTGGGGTTTTGGGATGGAGAGGGGGTTGTCTCCTTCCCACTCCATCTCAGTCTCCTGCACCTCAAGGAGCTGAGCCTGGGGTGGGTGAAACTTCCAGAGCTGAGCTCTTCACCCTTGAGATTAAATGGGCAAAATGTGGGGGAATTGTCCCCCCTGGGAGCTGCAGGCCACTGTTTTATATTTTATAGACCAATCTTTGGATGGTGAAGTCCTGGTGATGCTCCCAGGGAGCTCCAGCTCCCAGACAATCCGATTTTGGTCTCCTTTGGAGGACTTTTTTGGGCCAAAGAGTGCTGTGATGTCTGTCCTGGGGGAAGTGCTGGGAGGACAGAGCAAAAACTCTGAATTTCTGCAAGCCCAGGCAGTCCTGGCTGAGCCTCCCCGCTCTGGTGGGGTTACAAAACTCTGACATGGCTTTCTCTGAGATACTAATTAGGGATGGACAAACCAGAGGGAAGAAAAGAAGAAATCCCTTTGCACTCGTTGTGGGGTTAAACAAAGTTCAGCTGACTTTCTTCCTCCCCCCTGTGTTATTTTTCCCTTCAGTGCAGGCTTTGCTCACCCAGCTTCCAGCAGGGTTGGGATGCAGAGATGCTGCAGGATTTCCAAACCAGCCTAACCTAAACCTGAGGGACTCAGAGCAATGCTGGTCTGCTCCTGGCTCTCCAAACAGGATCAATTTGTGCACTGTGCATCCTGCAAAGATCTGGATGCTGCTCAGGGTAGCAGATCTTTATTTCCCCTTTTTCAGGTGGGGTTTGGAAGAGCTGGGGCTGAGCTTGGTGCCCTTGGGACCCCCATCCCAACCTGGCTGCTTTTGGTGTTTGTTAATGGCTGGACTTGACCTTAGGGGTCTTTTCCAGCCTAAAAGATTCTCTAAATCCATAAATCCTCTCCGTGTTGCTGCTGGCCTCTCTGTGAGTTCAGCTCAGCGAGTACAAAACCCTGAGCTTTTTAACAAATCCCAAGGAGCAGGGAGTGAATTAACACGCCCCAGTGGCCCTGGCTGGGCTCTGCTCCTCTCCTCTCCAGCAGGATTCTCCTCCTGCCACCACAATGGGCTTGTCGCTGGCTAATGAAGCTCTGCATCCCACTGCAGCATTCCTCTGATGCATCAGGAAATTGTTATCATTTTTCTCTGGCACGGGGTTTGATAAGCAATTGCCTTTGGCCAAAAGCCGTGCCAAGATTTTGCTGTTTGTCAGGGAGCTAAAGATGTGACATTGCAAGGCTTGTAATTGGGATAATTTAACACCTCATTAGCAGGGAGCAGGAATGGCCCCATCTCTTACCCGTGTTTGGGGCAGTTTTTGATAAATCCAGCAGTCTTTGGCAAGGGTAATTTTTAAAATGGAAATATGGACATATTTCTCCATAATTATTAATTTTCAAGCATAGAGGAGAAACTTTTTGGCAGCGCTGTGATAGGAAATCTGGAGTGAGCCATGCCCCAGTTTGGTAAGATGGGAAATAATGGACTGTGGGCTAAACCCTAAATCTGGTTTCAGGCAAGTCCCTTCTTTTTAAAGAATTGTAAAATGAAGGTGATATTTAGAATTTCAGTATCTTTGTAGGGTGGTGCCATCAGTGATCGTTCCCCTAATTAATCATCACTCTTTGGGCTTGATGGGCAAGGAGAAAGTGGGGAGTTTTGTTTTGTAGGGCCTGCAATGCCCTGCCCTGGTGGGATGCTGGGCTCTGGAGCATCCCAGCCTTGTGAGCATCCTGCATCTCCCTCCCATGGATTTTATCACACCCAGGGGCTCTCCTGATCCACAATCCAACCCAGGTTTCCTCTCCCTGCTGTGCAAAACCTCTCCAGCAGCTCCCAAGGGCTTCTCCTCTCCTCCAGGCTGGGCAGCCTGTTGCTTTTGGAGGCTGTGCTCCCCTGGCAGCCTTCCAGGTGTATATTTAGGGAGGGAGATCATACCTTCCATCTCAGGAATAACCAATGATGACTTAATTTAGGGCATGAAAATTAAAAACTCCCTCTCCAAGTGCAGAGCTGCAGCCTCTGTGATTTCCCCACTGGGTCCCTCCTGGTCAGCTCTGGGCACCTGGGGGTTTTCTGGGGGTTTTCTGGGGGTTTTCTGGGAGCAGGAATGTGTGGAAGGAGGCACAAGGACCAGTCTCCAGTGCTGGTGTCCAGCTGTGTAACTGGGCATCACTACTGGAGCTGAATTCCATGGGAGGCTCTTTGCCATTTTTGGCAGAGAGATGGTTCTTTAAAAAAAAAAATAATAATAATTTTTAAATCTCTTTGGATCATTAATACAACTTTACATCCCTGGAGGTTTTCCTGGGGCACCTCCAGAGAGCTGTGTTGGTCAGTGCTGACAGATGGGCTGCAGAGCTGGGTGTGAGCTCCACCCTGGCAGGGAAAACCATCTCAAAACCATCTCTGGTGTCCTTGACACGGGCTGGACTTTGCTCCCACAAATGGTTGTGGCTCCTTTGGTTCCTGTGGAATTCAGGATTCCTCCTTTCCTCACTGCCAGGTGAGAGGCTGGGCTGGACCAGTGGAAATGTCCCTGCCCATGACAGCAGAGTGGAATGAGCAGATTCCAACCCAAGCTGAGATTCTGTGACCCTGGGAGAGCCCAGCAGAGCTGCTCAGCTCCTTTACACCCAGCTTTATTTGTAAATCTGGGATTAGCACCAAAACTGGGCTCCCAAATTCCTTTTCCTGCAGCTTGGGGCTCACCTCTTGTATTTAATAACAGCGTGGAGGGGTTGGGAATGGCTCAGAGATTGGTAAAGCCCTGGAGACCTGCAGGACAAAAAATTGTGTGTGCTGCCAGAGAAACGCTTTCATTCTGCTCCTGGAAGCTCAGCTTTCCCCTCTGCTGCTGATCACACCACTTTTTTCACCTCCTCTATCAGCTGTATTATCTGAAGTGTGCTCTGAGTGAGTGCAATGTTGAAAGGCCCCAGAGTTAATTGGCATTAAGGATGGAGTAGTGTTATTAGGTGTGCCTTAAAGTAACAATCTCCATTTTGGTCTATTTACTCTGTACTACTGAGTAAATGTGCAGATAAAAGAAGGTGGAATTAGCACTTCTCTTGCTTGCACTAAAGCCAAGCTGCATTATTTTCTTTTCTGTGGGTTTAGGCCTAAAAGTAGCTCAGGTATGTGCAAGTTTAAACAAGACAAACCAGGGCCCCATTAAAAATTACTCTCTCCTGGATAATATTCAACACAGGATTAATAGTAAAGAGGCTGATGTCATGCCAGAGCTCCCGTGACCCTTTGCACTTCTTTAGCACACTGCTGAAAGAAAACGTTCCTGACACACAGGGCTTGTCCTGCTGGAAAATCTGATGCTGCCTTTTTTTCCAGGAGCAGAGGGAGAGGCGTTCTGAGCAACGCAAGAAAAATTAATTGGGAATTAGGAACTTAACCTGAGCAGCCACCCTTCCCTCAAAACCACCTGGCTGCTGTGTCCATCCCAGCTCCTGATGATTCCCAGAGCATGGGGGAGCCCCCTGTGATTCTCCTTGTGCAGGATCCTGCTCCCTGCCCTCCCTCCCTGGCAATTCCAGCAGGTGCCAGGCAGGGATGGGCTCTGCTCCCTGCTCCACTCTCTGCTCTCACTGCCAGCTGCTGGAACAGCTGGAGCAGCTGGGGCTGGAGCTGTGCAGGTTTTCCAGGGATCCAGGGCAGTGGAATTGCTGCCAGGTCCCACCAGGCTGCAGCTGGCTGGGGATAAAAGGGCAGTGCAGGACTCTGCTGGGTTTAGATGGGATCAGTGAGGTTCTTCATCTCTTCCATTTTGAAACTGGTTTTATCTTCCTGCCTAGGCTGGGCTCTAAACCCCTGATTTGTTCTTCAGGGGTTTAGCTGAGTCAGGTTGTGCACTCACCAGCCTGGGAATTCCCAAACTGGGCTGGAAAAGGGCTGGATTCAGGCAGAGCTCTGGGGTTGTGAGCAGCTCCCTCGATAAGGAGTTGGGTGTGCTGTGCAATAATCAGGGACTCTCATCTCGGCATCTTCACAACCATTAATTAGCAGATTGCCCAAGATCAGTCACCTCCTTTTCCCTGTGCCTGTAGGGACAGGGAAATGTCCCAGCTCTGTCCTGGTGTGCAGCCTGTGGCACTGGAGGGACAAAGTGGCAGTGCCAGAGCCTGTGTTTCCTCATGAGAAACCCCAAAGGATCTGCTCATATTGAACTTGTCCAGGTTTGTCTCCCAGGTTTCAGTGCATCAAGATAGGTTTGGGCAGGAAATTACCAATAGCTCTGGTAATATTGATCATTGTGCCTGGTTATCAATGCCTCTGCTCATTGTTTTTTGTCCCCAGAGATCATATTTTCCTTAATTTTATCGTGGGAATGAATCCACTGAGATACTTCTGCTCCTCCAGGGATGCTCAAGGTCCCCTTTGGAGCTCAGGTTTGTACTTGCAGGCCAGGAATGTCCTTGGTAACAATATCAACACAACCAAAAAAAGACATTTCCCAGCATTTTTAAGCAGAAATCACCATGAGAATCCATGGAACCACTTGCTATCTCAGCCAAATTTTGCTGCACTTGAGGTGGCCCTGCAAGGAGTTTAACCCAGTTTAAATTATCCCAAAAAAACTGGTTTTGCACTTGAGATGTTTCACTACTTAAAGCACCACAAAAACTCTTAGAGTAGCTACTTAGGTGTGATTTTTTTTTTTTAAATAATTCTAACGAAACTGCTAATGATTAATCAGCACCAAAGCCTCTGCCTTAACCTCATCAGGTGCAAACATTTTAACCCTTGAATAACACAAGTGCCTGAAGGTGTTCGGTTGCAGGCTGGGTATGAAATAAATGGGGCAGAAATGAGGAGAAAAGAGATTGATGTGATTTAGTGCAGGGTTGGTGAAAAGCACCTCGGTTATTGCCCATCAGCTCTGCCCTTGATGGAGCACTTGGGTGTGGGGAGGAGAGGTGGGATCACACCCCCGAGCTTTGAAATCCTGGGTTTTAATTTTTTTTCCCCCCTTTACAAACCTGTTTAGTTCAGTAGGTGAACAGGGGGAACTGGAAATTTTCTGATTCCTCATGGATTTCCAAAGCTGTGCTGCAGCAGTGCCTGCTCTGCTCAGCTGGGGTTTGACTTTCTGGGCTCCCTATTGCAGTTTCCTCTCAACAGCTGACACAAAATTGCAAAAATCCTGTTTATTAAGAGAAATGATGCTAAATTTTAATGCAGGTTTTTGCTGGGGCAGAACTCAGAGGCTGTGATGGATCCAGCAGGCTTGAAACAATTTCTCTCTATATTTTGGGAAAGGATTCCCAAAAAGTTCCTGTTCCCCTGGTCAGGGTGGTGCTGCTGTCCTGTGTGAGGCAAGGGTGTTGTCCTGCCTGGTTTTTAGAGGATGTCACCTTTGGTTTAGAATTCCTGGCTTGGAGGATGCTGCATGATTAGCAAATCCATGGCACAAACCTGAGTGCTTTTATTGGATTATATTTTTTATTTATGGGTTTGTCACCACTTAGAGGACTTGCCTTTGCTGTGGCAGGGACAGAGGAGCACTGACACAGCCCCAGGGCTGATTCCTGAGGCTCAGGATCCATGCTGGGATCTGGGAATAAAAATGGAGCTTCACAGAGAATGCTGCTTCCAAAATGAACAGAAACTGGCCCAAACTGAGCTGAAAAAAATTCTGAGCAAATGTGAATGAGCCTGAAATTGTGGTGTCTTGACTTTTTTGGCTCAAGGTGAAATCCCAATATGCCAGCAGGGATTGTTCATGACTTTATTTGTCCCCTGTGGGGATTTTTTAAAGCCTAATATTATAAATGAGGCAGCTGATGTGTTTTACAGAATCTCTTCTATGATTTTTGAGGTTTTTTTGGTGACCTCAAACAAGATAAAAGTATTAATGAGTTATCTGAGAGCATCTGGGGAGCACAAGGCTCGGGAATGGTTGGGTTTGATAACCTTGGAGTTTTTTTCCCCACTTAAATGACTCTATGATTTTGGAGAAATAAACCTGACTTTTCTAATACAGATTTCTTCTTTGATAATCCTGATCTTGGTGGTGTTGCCAAAGCCTGACCAAAGGCTTTGGGCTTGGCTTTGAAACATCCAGTCTAAAATGTTTGTTCCTGGACCAAAGTCATCCCTGGAGTGACTTCACTGAGGCTCGTGGGGCTGACAGGAAAAATCTGGGCTATTTAAGGCTGCAAATCTCTGCAGCAGTTCCCAGGAACTCGCTTGTGTGTACAAACAGCTCAGATGAAATCAGCAGCAAAAACATTCTGTTTCTCTTGGAAGCTGTTTACAAAACATCTCAGCAGCACTGGAACAGGATTTATTTGTACTCAGAGGCTGCAATGTCCAAAAGCAAAGCAGTGACAGCAAGGATGGAAGGAGCAGCCACTTCTGCTTCCTGAGCCCTCATTTGGGTGGCTTCAGGGATCCTCATGGAAAATCAAGATGCTGGGATGAAGATTGGCACTTTCATGTTGAATGTGAGCAACCAAGCTGCAGCTGGAGGTGAAAAAGGCATTTGGGTAACAATCCTGGAAGGCCAGACAGGGGTTAGGAGGAAAACTCCAGAGTGGGATTATTTCTTACAGATTCCTGGGAGTTTTCCCATTTTTAGAGTGAACACTTAAACCAGCCAGAATAAATCTGGGGAGTTCTTGCCCTGTTTCACTTTTTTGAAAAACTTTTTGGAAATGAACTCAAGGAAATCCTGGCTTTGGACAGAGACACTGAGTGGACAGAGTGGCACAATTCGACTGATCCCTGTGCTGGTGGCAGAGACATCCTGTGATGTCCTGGGATGATGGAAGTGGCATTTGGGATGTGTCTGATGTGGCTTTCCCTGACAGAACGGGCTCAGCTCCCCCAGGTTCAGGGTCCTGAACGTTTCCTCCTGCTGAGCAGCCTCAGCTGGCAGCTTCAAAGGCTGCTCAGCCCAAACCAAAAACCTCAAGAAAGGATTCAGCCACGAGAAAACCCAGAGGCCACGTGCCGTGCATATGTCTGATAAACCACTCCCAAGTTTGTTCCTATCAAGCTTCAAAAAAAAAAAAAAGGCATCTCATGGTTTGCATTTCCCTTTTCCTGTCAGAAAGCCAAAAATGCAGTTTTCAGGCCACGCCTCTGTGTGCAAGTTGCAATAATTTATTTAAATCAGTTTGGGCTGATGTCATCAGTTGTCCTTTAGGGCCTGGAGGGAGCTTGGATTTTAGGCTGGGACTACCCAAAAATGAGATTTTTGGGGAGATCAGAAGGCAAAGCAGTGACTGACTGATGCTTCCAAAGATCAGCTTGACTTGCCAGTGGAGGGAGAAGAGCAAAGGCTGGCTGGGGGATGTGCACAGGAGGGGCTGGGCTGCCCTTTTTGGTGGGAAAAGCTTTTCTGTGCTGTGACAGGCAGCGCAGGAAGCCTGGTGGGAAGCTCTGGTGATGGTTTCAACGCCTCACATTGAGAGCAGAAGCCTTTGAGATAAAACAGGAACGTGTTCTGCAAGCTGCCATTAGCACACAGCCAGTGACTTTGCAGATGGTTTGAATTCTTCCTGATCAGATGGGGAGGGTGAGAAGGGAACCCAGAGCCTGGAGCTGGGGGGATTCCACAGGCTCTGACAGATGTTGGGCACCACTTTGGGAATGCTGGGGAGGAAAAAAAATAAATCTCAGTTTCACAAATGCTGGTGCTTTTTCCTTTGGGAGAGGAGCATTCCTGGGCTCTGGGATCAGGAGAAACCTGATTGATCAAGGTCGTAGCTGTTACCTGCAGCTCTCATCTCCCAAAAGATGGGAGGGAAGAGAAGGGGATGGGTGGCAGCAGGAAAAGGGGTGGGAGAGCCTTGGGGATGGGGCAGCAGCTCGTGCTGAGCTCACAGGGATGGAGAATCTGGGAATGTCAGCCTGGAGCTGTTCAGAGGAGCTGTTCCCAGTGATATCATGTCCTGTTTGCTCTCAAACTTTTGTCAGCCAAGAATTTCCATGAGGAATTTTCGCTTCAGCTGCTCTGGGGCAGATTTATTGGGGCAGGGTTTTATTGCATCTGTCAGAATCCTGGGGGCTTTGGGGAAACAGAAACCTTCCTCCTGTGGAAGGGTAAAAAATGTGGGGGAAGCCCAGGGCTTGTCTGCAGTTGGGATTTTGGGTTTGATGGGGCACCCTGAGCATGGGAGAGGCTTTGGAGTCCCCCCAGAGAGTTTGGGGAGCCCTGGGTGAGCCTTGGGGTCATGGGGTGGTTGCAGAGAGCAGCTCCTTCCAAAGATGGGGAAAAGGAGGAAGGGAAATTCTGGCACTCAGTCTGTCAAATATGGACACATGAGGGAACTCCTGGAGGCATTTTGGGGTTTGTAGTAACAGAACTGCCTGTGTGAGCAGTGCTGAGCAATGGCACCAGTCTGGACCTGGGCCACTGCTGCTGTCAGGCTGGGAGAGAGATTTTTGTCCTGTTTATTAAGCACTGGAGCGTCCCTGGGGCACCCACTCTCTCCCTGGGGCAGTTTGATGGATTTTAATATCAGAAGAACTGTTAGGTGCTGGTTATCCCCCTGTATTTCCTGCAGGATTTGCCCCATGGAATCCTCACAGCCCAGCGAGATGCTGGTGGTAAATGGGCAGGTGGCTGCAGGGCAAATTTTGTTTAAAAAATACAACCCCAAAAGGATGCTCTGTCTGCCCCTTCCATGCCCCCAAGAGAAGGTTCCTAAAAGAGCAAAAATTTGCCTCCAAGAGCACCCTCTTAAAAATATTATTGCCTGATCTTCAAGCAACCTCTTGTGTTGTACTTTGCCTTGATGTAGGAGGGAAATGCTTTGTCTGTGTCACTGAGCACAATCAGTTCCCAATGTTCTGAACACCAGACACGCTCTGGTTCCAGCCTTTGGCCCTGGGACCTGAGCTTGGCTTGTATTTACAAGCCCAGTAATTGCTGTCCTGAACCTGTTATCAACAGAGATACATGCAAGGGAAATTGCAAGGTTATGGTTGAAGCTTGCAGGGGTTTAGACTAACAAATATTTTAGCCTGAAGATATATTCAGCTTGATTTTGCTTTTAAGAGGCTCTGGGTAAAATGAGAAGTTGCCTGTCAGATTTGATGGGGTCAGTAAAATTCAAGCATGCTCGACTGTAATTAACATTTGAAAAGAATTTGCTTAGGAATTAGCTGTTGGCAGTGCAGAGCAGCTCCTTGTGTGGAAGCAGAGCTGCCCATCAGGGTCCATCCTGTCCTGGGCAGTGCAGGAAGGGAAATCCAGCCTTTTCCACTTGTCTCCCTCACACTTACTGCAGGATTCCTCATGGGATGCTGACTGGATCAACCACAAGGGATTCCATTCAGGAATGTCATAATCATCCCAGAACTTGCTGAAGGGAAATTTCTGCACTGATGGGGAGGGATAAATTTACAACTAAAAATGTTTAAAGAATGGTGTGATCTGGAGGCTGAATGTCACTTATCCATGGAATAACTGCTGGGAAATCTCTGCAGCAATCCCCAGGTGGGGTTTGGTCTCCAGCCACTGCTGCTGGTGGGAGCAAGAGCAAATTGTGTTGGAAAATCCTAGAAATCCTCCCTGTGGGCTGGTTCCTGACAGGAGCTTTGCCAGCTCTGGGCTCCTGGTGGCTGTGCCAGCCCCAGTGTGACTCCACACGAGCCACCAGGGAATCCCTGGGACACACCTGGGGGTTTGATGAAGGGCAGCCCTGCTCTTATGTATCAGAATAATCTATACTTGAGAAAGAAACCTCAGAAAAAAAATGGTTTCTGGCTCCTTTTTCTGCAGTTCCCAGCTCCTGAAGCAGTGACAGTGGATTGTGCTTTCTCCTGCCCACAGATGAAAGGCATCCCAGTGCAGATGGGAAATAGAGAAGTCCCCAACTTGGCCTTGACCTGGTCATTTGTCACTGTAAAGACAAGGAAAATTTCAGTTTTTCCTGAGTGGCAGTAGAACAGCCCTTTGTCATCATCACTTAATGACAACTACTCAGACTTCAGATTTCAAAGCATTCAGGGAAAGAAAATCTTTTTTGTTGAGATCACAGGGAAAATGAGGTTTCAGTTTATCAAAGCTTTGGCAGTTTGGCTCAATTTGCCAAATCCTTCCCTAATAAATAACTCGACAGGCTTTGTCAGGGAACAATAGTGTTACTTAATAGTGCTCTGTAATTAAGGAATTGCATTGATAGACACCCAAAGGATATTTTTGGTCGGTATGGATTGGAGCTGCAGGGATGGGAGCTGGTTTTGGAGAGGCTTAGAGAGCAGAAATGACTTCTGAGAGCTCAAGGTGCCATCTCTAAAATGTTAAACCAAGCTGTGCCTCAGCTGTTTTTCTATTTAGAACAAGACAATGTGTTTGATGAATGGGAGATAGGAGGGGGTTTTAAATACGCTGTAAAATCCAGACATCAGTGAGGACTTGGAAGTGTGGAGCCAAGCAGTGGTGGATGGGCAGCATTTCTGTTAATTAGGCTCATTAATGTGCCAGCAGCTGTTAATGCTGGGGACAGATGATGCTATTGAAGAGCATCTGTTTTGTTTTCTCCTTTATAACTGGTGAGGGTTGCTGGGGCTTGGAGCAACCTGGGCTCGTGGTAGGGGAGGAATGAGGAAAGTCGGAGAGTTTTAAGGTCCCTTCCAACCCAAATCATTCTGCCCTTCTGAACATCTTCAAAAAACAAAAAAAAATGGGGGGAAGAACAGCAAACTGTATGGAGTGCTTTCCATTTAAATAAGGATTCATGGGCTTTTCCCCCAAATTCCCTCTCTTGTTTTTGGAAATGCTGTTGTGCCCTCAGTGCTTGCCTGAGCCCTGCAGGGTGCTGGGGCTCTCTAAGCACAGCTGCCCTGGAACATTCGCTGTGTAATCAGAGTTTGGGCACTTCTTAGCTCTGCCAGACATCAGCCTGGGTAAGGAAAACCCTTGAGGGATTTATTCCCTAACCAGGGCTCCGTGGGGCCAGAAAAAGTCTGAAATAACTGCAGGGATTGTGTCATTCCTTTGTCACCCCCATGTTATCAGAGCTTTACAGACACAACATTGTTCAGAGCCCTGAGCCCGGTGCCGGGCGGGCGCTGCAGCTCCTCTGCCAGCACCAGCTGTGGGCAGTGCTGATGTTCTTTTTAAAACCAGAATTCCAAATTTCTCCTTCCCTTAGGGTCTGTGTGTCACCTCCTGCCCTTTCTGGTGGCACTCGCTGTGTGTGGATGCCAAGTCTTTTGTGAAGGACTCTTGCAGCTCCGGGAGAACGAGATATACCAAATTGATCTGTCCTGTTTTATCTGATGAAGGAACTTTATCTCTTGTACCTTATCTGCTGAGGCCACCCTGTGTGTCTGAACGGGTGGGGATGAGCAGAGCATGGTGGGATCAGACTCTGGGAAGGGAAATGGGGTTGTGCTGCTGTGCAGAGGCTGCTCTGGCTCCCTGGCTGCCCTGCAGAGTTTATTTTCACTGCTGACACCGTGCTGGGGCTCAGCTCCGTGTGCTTCAGGCCACCTTTAGGATGTCCTTGGAGCATTTTCTTGGGCAAGCACACTTTGCTTCAGCTCAGAGCTATCTGGGCTTTCTGATGTTTTCTCCAAGTTAGTTTACCTTCCTTATTGCCTCAGGGATTTGGCAGGGGGGGATTTCTATGTCTGGTTGTTGCCTTGCAAGGCTGATGTTGGGAAAGCCCACCTTGGATTTCCAGCTTTCCTCTGGGTCTGCCACTTCCATGGTAAAATGGCAAGAAGTCTTCATCTCCACAAGGAACTGGGTTGGATTTATCTGAGTGGCACTGATGAAGCAAACAGAGGGTTTGGTTGGAGAGGACATGGGAAAAGGCCTGGGAATGAAAGGTCCTTCAGGGTTGGCAGGTCAAGGATGAGCCAGGGCTGGACATGTGGGAGTTGTGCACAATAGACACCCATTTGGAAATTTAATCCTTTAATTTCCCCTCATCAAGCGGGTCAAAATAACATAACAAAGGCTTTCTCATGGAGATGCAAGCTGTAATTCAGGGCAGCCTTTTTTCATTTCGCATTTTCCCCTGCATAAAGTTCCTGTGTTCTGTTCCAGAAGCAGCAGCAGCATTTGAGAGCCGTAATGAGCGGTCCTGGCAGGACTACAAAGGGCTCTGGAGGAGCAGGTACGCCTGGGATGAGGTAAGTGGTGTCGTTTGGGTGAAATAGGTGTGGAAAGTGCACTCTGCACACGTTAGGCTTCAAAGCCAGCAATAATTACTGCGTTTGAGACTGTATCAGCACCCGGGGCTGCCATTCAAGTCGGGCAGGAATTCTTTGTGCAGGGCTTTTGTTGCCCAGACATCCAAACTCCCAGTGGTTCACCCAGGAACACGAGGGAAGTGTGGTGGCTTTGAGCATGAGTGGGTTTGTGTGGAGCCCTGGCTTTGATGCGTTCATGGGGTGCCCTGTGAGCAAGACATTGCTTTTCAATGGCAAATCCATGGAAGGAGAAGGTGGGATGGGTGGCAACCAGGTGGGTCTTGCATGGTGGCTCCTGGCAGGGCTCTGCTCTCTGGACCTGCTGCTCTCGGTCTCACCTCGTGTCCTTCTGGGTTGAACTGGTGTGTCCCAGATGATGTGTGTTTTACTCCATCAGATGTGCTAAATACAGGATTGTTTAGGGGGTAGAGCAAAAAAAAGCTCTCAAGTGGGATTTGTGATGGAGGAGGTCAGTGATGTGCTCATTTACATTTACTGAAATCATTTAAGTTTATCACTGGCTTGTTAGTGATCCAGGACAAGGAAAAATTTTGATGTACTGAGTTAGAGCTACTCAGCTCCATCACCCCTGTGACTGCTCTGAAGTAACTAAATCCTGAACAATCCTCTGTGAATCAATGTCCCCCCAAGCCTTCAGAACAGGCTCAACGTTCTCCCCGCTGCTCCTGTCCCCTCTCCCAGGGAGCGATTCCCAAAATGGTTCAGATGTCACCAGTGCTGTCACCCTTGTTCTGGCTGAGCCATGACAGCTCAGTGCCACCCTTGGCTGTCACCCATGGGTAAATGTCCCTTTTTGCAAACTGTGGGCTGGCTTTTGCTGCTGCGGGGGCCGGAGCACACAAAGGCGGCGCCGGCCGCTGCCTCAGCCGCCATGGGCAGTTTTAGAGCAGAGCAGGGAACCGATCTAATCTCACAGAGGAACTCTTCTCCCCAAAGAGCCCTTGTGCTGGAACAATAACCACCATGGACACGCTGCCAGCCCAGGCTTGCTGACTCCATTCAAACCCGTGGGCATTTCTTTCCTGGGGCTGGCGGGGTCTCGGCACCTCCCTGGCGCTGCCCACGCTGACCCGGCGGGGCCGTCCCATGGTGGCGACGGCCGGTCTGGGGTCACGGCCAGGCTGGGGTCATGGCCAGGCTGTGGGCACTGCCTGCTCGGGCACAGCTGGGCTGTGGTCACTGCTGGTCTGAGAGCATGGCCAGACTGTGGGCACTGCCTGCTCGGGCACAGCTGGGCTGTGGTCACTGCTGGTCTGAGAGCATGGCCAGGCTGTGGGCAATGCCTGCTTGGGCCCAGCTGGTCTGGGGGCACTGTCCACTCAGGCCCGGCTGGTCTGTGGTAACTGCTGGCCTGTGGGCACCGCCGGTCTGTGGGCACTGCCCGCTTGGGCCCAACTGCTCTGTGGTCACTGCTGGTCTGAGGGCATGGCCAGGCTGTGGACACTGCCCACTTGGGCCCAGCTGGCCTGTGGTCACTCCTGGCTTGTGGTCACTGCTCATCTGTGGGCACGGCTGGCCTGTGGGCACTGCCCACTTAGGGGGCACAGCTGGTCTGGGGTCACTGCTGCCTGGGGGCATGGCCAGGCTGCGGGCACTACCCGCTCAGGCCCAGCTGGCCTGTGGTCACTCTTGGCCTGTGGTCACTCTTGGCCTGTGGTCACTCTTGGCCTGTGGTCACTCCTGGTCTGGGGGCACAGCTGGTCTGGGGACATGGCCAGGCTGTGGTCACTTCTGGCCTGTGGGCATTGCCCAGTCGGGCCCACCTGGCCTGTGGTCACTCCTGGTCTGGGGGCACTGCTGTCCTGTGGTCACTGCTGTCCTGTGGTCACTCCTGGTCTGGGGGCACTGCTGGTCTGGGGACATGGCCAGACTGTGGGCACTCCTGGCCCGTGGTCACTGCTGTCCTGTGGTCACTCCCGGCCTGTGGTCACTCCTGTCCTGTGGGCACTGCCCGCTCGGGCCTGGCCCGGCCTGGCTGCCATGGCCTGCTCCCAAAGCGCCGCTATGGCCGGAATGCGGCCCCAGGGCGGCCGGGGGCTCCTGGAAAGGCCCTGGCAAACCCAACACAGCGCAGCTTGTCCGGCAGACAATAAGGGATGTGTTGTGGTGGCATGAATGAGCTGAGCCAGGGCATGTCAAATGTTTACTCTGGGCTTCCACGGCACCGTCAGATGAGGGCCGAGGCCTCCCCTCCTCCTCCGAGCGGTGAAGGCCGCTGTGGGAACGTTGGGTTGAGCTTGGAGAACCCAGGCCTTTTGTAGCCTCAACAAACCAAATCAACAAAGCCAGCAGGAATAGGATCCTGGGATGGTTTGGCTTGGGAAGGATCTTAGATCATCCAGTTCCAGCCCTTGCTATGGACAGGACCAGTGATGGATGTCGTTTTAGTTGGTGCTTTGAGGATCCCATTATCCTGCTCAAACCCTCTCTCAGGATTCCCTTCAGCAGTGCAACCACCCATCATTAATGCCATTGTGTATCCTAACACCTTTCAGCATTCCCAGGTCCCCCATTCCCAGTGGTGAGGTGGGAGAGATGTCCCTGCAGTTTCCATGTTGTTGATGGTACAAGCTGCTCCTGTGACCCTGTGCATAGAGGATTTGGTGAAATCCCTGCTCTGAGATGGATCTGAGCGGTGCAGAGACATCATTAACATTCTCTAACAGTTCCTGGGGCAAGTGAGGCAGCTTCAGGCGAGCCCTGCACTGTGCCAGGGGCCAATGCCACCAGCTTGGTGGCATTTGTGCCAGCTGCCCAGAGCGAAGGGTTTGCAGCCCCCAGACTGGGATTTGTGCATTGTATCTGCTCCTCCTGGCAGTGCTGAATCCCATTTATTACAGAGAACTTCACAGGCTTTTAATGAACCTTCCTGAGCTTAATTTACAACTTGGGGAAAGATAGACAAGGTGACAAAGGGAACTGAAATATGAAATTATTTTAATTGCAGGGGAGGACAGTTTGTAGGCTTCAGAATCCAAGTCATTTATTTTAATGATCTCCTCTGCCCTCAACACATAATTACCATTCCCATTCCGAGCTGGTTTCAGGAGAGGTATGCAGGGAAAGCTGGTTGGACCTGTTCAGGCGGCAGAACTTTTGGCAACTCATAATCTGAGACGAAAAACGAATTAAAAGCAAAATATATTGTCATGTCAGAAACACTTTTCATTTAAGACACGCTGGGTTTTGCCTCGTTTCCTGGAGACAGCTGTGGTCCATCTGAAAGCAGCAATCCAAGGCACACGGCACTGCTTGAGTGCCTTTCCAACCCTACATGGTAAAACACTTGGAAAATCCCTCGGAGTCAACACAGGGGCCAAGGGGTAACACGACCTTTGGGGGGAGGAGATGGAAATGTCTCATTTCCCTCTTACTCCTTGCATTGGTGGGTTGGATTTTCGGGGTGGTAATAAAAAAATATGGACTTTGAGAAATGGATGATGCTTTTCCTGCGTGGATATCTGATTTTGGCTGGTCCTGCTCGAAACCAGCTGGAGTTTTTCAACCCCTGTGGAAGAGGGGCTGTCTGTGAGCAGCTCCAAGCTGTTTGCATGGAGTTCAGGTCCCTCAGTGTGAAAAACTGGATGTTGCTGGAGTCTCCTGTGGATGTTTGGGCACATGGACATTTTGGTGCATCCTGACTTTTCCAGTGTGGCTTCTGGGGGGTGATTAAAGGAGGTTGTGTTGTAATTACCCAGCTTGGCTTAGCTCTGCCTCTGCTTCTCCAGGAGCTCTCCAGCTGAGCTTGGCCTGGTTTCCTCAGAGTTAAAACCCTGCTGTCCCTCAGAAACCTGAACACCAGCCTCAGCTTTTCCTCTGGCAGGGTGGGAAAGTGGGAGGAAATTGGGTGTAACCTGAGGAAGCTGGAAAGCAAAGATGAGCCCAGGCTGGCAGGACTCGTGCCAAGGAGCGGGTTCTGAGCCAGGCTGATGCGCCTTCCTGCAGGGAAAGGAGGTGAAAATACATTTTTCTTACAGGGATCATTAAGTTCCTTGGATTGGACAGTTGTGACACAGTTTCTTGATTATTTTCAGATTTATTTTTTTTTCAACCACAAGGATGGGTTGTGGACCAAGTGATCATGGAGTCATTAGGGTCTGTTAGCTCCATGTAAAGTGGTCATGAATATGTGGCAAAATGGGACAAAATCCAAAGGCACCTGGACTCTCCATCCACCTGCTGGAATAGGCTGGCTGGGATTTCACATGAAGTCATGCAGCACCAGAAATTGGGGTTTCAGGGGCACTGTGGGACTTGAGGCCCAAAATCTCCCTTGAGAGTCAGCAAACTGCTCGTGCCCAGGGGCACAGCAACTTGTCCCAGTGCTGGTGAGTTGCTGGAGTGGAAAACCAAAGATTTCCAAGCTAATATTTCCCAAAATTGGCATTTTGACATCTTTGAGGTTGATTTGTTATCTGAAAGATTGGACAGTGTGGAGCAGGTAGAACTGGCACTGGTGCAGCTCTGGGTTCGTGGCTACTGCTGATCTGGCTTTAAGGCTTAGCAACAAGAAATAATAAATTAATTTTCCTGAGTAGCTCTGCCTCCTTGGCCAGACCAGTCTCCAGAATGAAGTGCTCCTGGCCTGAAGGAGAAGTGTGACATTCCTCCCCAAAACAAAATATCACAGGTCCTTCATGTGCTCACCCCAGCACAGCCTCCCTGGCCCGGCTCCAGGCCTGCCTCCAAAGTATTTGCTTTAAAACCACACTTTGAAAAAAGCTCCATCAAAAAGAATGTGAAGGATGCAGAGTTTAGGTCTTAAAATTGGGAAATAGTACAAGAAAGCTGCTTTTGTAAACTTCTTTCAGCCCCCTTGTGCAATAACCCAGCCTGCTTTCTGCTGCTGCTGGCCACGAATGGAAGAAGTGATGGAAGGAAGAGGCCATATGGCCTTTTTCTGCTTTTTGTGCTGATTTTCATGCTTGGCAGCATGGGCTGGGGAGGGGGATGCTCTGGTCCAGCCATGGGAATGGGGGTGATGTGCTGAGGGGAGCTCAGGGGTCTCCTGGCTGGTGTCCTGGGACAGCTGGAGGGTTCAAAGCTCGTGGGACGATTGTTTGGGAGTGAAATGGGGCTGGGCTTGGTGAGCTCAGCCACCAGCATGAAGGGACTCAGGCCTGGCCTCCCTTGGCCACTCTCCTGGGCTTCCTTTGCTAATTCCCACCCCGGGGAGGCCTCTGTGCCCAGGGTTGGTCACTGTTGGTGTGCAGGTGCCCAAACCCCATCAGCAGTGTCCCTTTTCCCTCCTCTCACTGTCCTTGGTGCAAAGGGGTTCCAGGGCTGGTTCTCCTTCCTGGCTCTGTTTCTGCCCAGGTCCTGTGAGGGTCATGAGTGACAAAAACATCTCAGACCGGCTCCTGTCTCCCTTTCCAGTCTCTACTTTTTAGGGAAAATATCTTTTGTTTGTTTTGATGTTCAGAGGTTGAGGAGGGGATTTCTGCCTTCTTTTTTTTTTTTTTTTTTAACCTGAAGGAACAGCCGTTTTCAGACAATTCAGACTTAGGAAGTGGGAATCAAATTTCTTTCTTAATCCTGTGGGTTTTTTTTAAATGAGGGTGTGTGAACTACAAGAAGGATCTTGTTCAGCCCCTCACTTGCTGATTTACGTCCAAGCCAACAGAGCCAGGCTTGAAACTTTGATGCTGCTGGGGAAAAAACAGGGAGAAGTGGAGGGAAGGTTGTGGGATTGGTGGTGCTGCTCAGCAAACAGAAAGAGGAAAAGGAGAGTGATTTCTCATTCTGCTTCCTAACTCCAAACACAACCCAAAGTTTTTATAAACTTTCTGCTCAGGTTTCAGGAAACTGCAAATGAAACTGCATTCCTCTGTGTGTTGGTCTTTTTTTTTTTTTTTTCATTTCTTCCTTTTGCCCTCTTTCTTTTGGAGATGTAATAAAACATCATCACCTACAGGGCTGTGGCCTTTAAAAGCATTCTCTGGAGGGCAGGCGAGGAGTGGAGGCAGATTGACTGACAGCTGGAATAAAACCTCTTTATTATCTCTGGGATTATAATTTCCCTCTATTCTGGGTGTTGGAGCAACAGGAGCTTGGTTGTCTCTGTTCTCACTGGCATCTCCTGTGCTGTAGCATCCCTCCCCCATCAACTGAGGACACTGAACTTCTCATCACCTAGAAAATAATGATTTTTTCCAAAACTTGAAGGCTTTGAATGTAGCTAGTGAGAAAAAGATGAGCTGTTAAATAAGAATATAAAAATAGGAGTGGGGCTGGACCAAACTGGGGACAGAGCAGCCACAGCAGGATGTGCTCACAGCATTGTGTGGCTGCAGGGAGTCTGTCCTTCACCAATCCCTTTTATTCTTTAAACTGGTTTTGGGGGGGGCAAAACTGGCAAATCTCTAATCCAGCAGCTGTTCTGGAGCTGCAGCTCCCAGGCTTGTCTGGAGGGAGCAAGGAATGGGGAAATGGCAAAGCTGGGGGTAAAAACAAATGGGATCATCTTTAAAGAGAGTCATGAGCCACGTCTGGGGCTGGGTTTAAGCAATTGAAGGCAGTGGATGCTGGAGACTGCATTGGGGTGGGGTGGGCTGGAGCCTGCTGGCTGGAAAGTCTGGAAAAAAACACCTTTTTGGGGTGATTGCTGGAGTTTTCCCTGTGTCCCTGTCAGGATTCTCCAGGAGTGGGCACAGCCTTTTCCTCAGTGCACTCCTGCTCCTTGGCACAAACCATCCATGGGCAAGGAAATTCCTGCTGGGGAGGGCTCCTGCAAGCCAAATTGCTCTTAATAATTAATTTCTGAAAAGAATACAGCACATGTGTGTAAAAATGACCCCAAAATGATGTGCAGGCTCAGCATGTCATGCCTTACACCTCGTGGTGCTGATCCATGACCAAGGGCAGAGCCCATTGGAGGGTCCTTTACTGGGATTGCCACCCCATTAACACATTCCTGGCATCTCTTCCTATCTGGAAATGGGGATGGTGCTCTGGAGAGGAGGTGGGCTCCTGAGGCACCCAGAGAGTCCATCCAAGCCCTAAATGCAGCCTGTGCCCAGCACCAGGCACCCCAAATTGCTCAGCAGAGGCCATCAGGACTCTTGGTTAATTAGAGAAACCTCATTACTGGCAGAAATGGGGTATATTTATTTTTTTATATTTATTTTTAAAGCCTGTCTGACAGTGAGAACAGGCCTCTGGCCAGAGATCTGAGGGCCTGGCTATGTAACTCAGTTGAAAAGGGAATTTAGCTTTTTTCAAAGCAAAAGCCCATGTCCCATCTCCTCCCTGCCAAGGGATGGGCACGAGCAGGGAGCTGGGAGGGGTTTTCAGGGCTGTTATTTACTCAAAGTTTCCACCTCCTTCCTTCCTTCCCACCAACTCCCCGTGACCCAGACCTGCCTGGTGAGGAAAACTGCTCCCCAGCTTTGCCAGTTCTGGGATAAATAGGTCATCCAAAATATGCAACAGCCAGTTCCAAGTCTTCCAGCAGTCAGGAAGACCTCAGAAGTCTTTGGATGCATGAAAGCCTGTGCTAACTGTGTTATTTCCAACGTGGATTTTGAGGCTCTGGGATCTCTGAAGCAGGGTCTTCCACAGCAGGGAATTGGCAGAGGAAAGCAAAGAAAATTTCCAGCTTTATTTCACCCATTTGCTCACTCAGACCTTGACCATGGTGGTGGCAGCTGCATTCTGCATCCTCCCAAAGCCGGGTTTTATCCCTCCCTGGGGATGGGGGCTGTAATCTTTCAATTAAAGCAGAGTCCAGCCAAGGATGTCTTCATTTAAACCTCAGTGATGCCTTTAACCTCGGGAAGTGCAGCTGCCAAATTTTTGCTGGGTGATTGAGGATGATATAGGAGGGTTTCCTTGAGGAAACTCTGCAGCCTCCTGCACTGACAGATTTATGGGGTTTGCTCTGACCACGCAAGGCACCTCTAGAAATGAGGGGGGAGGAAATGTGCCATGGAGCTGTCAAACCCTGCCTGCCCATGTTCACACATCCATGCTTTCACTCTCCTCCCAGCCTGATTTTGCTAAAATGCTGAAATACTTGTGGTTTTTAAAGATACCTTCTCCTCCCCCTCATATAAATTTTCTTTTAAATGCCAACAAGGTGTTTTTATTGTTCCTGAAGTGATGATGCCATCTGATCAATCTGCAGTTGGTGTGAGCCTTGGGCAGGGTGGATCAGGGCTCTTCACTTGCTCCAGCTGAATTTCAACTTGAGCCATTGTTTTGAAATGTTAAAAGCATGTTTTGAGTCGCTTTTTGTCTGGGATCACAACTGTGTATCCTGCAGTGTGTGAGTCTGAGCCAGATCAAAAGGAAATGATACCTGAGGTATTCAATATTACCTAAGGTATTCAATATTGCTTTATATTCTTTATTTTCTCCTCTGTCTTGAACAAACTTCTGCTCTCAGTGAATGTTCAACCTGTTTGCAAGGTTGTCTGTGCTCCTTCAAGTCCTTGGGATGATAAATAAGATTTATCACAGATAAAATTCAGTGCCAGGGCCTGAATTACGGAAAAAGTTTAAAACCTTTCTCAGTTCCTCTGCCAGTCCCTCATCCCATGGCAGTGTCTCAGGGAGGGTTATGTGGGATTTTAGGAAAAAAAATCAGAGAGTTCTGGGGCACTGGATCAGCTCCCCAGGGAATGGGGACATCCCCAAGGCTGCCAGACTTCCAGGGCTGTTTGGACCACGCTCCCAGGGATGCACAGGGTGGGATTTGGGGGTGTCTGTGCAGGATCTGACAATGCCTGAGGGTCCCTTCCAGCTCAGGATAATCCACCTGTGCCACAGTGACATTATTGCAGGGCACTTGGGGAATCACTTCCCTGCAAAACCCAAACCCAGATGTGCAGATTTTTTGCAGGATTTTTTAAAGAGCCTTTTCTCAGCCCTTCTCTCAGGCTGTGGGCTGGCAGTGGCAGCCAGGCCCATGCTGTCACTGCACCGGGGTAGTGAAAGGTGGGAAATAAAGGGAAATAAAGGAAGCCAATGTCGTTAGAGTCACTGATCAACAACTTCCTGCCATTGTCCCTCCCTGCTCGCTGTGCATCCCGGGGCTGGCCCGGGGCCAGGCACGGCCAGCAGGTATTTCCCTGCTGCCCACAGCTCCATCCATCAGCATCCTCCAGCAGCTCCATCCTGCTGGGCTCTGAGGAAGCATTAACAAGAATAATGGGAGCTGTGGGGTGACCCCTGGCTGAGGGAGTTGCTGCACCTGCAGACTTGGGGCAGCTTGAACAAATGTCTTGGTACTTAGTGGTAAACAGAGAAAGAGAAACCAAAGTGCTGCTGGAGGAGCCACAGCAGGGATAGAAAGTTTTTTAAAAGTGATGCAACACAGTCACCTTCTCCCTTCCTTATTTTAATATAAAAAGGTTTAACTTTGTGAAATTCCAGCAGCTTGAGAATGTACACGTCCGTAAAAAATTCTCCTTTTTATTCTCTGAGCTCTGCTCATTTCCCAACTGCTGCTTGGGAGAAGTGGTTTGGTGAGGAGCAAGGTTTAAACCTCTCTTCAGGGCTGTTTCCCCAGTGCAGTCACCCGTGTAAGATAAATAGAACTGATCTCTTGTTAGTGAAGTGCACGCTCTCCTTCACGCCTGACTGGAATGGAAATGCAGAATCCTCTGCCATCTGCTTCCAGCAAGGAGCTGCAGGGAAGGATGGAGCCTTGGGCTCTTCCAGCCCAGCCAAAAGCCCCAGCAGGAGCCCATCTGTCCACTGCAGCAGGGGGAAGGTTCCCAGCACAAAAAGGGGATTTTTTTGGGAAGTCTTTTTCTGCTCATCGTTAATTCAAGTGCTGCACAGAGGAGGTTTCACCCAAAAATGCCCACAGAGGGTTGTGTGTCTAGGAGCCCTTCTAAAAACTGCAGCCACAAGGGACAAGCTGCATCTAAACAGAGCAGCCAAGTCCTGCTTCCTTCAGGAATGGTCACTTTGTAAAAATAAAAGGATGCACCTTCCCTGGGAAGCAGCACATTCGCTGCTCCAGGTGAATTTTTCAGCTGTGACAAATCCCCCAAACTCTGCATTTGAGCATTTGATGTTTCCAGCTGCAATTATCACACATTGCACTGCTTAATTAAAGAAGGAAAACCATCGTGGCAATCAGGTTTTGTGCCATTTTCCAGGGGAAAGCTGTGAATGTGAGTGCAGGGAGGTGCTGGTAACAAAATCATCACACTCCCACCAGCTGCAGATCCCAGTGTCCTGCTCTCACTTATCCCAGGAAAACAAAGATGTTTAATTGCATGAAAAGCACCAGGCAGGCAGGGATGGGCAGCAGGTCTGTGCTGAATTGCTCAGAAGGTTTTCCCTGGAGCACAGGTTCCCTGGATGTGGGATTTTTTCCCCCAGTTTTTCCCTCCATGCAGCACTGGGTACCACTGTTCCAATCCTGCTGTTCCCCTTTAACCCAGCTTTTCCTCTCTCTATTCCAGCAGTCCTGATGTTCTCCTTGTAAATGTGCCTTTTGCTTTTACATGCCATAAATATTTTTTAATTGTTTCTTATCTGTCGGGGATCTGGGTTTGTGGGAGGGAAGTGATGCTGCTGATAGGGCCTGGGCCACATGGGAGAGCTCAGCTCTGCTCCACATTCCCTGGAAAAACTGAATGTGGCAGAGATGAATTTATTCTCTGCTTCCTGGGGAGGGGATGAGCAGCACCCCCAGCTCGTGGCCCTGGGCTTGTCCTCTGCTTCGTGTCCCTCTCCTGCTCGTGTGAGGATTGGTTTTCACCTACCGACCCCTGGAAAAGCTCATGTGAGACTGCTGAGACAGTGAAAAGCTTGTTGTTTTCAGGGAAAAGCATTAAATGTGAGTGCTGGAGTGGCTCTGAACCCAGACACCAACCTGTCCTTCCTCAAATCCCTTTTTCTCTTTGCAGTTCATAAAACAGGCACTGGTTGGTGACAAGTGATGCTGCAGCACAAGTGGCTGCAGAATTACAATTTTAGGTTTTTTGTGAAAATTGTCAAGGTTTGAACATTTGTTTTCATTCTGCTGGGGTACCCTGGGATCTTTTTTTTCTGTTCTTTTCAGCTTTGGTCTTACTAAATATGCACTCAGCCCAATGCAAAGTTTAAAGCTCCCATGTGTCAGGGCAAGTGCATCACCCCCCACCAGCCAGGGAGGACAGGTCAGGGTGCTCCCAAAAAATTCATCCCAACACTGAAAAAATCCATATCAAGGTTTTAAAGAGTCTTTTAAAAAACAAAAAATAGCAACAGCAACTATTCTGTCTTCCTTGCACGAGGATAAGGATGAGTGAAACCCCCAGGACCTGGAAAAAACAGCTCCACCAGGTACCCTGCACCCTAAAAAATAAAAATCCCTCTGCAGCCTTTGGCTTTAGGCTGTCCCTCCTGGAGGAACTGCCAGCAGAGCTGTAGCAGCACAAATGCTTCCACTTTTTGGAAAAGCTGCTTAAATCAAGCAGTTATTGGGCTCAGCAGAGCTCAGTCACCTTCTGCATGAGCTGGCAGGGAGGATGCTGTAAAGCAAAGTAATTCTGCAAGATAAAGCAGGGGAGATGAGATGAGCCAAGGGCCCTGACCTTAAATTTTATGAGCAAGTTCTTGTTTGCAAAGAGCAGGGTTGGGAGATGGGAGGGAAGCAGGATTCCTGCTCTTTTGTAGATCAGGGGAAAGATGGAAATCTCCTGGGTTGGTGCTCGCTCAGCTGTAGCTTTTTCCCTTTGGGCTGTAGCAGAGCTGTGTGAGAAGAGCTAATAAAGGAGGTGTTTTAAAAATAATATTGAGCATAAAGAGGCAGAGGCTGGTGCTGGGACACATGCAGAGCTGCTCCGGGGCTGAGATAAAGCAGTGACAGCAGCTGACCCCGACCTCCCCGGATTATCTGATGTTCTCAGCATTTATAAGCAAGCGAGAGGCAGTGGCCGTCAGACCGGCTGGCTCCTCTCGCAGCCCCAGCCCAGATGGGAGGCGAGCCCTGCCCTCCCAGCAGCCCAGTCCTGGGGGCAGCCCCTCCACTCCTCTTTTCCCTCAAAAAACCCTGGACAAATTGCTGGGCAGCGTTTCTCAGCGGGTCACTGCGGCTGGCACTGTCCTGGACACTCAAGGCACCGGCCCGGCTTGCAGATGTCTCCAGGGTGGCTCTGAATGAGCTGCATCTTTTCATCAGTGCAGCAGAACTCTGAGCTAGCACCAGGCAGCCTTTTCTTTTCATTTCTAGCTGGAAAAAAAAGCTTCATCTGTGACGGAGTGGAGCCACAGCGAAGTTGTGGGTTGAGGATGGTGTCTGTGCCCCAGCAGTGCCGCTGCCTCTGACCTCTCCTGCCCAGGCAGGGCAGGCACCTCCTGCCTTGTTTTTTGGTGGCAGCTCCCACGCCCCTGTCTGGAACACTGAGCGTGTTTATTTAAGTTCAAATCAAAAGTTAAAATAATTCTGTGCAAGTGTTAAGCGAGGGTGATTGCAGTTTGCATGACTCCACGTCCAAGCTATGATTTCTTTAGGGCAGAGGAGTTATTTTCATTAACTCTTCAGTGCTGGCTCTCTCTGGCAGGAGGAAAGGTTGGATTAGCTGCATGTTGATGTACAGACTCGCAGCCCTTCCGAAGCTGTTTTAAATCAAAGAGGGGTAGGTAAATGTTTGGCTGCGTTTCCTGTGCCGGCCCCGCTGTCCTCAGCCTGGGAAGTAGCGGGATCCAAAGGGCAGCTGTTAAACAAAGTGAAAACAGACAAAGGGCTGGGGCTGCCCCATCTGCTGCCCGGGGCCATCCAGGGATGCCTCCCTCCCCCTGCAGCGGCTGGGACAGGCTCTGGGAAAACAGGGAAAGGAGCTGAGAGCTTTGGGGAGGGGAGTGTGGGCTGGAGGTGCTGACAGTGGGGTGGGCTGGTACCCACAGGGATGTGCTCAGGTTACCATGGCAGCCAGGGTGATGCACTTGGGATGCAGTGATAAACAAGGTGAAGTGGTTGGGATGCTGTGGTACCCAGGGTGAAATGGTTGGGATGAGGTGAGAAACCCCAGGGTGAAGTGTTTGGGATGCAGTGGTACCCAGGTTGATGAAGTTGGGATGCAGTGATAAACCCCTGTGGTGCAATTTGGGATGCTGTGGTACCCAGTGATGTGATTTGGGATGCAGTGACAAACAAGGTGAAATGGTTGTGATGCTGTGGTACCCAGGGTGAAGTGTTTGGGATGCTGTGGTACCCAATGATGCAGTTGGGATGCAGTGATAAACCCCAGTGATGCAATTTGGGATGCAGTGATAAACAAGGTGAAATGGTTGGGATGCTGTGGTACCCAGGGTGATGAAGTTGGGGTGGAGTGATAAACCCCAGTAATGCAATTTGGGATGCAGTGATGAACCCCAGTGATGTGATTTAGGATGCTGTGGTACCCAGTGATGAAGTTGGGATGCAGTGATAAACCCCAGTGCTGCAGTTTGGGATGCTGTGCTTGCAATGTGGTGGTATCCAGAGTGATCCACTTGGAATATTTTCCTCCCACCACCCTGCACTCCCACAAAACTCTGCAGGTTCAAGGGTTTTCCCTTCCTTTTCCTCTCTCCTCTTTATCCAGGCAATCCTCTGCTCAAGTCCCACACAGGTCTGTGTTTATCCACCCAGATAACTGAAAACCAGCCAGGTTTGGCTGCTCTGAGATTGCCTTGACAGGAATCACTGCAGGATGTTGCAGGGAAGGGGAGCAGGGTTATGTTGCTGAGTATTTATAGTGGCCATGACATCCAGGAATTTGTTCTGTCCATGATTTAAACGAGGAGTGGAGGAATTGCCTCCTGCAGGAGTAGGGGGCACAAACTGCATCCCCCTGCTGCCTCTGGTGAGGAGAGGCTGATAAATGCAATGATAAAATGCAATAGGATTCCTTGGAGCTGCTGAACTCTCTTTCTCTGGATTTTTTTCCAGGACTTGATAAAGCTGCTTGTTTCTCAGGCAGGCACTCCTGAATTAACACATCTATTTATTAATGGCCACAGTGTCTCATGGCATCTTAAGCCCAAAGATGTTTCTTCACTTGTCCTGGGTTTTTCTCTACTCCAGCCCCATTTTCCTGGGAGCTAAAGGGGATTTGTGAGAGCTGAACCCTTTTTCCTTAGCTTTGGCCTTTAAGATGCTGTTTGTGGCAGGGTGACCTGGGCTGGGCATGCACAGGGTTTTTCTCCACTGGGTGTATTTTTCCAAAGAGATTGATTGAGAGAATCATCCCCAGGTCGGTGGGATGGGGAAGCAGTGCTGCTGGAGCTGCAGCCTGGGTCGGGATAAATCCCATTTCCGTCTCCAGGTCAGGGATTAGGCAGGAGTGGCACGTGGAAAAGCAGCCGGGTTTTGTGAGTGGTTCTGCTCTTTCACAATCCCCGCGAAGCGAATTTAATGCAGTTTCAGTTTGGGCACAACAAAGCGGAGCTGCAGATCAGAAACACATGTTGTGAGTGCTGCAGGCACCGAGTGAAACCTGATCTGCCGAGGTTTCCCTTAAATCTGCACTTTCTCATTTGGCTCTCATATTAAAGCTGTATTTCAGAGCTGTCCAACCCTCTCGAAAGATGATGAATAACAATAAAAACATTCACTGGAGGACTGTCATCATTTCCAAAGGAAGTGTAATAAATACTTTACGACAGGGCTTTTTTTTTTTTTCCCTATGTACAGCCATAAACCAGTTTTAAGTTACAACTTATTAAGCCTCTAAACAATTAGAGCTTGGCTGTGGGGAGGGTGCTGGGGCTGCTCCCCAGGCTGGGGTTTGGGTTTGGGGGATCTGGAGGGGATAACTTGGCTTTCACGTGCCTCAGTTTCCCCCTGTGCTGGTGGAGCTGTGGGTGTTGATGGTTTCTGAGGTGTCAGGGTGTAGGTCAGGCTCTTGTGGCACAGATCAGTGATGAACCAACATCTCCCAAGCTTGGTTCTTGTGCAGAAGGGAGTTGTCCTTTCCCTGTGTGTGTCCCACCTTATTTTGGTTAGAAAACAGGCAACAGCTTTTTGGCAGTGCTGTGTTAACAACCTTGGAGATCTTTTCCAGCCTTAATGATTCCATGTTTGGCAGCATCAATTAATAAAATAACAATCCCAGCGCTGGTGGTGCTCCCAGCCATCGCTCCATCTCCGTGGAAAGCTTTGGCCCTGCAGCCAGGCTTGGTGCAAAGCCCCTTTTCCCTCTCCAACACTTCAGCAGGGGAAAATCTGAGAGGAGCTGGCTGGGAATAACCCAGTCAGGAGAGGTTCACATCTCCCTCTGTTGTGCCTTTTCTTTTGCTTTTGGTTTTGCTGAAGAATGGCAATGAAATGGGACTGAGGGCGCTGCCTGTGCAGCATCTCTGCTCTGGCTGCAGCAGGAATCTGCTGGAAAAGCTGAGTTTGAGCCTTCCCCCACCTCAGTCCTTCCTTGGGATGGGGGCTGAGGAAGTTCTGGATGGGCTGGGAGGTGCCTGGTGCCTGTGCTGGGCAGTGATGGACAGGGTGGGGTTGAGGATGGGCAAGGATTTGAGATCAAAACATTTAAATTCTGATATCCTTGAGTTTGCTGGGGGGGTTCCACGGTGGTTTTATTCTTCCCCCAGTGTCAGACCAGATCCCAAATGCAGGGATGGCAGCAGGGCAGTTTGCAGTCCTGCCCACTGCTCTCCCCAGGGTTTGTGGGGAAATGTCAGAGCAAATCGGTTCCAAATGCAAAGCTGCAGAAATTGCTGCTCTGCTCCTCGTGCTGTGCTTCAGCCCCAGCCTTGGATGTGCAGGGGGGATCCCACACCAGCCCTGTGATAATTTCCCTGCAATTTACTGGTACATTCAGTTCAGACCCCAGAAATTCATTTGTGACTCAGGAAAATGTGTTTTTAATGAATGCTTAGCCCTGCTTGCTGATGGAATCCCAGGTTTCTGATGCTGTCATTCCCAATCCTCTGTTCTCTGGTTTTCCTCCTTCCCTGCATTTGCTGTCTGTGCAATTACATTGCTGTGCAAATGTTTGCTGGAGAGGCAGGTGAAATAAGAGCCACCCATGAGCAGTGCCCCCCTTTCTCTGGGTGTTTATTCAGCCTTCAGGTGCTGCTTCAGAGAATCCCAGACTGGTTTGGATTGGAAAGGACCTTAAAAATCATCTTGTCCCACCCCTGCCACGGCAGGGACAGCTCCCACCATCCCAGGGTGCTCCAGCCTGGCCTTGGACACTTCCAGGGATCCAGGGGCAGCCACAACCAGGGTCTCCCCACCCTCAGAATTCCACCCTGGCACACCTGGCAGGAGGTGCTGAATGTTTTCCACACAGAGGCACCAAAAGGAACCAGAGCAGCTTGAGAACCGTTTGTTTGATTTTCTCCTTTAAAGCCTTTCCAGGCAGACTTTGGTTTGGATTGCTGCTCCCCCTTTTTTTTTCTTTTTTTTTTTCACTTGCAATTAATGCCACAAACATTTCTCACAGAGCACTGGATGGTATTGGCAGCAGGGTTATTAAAAAGCAAAACAAACCCCAAACCCAGCTGTAACCTGAAACACATTTGATCCGAGCTATTTTATATTAAACAGCATTTGCACTTGGAATGGGGAAGAATTTCTAGTTGTGGGTCCAGAATATCTGCAAATGCTGCTCTTCAGGTGCATGAAATCAATATTTTGTCTCAGAATCACCCCAAGAGCATCACCAAGAACCCTCCAGCCTGGTTTGCTCAGGGCTCCTTTGCTCTCCAATCAAACATCAGACAGCACAAAAAACCTCCATAAAAACCTGATTTACAGCATGAACCAGAGTTATGGGGTGAATTTTCTCTGAGCTCCGGCACTGATGGACGGTGGATTTTGTTTTGCCTTGTTTCAGTGATGCAAATGGAGCCCAAGAGCAGATTTATCAGGAATTCGGTTACTCAGTGTTTGTTTACTGGGCTCAAATGAGCCAATTCTTGTGCTCGTTGAGATGTTATGCATAAGTAATTGATGGATGCTTATGCACAGAGGCTGCTTTTAAATGTAAGGGCGTTTGGTGCCAGGAATTCAGATTAAAATCTATCCCAGAGAGGGTTTGGGGGGGTCCTCATCCAACCAGAGCTCTCCTGAGGCCGGGTCTGGACAGGTGGGGCTGAGCCTGGGTTCACCCCCGGGTTCAGAGAGCCCCAAATTCGGGCAGGGAAAATGCTCTGGGTTCAGAGAGTGCCTCAAATCAGGGCAGGGAAGATGCTCTGGGTTTCTGTATCACCCTGGGATTCAGAGGGTGCCCCAAATCCAGATAGGAAAGATGCTCTGGGTTCAGAGAGCCCCAAATTCGGGCTGGGAAGATGCTCTGGGTTCAGAGAGAGCCCCAAATTCGGGCTGGGAAGATGCTCTGGGTTCAGAGAGAGCCCCAAATTCGGGCTGGGAAGATGCTCTGGGTTCAGAGAGTGCCCCAAATTCAGACAGGGAAGATGTTCTGGGTTCAAAAGGTGCCCCAGATTCGGGCAGGGAAGATGCTCTGAGTTCAGAGAGCCCCAAATTCAGGCAGGGAAGATGCTCTGGGTTCAGAATGCCCGAAATTCGGGCAGGGAAGATGCTCTGGGTTCAGAGGGTGCCTCAAATCAGGGCAGGGAAGATGCTCTGGGTTCAGAGAGCCCCAAATTCAGGCAGGGAAGATGCTCTGGGTTCCTGCATCACCCTGGATTCAGAGGGTGCCCCAAATTCAGACAGGGAAGATGTTCTGGGTTCAGAGAGCCCCAAATTCGGGCTGGGAAGATGCTCTGGGTTCAGAGGGTGCCTCAAATCAGGGCAGGGAGATGCTCTGGGTTCCTCCATCACCCTGGATTCAGAGGGTGCCCCAAATTCAGGCAGGGAAGATGCTCTGGGTTCAGAGAGTGCCTCAAATCAGGGCAGGGAAGATGCTTTGGGTTTCTGTATCACCCTGGGGTTCAGAGGGTGCCCCAAATCCAGATAGGAAAGATGCTCTGGGTTCAGAGAGCCCCAAATTCAGACAGGAAAGATGCTCTTGCTTCAGAGGGTGCCTCAAATTCAGACAGGGAACCCTGCTCTACCCAAACCTTTGCAGGTCAGGCTGCTGGGTCTGAGTTAAAAACGTGGAGAGAGATTTCTGTGAGCTCCAGAGAGCTCCTCCTGCCCTCGGGACTCGTTTGGGCTGAGCTGGGGCTGGAGGGGAGGGAAAGGTTGAGCTGAAGGGACAGAGGAGCAGGGAGGGTGGAACAGCCCTGGGAAGGGAAATGCAGGTGGTGCAGAAACACCCAAAATCTCATTTTCCTTCATTCCTCTGAGGCAAAACAGGGAGAAATGTTTGGGTGCTGACTGTGTTTAGAGAGAGAGAGAAAAGGAAAATAATCCAAAAATCAAATCCTATTTTTTTCCACATAGAGAAGAAAACAGTTTTTACTTTTGCAGCATTTCCAAGTTTCAAACCCATAACACCTGGATGTGTCTTTCAGATATCTGGAAGTAGCATCATCCCCTGTCTGCATTTCCCCACAAACTCTGAATTTTCTGGAAGCTCAGTGCAGTGCACACAGTGCCTGGCAGTGAGCAGGGACTGATTGGAAAGATGAAACGAACTTGTGGAGTTAATTTAAGATTTATTTTAATTCTGGGCTGCCTGAAGCTCCCAGAAGTGTTTTGGGACCGAGCACAGGAGCAGCCCCAGCTCAGATGAACACTTGGATGATGCTGGGGGTTGGAATGAATTTTCCACCAATCCATGTGGCTTGGAAATTCATTCTCTGGTAAAACCTGATCCTGAGAAGTCTCTGGGAGCAGAGTGAGGGGGAATCCTCTTGGAAATCCAGGCTGATAGCAAAGGAATGTGATTGCCTTGGGAGAGGGACTGGCTGCACATCAGGACTGAGCATTTCAGAGCCAGGGCACTTCTGCTCTGGCCAGGTGTTGACTCAGGTGGAGCCCCAGGTCTAATTCCTGCATGTGAGAGCCAGGATTTGTAGAATTAATAGGGAAAAAACCAAAAACAAACAAAAAAAAATCTAACACCAAAACAACCAGCTTGGTACCCACCTGTTAATTTTTTTATTATTAAATTTTTACTAATTTTTTATTATTTTTATTTATTATTTTAATCATTTATAATTTTATTTTTTTATTTTTATTATTTTATATTTTTATTATTTTTATATATTTATTATTTTAATTTCATTTTATTATTTATATTATTTATATTATTTTTATTATTTATATTATTTTTATTACTTATTTTTGTTATTTTTATTTTTATATTTTTATTTTTATTTTTATTATTTTTATTTATTTATTTATTATTTTAATTTCATTCTATTATTTCTATTATTTCTATTATTTCTATTATATTTATTATTTATTTTTATTTTTATATTTTTATTATTATTTTAATTATTTTTATTTATTTATTTATTATTTTAATTTCATTTTATTATTTCTATTATTTCTTTTATTTATATTATTTATATTATTTCTATTATTTATTTTTATTATTTTTATTTTAATTTTATTATTTTTATTATTTTAATTTTTATTCAATTTTTTGTAAAACCCTGAGCCAGGGTGTGCTGGCAGCTGGGCAGAGATTTCCCTGCAGCTCCTGCAGTGAGATAAGGATGGGGAAGGTGTTGGGGCAGAGGAGAGCAGCTCCAGGTGTGATTTGGAACCATCCAAACCCATCCAAACAAGGATTTCTCCCCTTTTTCCTGCTGTGAGTTTTGGTGTCTGTGACATCCCAAACCAAGGCTGTGGGCTTGGAAAACTCCGGATATTGATGGAATGAAACATTTCTCAATGGCCTGTGCCATCTAGTGGCAAAGCTGGGCTGGAGCTGGGGCTGGGATTGGGAGCTGGGAAAGTCCTGGAGTGTTGGGAGAGTCCTGGGTTGTGGGAAGAGTTCTGGATTTCTGGGAGAGTTCTGGGTTGTTGAGAGAGTTCTGGATTTCTGGGAAAGTTCTGGATTTCTGGGACAGTTCTGGATTTCTGGGAGAGTCTTGGATTTTTGGGAGAATCTTGGATTTCTGGGAGAGTTCTAGATTGCTGGGAGACTTCTGGGTTGTGGGGAGAGTTCTGGATTTTTGGGAAAGTCCTGGATTTTTGGGAGTACTGGATTTCTGGGAGAGTCCTGGAATTGTTGAGAGAGTCCATGATCATTGGGAGAGTTCTGGGTTTCTGGAGAACCTTGGATTTCTGGGACAGTCCGGGATTTCTGGGAGAGTTCTGGATTTTTGGGAGAGTCCTGGATTTCTGGGAGTACTGTATTGCTGGGAGAGTTCTGGGTTGTTGGGAGAGTTCTGGGTTGTTGGGAGAGTTCTGAATTTCTGGGAGAATCTTGGATTTCTGGGAGAATTCTGGCTTGTTGAGAGAGTTCTGGGTTGTGATTTCTGGATTTCTGGGAGAGTTCTGGGTTGTGGGGAGAGTCCTGGATTGTTGGGAGAGCTCTGGATTGCTGGGACATTTCTGGATTTCTGGGAGAGTTTTGGATTTGGGGAAATTCTGGGTTTCTGGGAAAGTTTTGGATTTTGGGAAAATTCTGGGTTTCTGGGAAAGTTTTGGATTTTGGGAAAATTCTGGGATTCTGTGAGAGTTCTGGGTTTCTGGGAGATGGGGCTGGGGCACCCTTTGGAGCTGTGGGTGCTGCTTTTGGGGGTTTCCTCTGCAGGAGCCTCACCCCAGGAGCTGATGCAGTGATTTGGGTTTGCACCATTGCCTGTGTCTGATTTGTGTCTGTGCCTGCCCAAACCTGCCCTGCTCTGATCCTGTGTGTCCTCTGCACCCCTTAGATCTGCTCAGATAGCAAAATGAAAAAGATTGACATTTAAAATATTTCTATTTCAAGCCAGAATTCCTGTCTCACTGCCCTGCACAGCACAGATCTCTCCAGGATGGTTCCTGGGGTGCAGCTCACATGGAGGGGACCTGGGGCTGGCAGCAGGTGACAAAGGAGGGGCCCTGGAACATCTCTGAGTTTGGAGATGTACAGGAATTTCACCATTATAAGCCGCACCATTTTGAGTAAAATTTTGGTCTGAACCCGAAGTGCGGCTTATAATCAGGTGTGGCTGATATATGGACAAAGAAGGAAAAGTTGCTGTTTTAGTTTGGAGGACAGGTGTCTGCTGAGAAAGGCAGGAGCTTCTCTTTGAAATGGAGAATGTAAACCCCCTCCCTCCAAATTATTATCATTTTGAAATCAAGGGGCTCTCAGGCAAAGATATGGGAATAGGAATAACAGTTCTTTACTAGGGAAATTAAAATAGAAATACAGCACTACAAAGAACAAACCCCAAACCCTGACACAGTCAGAGTACAGCCTGACACCCGTCAGGCAGGGTGTTGGCAGCAGTCCCATCCCATGGTGGCTGCATCCTCCTGCAGTGACAGATGTGGCTCAGTTGGAGCAGTGCTCCTGTACAAGGTGCAGTTTCCCTCCGGAGCTCCAGTGGGGATGTGGAGAAATCCGGTTTTCCTCTGGAGTCCGGTGGAGAAAGGGGCTCCCTTAGTGTCCCAAAACCTCTGTTTTTATCTTGGTAAGAAATGTTGGGCTCTTCCCCCTGCCTGGAGCAACTCCCAATGGGATGCAGTAATTTTATCAGTGCCACAGTGGGACTCAATGGCCATGAGCAGAAAATGACTGGCTGGAGGAAGGATGGGCTGTGAAAAGATAAAGAACACTGCCCCAGCTGGTTTATAAACATGGCCATGAACAGGAGATATCCCATGAGATAAAGAACACTGCCCCAGCTGGTTTATAAACCATGGCCATGAACAGGAGATATCCCATGAGATAAAGAACACTGCCCCAGCTGGTTTATAAACCATGGCCATGAACAGGAGATATCCCATGAGATAAAGAACAATGCCCTGCCTGGTTTCAATGGATGCCCATTAGCAGAATATCTCCCATGGAGATCAGGATCACTGCCCCACCCTCAGCAGATGGTGACAGAACAGAAACCTTTGATCACACTCTGTATTGTAACATGTGGCTTATAATTGTGAAATTACTGTAATTGAAGCTTTAAAACAGAAGCTGGCTGTGCCCCTTGTGGGACAGAACAGCCTGGCAGCACAGCAGCCACAATTCCTGGCTTTTCCTGCTTTTCCCTGATGCCAGGGCAGGGATGGAGCTCCTGAGCCCCCACAAACCTGTGAGGTGAGGGCAGGGCCCCAGGGCAGACCTGTCCAAATATTCCCAGTTCAACACTCTGTGCTCTCCTAGATATGCTCAATTATCTCTTTTTGTGCAGGGCAGCTGGGCTGGTTTTTGGGAGCTGTGTGGCCAGCCAGGGGCTGCCCTTAAAGCCAAGGCTAAAACAGGTTGCTGAGCCCAAAACCCAAAAAAGAACCCGAAACAAACCATGCCATTAAGCTGGGTATTTACACTGCTATTTCCAAACTAATGCTCCCTGCTATTTACCAAGCCTAAACCACAATATTTTACCAAGTGCTCCAGAATCCAAGATGCATTTTTGCAACTCCAAGTCAGTGGAAACTTTGCAGTTTATTTTTCCCTTTGGAAAGTAACCAACTCCTATTTTTATCTCACTAAAAGCCCACAGCGTCACCCTCCAGGCTCCTGCAAGCAAACATTTCTTCCCCCCCCCTCTGCACCAAATCTGCCAGGCTTCCCCCAAAATCAAACAGTGAATTGCTCTTTGTGACCCCAATGCACTGCTCTGAAATAGAAATGGAAAATACTGTGGCAGGAACACAGGGATCTGTCAGTAAAGAAAACCAGGCAAACTATTCAAGCACTTTTCATCTGGGGCTGCTGGATATGAAGTGATCTTTCTTAGAGGGCTGGATTATCCCAGGTCTGAGTACTCCCATTGTTCCTCTCCCTTCCTGCTCTTGGAGACAGGATGCTGGAGCAGGAGACAGAGGCTTTCATCTCCCACAGCACTTTTGGTGCTCCTAGGAACGAGCCCAGACTGTAAAATACATTGAAAAAACATTTTTTTGTAGGAGCTGGTTTGTGTCCCCCATCCTCAAAGGATTCCTTCAAGCCCATCAGCGATTTTCCTTCAAAGGTTTTTTTCCTGTTTTTAACCCCTTGGCTGCCCCAGGGAGCTTCCTGTGCCCTTTCCCAGCTTTCTGGGCTTTAAAAGCAAATTTTGCACCAAAATGGGACTTTAGGTGAGACAAAAGCAGATCTGGGGGTGGGATGGCTGAGCCATGGCCTTGATCCCTGCCCAAAATCAAGCTCCTGGTCCTGCTGGGGGTGTTGAGGCAGGACCCCATCAATATTGGGGATGGTGTTGTCCAAATAGCAGGAGCAAGGTGTGAAAGTGAATTGGATTTATTGCAAAATGAGATTTCCAGCTGAAATCATGCCCTGATCAGAGTCCCAGGTGGTGGAGCTGAGAGCAGCCCAGCATTCAGCACTAATTGCAATAATGATGGATCCAGGTGATGATTCCTGTATCTGTCAGGAACCAGCCCGTGGATTTTGGCACATCCCAAAGCAGTGGCCACTCAGCTCAGCTCCCACTGCCCTCAGCTCATGAGGAGATGGGAAAGAAAAATGTGAGGGTTTTCCTTTAAGCCCTTTATCCCAAGGAAACAGAGAATTTGTGACCACTCACATTGGTGGAGCTTTCCCTGGTGCTCCCTGAGCATCCCAAATTCCTGACTACAGCATCCCAAATCCCAGCCTGCAGCATCCCAAATTCCAGCCTGCAGCATCCCAAATCCCAGCCTGCAGCATCCCAAATTCCAGCCTGCAACATCCCAAATTCCAGCCTGCAGCATCCCAAATCCCAGCCTGCAACATCCCAAATTCCAGACTACAGCATCCCAAATTCCAGGCTGCAACATCCCAAATTCCAGGCTGCAGCATCCCAAATTCCAGCCTGCAGCATCCCAAATTCCAGCCTGCAACATCCCAAATTCCAAGCTGCAGCACAGGAATTCTGTTTTCATCCAGCTTCACTCAGCAGCCTTCAGCTTTCTCCTCTAACACATCCCTTCTGCAAAGCAAACACCTTGAAAAAAACCTTTATTTAGAGTTTTTTTAAACCAAAATTTGGGGGTTTTGATGCCTTGTGTGTGAGTTTTAGCTGTGGATGTGCTTGTGGAACACGGAGTGTGGGTTTCAGTGGGTGATGGGGAGTGAATCCCACATTGATTCCTGCAGAGCTGTGCCTCAGCTCACAGCACAAACCCCAAATCCAAACTGAGCAGCAGCAGGAGGGCACCAGCCAACATCCAAATCCCCATTTTCTGCCAGCTCAGGGTGGGAGCTGCTCCATCCCCACAGAGCTCTGGGGGGTTTCAGCCTGGCTGGTGGGATGGGGGATGGCAGGGGCTGGGATTGCTGCAGCAAGGGGAGGAAGGAGCAGGGAGTTTATTTGTGCCAGGGAGTCCCAGAAATGAGGGGGATGCAAGGTGTGAGCCAGGCCTGTGTCCAAAGTGGGGTCTGGGAGCCAGTCCAGGGGCTCAGAAATCCCCTTAAGCCAAGATCAAACCAAAGGGGTTTTGCTTTTGGACCCTTCCAGTTCAAACCAGTGACCAAAGGGTCTCCAGCTCTCCTGGATGGTTTAGGGAACAGGAGGCAAGGATGTGCTTTAAATGCCATGGATTGATGGAAAAGCAGCTCTGAGTCTCCTTCAGGAGGTGCTTTGGTACCCCTGGAGTTTTTGTGCTGCCCAAGGTCTGTCCTGGGTGAAACTGGGCTGGTGTGGATTTTACTGGGCAGGACTTGGTGCAGGACTGGGAGCTCCCTGGGCTAAGCAAGGATATTCCTGGGAAGCACAGCAAAGCCCTTAGAGCTCCTGTTTTGTAGTTTTTGAGTGGGTGTGGTGGTGCTCAGGCAAACCTTGGCTCGATGACCTTCCCAGAGGAGCCCCTGGAATGTCCCAGGCCAGGCTGGACAGGGCTGGGAGCAGCCTGGGACAGGGGAATTGCAATGGGATGGGCTTTAAGGTCCCAAACCACTCAAGGATCCCATTCTGTGTCCTTGCAGGTCTTTTCCAGCCCTTAAAGCTCCAGTGGTTGGGTGTTTCCCTCTCTGGGTGTACTTGCATGGGAATTGTGATTTTCTGTGACAAATCTGGTGGGACATGCCCAGGGTTTTGTCACAGTGGCTGCTGGCAGAGCCACCAGAGCCCCAAATTTCCCTCCAGGGTGAGATCCCAACACCCTGGGGCTGAGCAAAACCACCCCAGTCCTGCAGGAAGGGAAGTGGATATCTAAATGTGATTGTTATCTTTGCTTCCTGGGCTGCAGATAAGGTCTCTCCAGGGCATACAGAATTTGAGCCTGTGGTTTCTGGAGCTATAAATGTAACACCAGTGTGTTTTCATTAAGTCTGAGGACAAATACGTGCAGTGAAACCTTATCTCTGTGCATTACCCTAATGGCCTCGCTGATAGCAAGGCTGGAGGTTTGAGGGAGTGCACCAAGGGTGAGCCAGGTTTTGTGCCAGGTTTTGAGCCAGGTTTTGAGCCAGGTTTAGTGCCAGGTTTTGTGCCAGGTTTTGTGCCAGGTTTAGTGCCAGGTTTAGTGCCAGGTTTTGAGCCAGGTTTTGAGCCAGGTTTGTGTCACCACCCCAGGGCACTGACAAGTGTCCCAGTGGCACTTTAGCACAAATCCCAAGCAAACCTCGTGTTTGGGGCAGGTTTCCAGCCCAGTTCTGGCAGGTGTTCATTTTTGGCCCCCATGTCCATGGAGGGGTGTTTGTTTCGTTATTTATTTGTGTGGAACCAGAGGTGCCCCCAACCTTTGATAGATGCAGAACTAAATTCTCCTGATCCTCAGGGATTTTCCTGAGCAGCCACCACGTCCCCAGATGTGCATTTTTGGGGTGCTGCTTTTCTGTGTGTGTTGAGAGCCAAGTGCAGGGAATTCTTATTCCATGGGAATATTTTATCCACAATGGCCTGGAGGGAAAATCCCCAGGGAATGGATTCTCCCTGGGGACAGGGATGGATGGGATATTGGGAATAAACTTTCCCTGGGAGGGTGGGGAAGGGCTGGGATGGAATTCCCAGAGCAGCTGTGGCTGCCCCTGGATCCTGGGAGTGTCCAAGGCCAGGCTGGAGCTCCCTGGGACATTGGAAATGTCCCTGACACAGCCAGGGTGGCACTGGAATGGACTTTAAGGTCCCTTCCAACCCAAACCATTCTAGAATTCAATGATTCTATAGAACCAAAACCAGGGATTTAGAAATATTTAATATTTCTAAATATTCCTTCCAGTTTAATATTTTTCCCCCTGCCTTCTGCTGGTATCTCAGGTATTTCTCTGCTCAGCTGCTCTCACACAGAAAAACATTCAGTTAGGAAAAAGCCCTGCTAATTACTCCATCACATTAAAAAAAAAAAAAAAAAAGAAGAAAAAGGCCTAACTGAGAAGTGACAAATTAATCATTAGCTTGAAAAGAAAGAGCTGTGTATATCCCACACATTTCCATACAGGTGGGAAACACTTTATTTATTTTTTTTTCCCATCTGGCTTGGCCAAACCGCGAACGGTGGAGGGCGGCAATCGCAGCACGGCCTGAGCTGCAGGAACAAAGGCATTTATTTCTGCAGCTGTAAATGCCCAGGGGAGCAGGGGATGGAGGGGATTGTCCCAACAAAGAGCAGATTCCCGGCGGGGTCCTGCCCCTATGAGCTCATTCTCCGCCGGGCTGCGCTCATTAGTCCGGCCGGGCTCTTGATGCAGCCCCAGGTGTGGGTGACAAGTGTGACTGGGGATGCTGATTCAGGGCGGGGATGCCGCGTGGTGCCTCCCTGGGAACGGGATGTTAATTGCTGTTAATGACACCCCGCGCGTTTCCCAGCCCCGAGGGTCCCCCCGGGGTCAGCGCTGTCCCAGGAGGGGGATTGAAGGGGAGGGATGGACATCAGCGGGGAGGGGACACTGGGGACAGGGCTGGGACAGGGCTGGGAGAGTGGGGATGGGGCTGGGATAATGGGGACAGGGCTGGGACAGGGCTGGGATAATGGGGACAGGGCTGGGATAGTGGGGACAGGTCAGGGACGATGGGGCTGAGGCTGGGATAATGGGGGACAGGGCAGGGACAGAGCTGGGACAGTGAGGGACAAGCCTGTAACAATGAGGGACAGGGCTGGGATAATGGGGATGGGGCTGGGATAATGGGGATGGGGCTGGGATAGGGCTGGGACAGTGGGGACAGGGCTGGGACAGGGCTGGGACAGTGGGGACAGGGCTGGGATAATGGGGATGGGGCTGGGACAGTGGGGACAGGGCTGGGACAGGGCTGGGATAGTGGGGACAGGGCTGGGATAGTGGGGACAGGGCTGAGATAATGGAGACAGGGCTGGGACAGGGCTGGGATAGGACTGGGATAGGCCTGGGCTAATGGGGACAGGGCAGGGACAGTGGGGACAAGGCTGGGACAGGGCTGGGACAGTGGGAACAGGGCTGGGACAGAACTGGGATAGTGGGGGACAGGGCTGGGACAGTGACAACAGAGCTGAGACAATGGGGATGAGGCTGGGATAATGTAGGACAGGGCAGGGACAGGGCTGGGACAGTGGGGACAGCGCAGAAACAACGGGGACAGAGCTGGGACAGTGAGGAACAAGGCTGTGACAATGAAGGACAGGGCTGGGACAAGAGGGGCCATGAGTGTTTGTTTTAGCATGCAGTGCTGCATAGTAAATAAACCACATAATTGTAGTGATAAGAAGATATTCCTAAACTCAGGGCAAGGAGGGAGCCTTGAATTTCCCTGAGTGGGAGCAGGTGATGAAGCTCCTGCTCTGGGGGTCCCATCCCAGGGAGTTTGGTCCATGCTGAGGCAGGAATGGGTGTGGGAGAAGCCTCTGGCACAGGGATGCTGCTGCCCACTCAGCATTCCATGGGGATGCTCCAGCTTCCCAAACTCACCATTCCCCTGATGACAAATCCACCCACTGAAGGTTTCCCCTCCCATTTTGGTTCAGATATAAAATCTTTGGTGTTTGAGCTGGGCTGTACCCAAACCCCAGGCTCTGAGGGATGGCTGGAGCACAGAGATGCTCTGAGTGTCACAGCAGCAGGGATGGATCAGAGCTCCCAGCCCTTGTCACAGCATTTTGGAGCTGAAATATTCATTTTCCACCCCTTGGTCTGGATTTTTGATTGTGTTCCCTCCCTGAGAGCTGGCAGAGCTTGCTGGAGGAGGATATTCCATCCTAGGGCAGCTTTCCTGCTGCTCTGGCAGGACAATGAGGGAATGACAGGAGCAGGGATGGCTCTGGGAAAAGGCTCCACTTCATCCTGCTCTAACCAGAAAGTTTGTTCACCCAGAAGCCCTTTTGGGGGAGCTACTTATTTTCTAATCTTGTGGTAATAATGGAATGACACAGAAGTCTGGGGATAATGAAAACTGATTTCCTCATGCACAAAAGGAAGCAGGGAAGGGTTTCAGCGACCAGGCAGGAAAAGAGTTTATTTTAAATAAAGATTACAAAAATAACCTACTGTCAAAGATGATGTGAAAACCATTAAATAGCAATTTAAGGTAATTATAATCACGGGTGAGCTAAGGGCTATCTCACACAATCCCAATCAATCTTCCTGCCTGGCTGTGTTACCCTGAGCCCTCGCTCCTGAGGAAATGCTCAGTTTGGGATTCAATTCCTGCCAGGCAGAGCCACTGAGACCCAGTGAGAAAAGAGAAAATCCCTTTGGGCTCTGCCTTGCCCAGCCCTGAGAGCCCTTTGGGACCTTCTGGGGTTGTCCCCAGGGAGTGGCACAAGGAGCAGATGGCACTGCCATGCTGGGTCCTTGTCTACCAAACTGGCATTCCAAGGGAATTTTCTAAATGCATCCCAAACCAGCCATGCTCAGCCCCACAGAGTGCTGCTGCTCCAAAGTTTGAGAGAGAAAATAAATCAAAAGTGGGAAAAGCCAGCCCTTGACCCAATGTGCCACCCAGAAGGGCACTGGGAACCCCAGCTGGGAACTGGGGTCTGTGCTGGTGCTGCTGGGATCCTCAGCCAGGACTGGCATGGGAGGCACAGGGATGTGATACCCAGCAAAGAACCCCAAAAATGAATAAAACTAATCTCAGTAATCTGGTTTAGAGCTGGATCAAAGGATTCTGTGAGCTTGGGAGGTTAATCAGACTCACTAACAGGGCTTGGCAGCAGTTTGGGCAGTGCAGGAGCTGCACACCCATCCCAATAAATCCCTCAGGGATTGGTGTCCCAACAAGGATCAGAGGTTTGGATGTGCTGGGCAGAGGTTGTGTGCCTCAAAAATCAGGGTCTGCACCTTCCTTCCTCCTGGAAAAGCAGAGAGAGGCAGAAGGAGTGGTTGGGTGTTTCTCCATGGCATTTCTGAGTGGTTGGGTGTTTCTCCATGGCATTTCTGAGTTGGGCTTGATGATCTTAGAGGTTTTCTCCAACCTCAGAATTCTCTGAGTCTCTGATGGGTCTGTGGGAAGTGCAAAGGCTCAAGGAGCTCTGACAGCTTCTCCAGAGCCAAGGAACCTTTCCCAACCCTCACACTGGGACTTTCCAGCTCCAGCTCAGCCACAAGGTCCTTTGGATCACAAAAAAAACTCTTGAAAAGGAAAAATGAGCAACAAGAGCAGGGGGGAGATGCCCAGAACCACTCTGAGAGCCTCAGGGAGCTCCCTCCTTCATCCCCAGGCAAAGGGGGACTGGGATTAACTTTGTGTCACAGATTGTTCTGAGGAGGGGGGGAAAGGACTAATTAATTGGATTTTCATTTGGAAAAGGGGCGGTGTTTGAGAGCTCAAACTGCCTGATTACTGCCAGCACATTAATTTCTCCTGGAAATGTGGCTGCACTTTATCCTGATCACATTCAACTCCAGGCAATGAAAATTCTTCTTGCTATTTGTCTTGGCTTCCCTCGCTGGTACAGCGTCTGCAAAAATCTGTCATGCATGAAATGCTCCCCTCTCTTTTTGACAAGTTATTCCTTCTGCTGGCTAATTTTTCATTAAGAAAAATGCCAGGAACACCAGATACCCCATCAGGCCTCCACGAGGGCTGTGCACTGAGATTAAAGGCTGAGGAGTGTGGCTCTGCTGGCATTGCTTTGTATCCATTATTTTAATGGATTTGTTGTTTTTAAAAAAAAGCCTCCCGACCCCGTCCTGCACTCCTCAGCTGGAATTTTGCCTCGGTAAAACACAGAGATGGGGTGGAAGGGGTGGTTTGGGCAAAGCCAAGCTGTGCTCAGCCAAAATTTGGGTGCTGCTGGTGGCTGAGTGGGGACAATCAGTGGGATTAGGGCACAGAAATGAGGGTCCAGCCAAAGCAAGGGGGTTGTGGGGCAGAAAAAATGAATTATTCTGGATGAGTTCCCCACTGAGGATGTGTCCTGGGTGAAAGGGAGCACAGGGGGTGTGGAGCAGGGCACAGGAGAGATGCTCAGGAGGTTCAGCCTGGATGTTCCTTGGGGACATCCTCGAAATCCCTGAGCACCCATGAGATGGTGACAGTGAGAGGAAGGATTCAGGGATCTGAGGATGGAAAAACTGCAGGGAGAAGGTGAGGTTGGGTGGATAAATGGGGATTTTTGCAGTGATTGGGTGGTGGCCATGTGCTCCAGCCCTGGGGGGTGCAGGGATGAGGAGCTGGAAACTCTCCCAGGCTCAGGATGGGATCCCTGGCGTGGCCTGGATGTGGATTAGATGATCCTTGCTGGTTTCTTCACAAAATTTTACCATTCTGTGACATTTTATGATTCTGGAAGTGGTATTCAGGGTATTGTCATCATCCTCCTCACCCCTGCCACCTTCTGCTGTGCACTGTCAGCGTCCTGAGGCACGGGGGAAGCTTTTCCAAAGGCGTTAAATGGGATTTTAGAGCTGTTAGTCTGCCAGACAGATCGAGGTTCCTGCAGCACAGCAGCAGTGGGTGAGAAAATCGGTGTTTGGGTACCCAAAATACCAATTTCCCTGCAAACTCTGGGATGCAGCTGCAGAGAGGCACAGGGCAGCTCCCAAAGCAGGGCTGGCTCTGGCACAAAGTCATTTCCATGGTAATTAATGGTGGCTGTGCAGGGCTGGGGGCTCCCCGGGGACCTCCCTGTCCCAGCACATTCCTGGGGAGCCCTGGGAGAGCAGGGAAGGAAGCAGAGCCCCCAAATAACTTCATTTCCTCAAGGACCTTCCCCGACAGATGGGAGAAAATTGCTATAAAAAACCCGAATCCCAAGATGGGAAAATATAATGAGCTGTGGGCAAGGGGAAAAAAATAAATGCTGAGGGATATTTGTGCAGCATGGGGAGCAGACAGATCAGATCAGAAATTCCAATTAAGTCCATAATTTATTTCAGCGGAAATAATAAAATTAGAGATGGGCCCAAAAGGAATTTTTGGGATGCTCCATGTGGAGCTGTGGTGATGGGCATGGACCTGCACCTCCAAAAATCCTGCTGGAACCCACTTGGGTGAAGTAGCAGCATTCAAAGGGCATCATAAATGGGAGAGAGAAAGTGGGGGAAAGGAAAATTTTAAAATAAAATAAAAATCTCAAGAAGGAAGGATTCATTGAGAAATGGCATTTCCACCCTGCCCACATGGGAATTAAAAGCAGGAATCAGCCCTGGGGAATGCCCAGGATGGAGAAGGGGCAGCCTTGATGTGAGGAGTGAAAAGCCAGGCAGAAGCTGCTGGGGATTTATGGAAGGATGAGAGTGCAGAGTTTTTAACTCAGGATTCCATATTGCAAATATTAAAAAATTCACCCTGGGAGGGTCTGGTGTCACCCACCCTGTCCCTGTGATGGGACCAGCAACCTCATCCATGCTGGCATGGGGATCTCAGGGAACACAGAGGAAAAAACTCATTTTTTCCTGGGAGTGCCCCAGAAGAGCCTTGAGGGGATCTGGGTTTCCACATTTGGGATGCACCCAAGGCTCCCTGAAGCAGCAGCAGCAGCACCCACAGCTCTTGGGAGCTGTCCCAGCTCTTGGTTTCCCTGTCAGAGCCTCCCAGCTCCCCAGCAGAGCTCTGCTAACATCTCACCCCATCCCTGCAGCGCTCTGAGCCACCTCTGCCACCCTCCCCTTCCAGCCAGGACATTCTATAACCCAGGGCTGTGATTAGAAATGTGAGTTTTCAGTGTTCTCCCCCTCCCTCTGCCCTGTTCAAACCCTCCATTTACAAAAATGGGGAGAAGTATTTTAAACATGGAGATCAAAATTACACACCGGCTTCAATGTGTCACTTTTTGGCACGGCCACCTCATTTCTCAGCCAAGACTTGCAACCAAGACTTCTGCTCCTCTATTTTATTGATTTCTTTTTTTTTTTTAAGTTTTCCACAAGCCCAAATAGCCACAACAAAAGTAGATTTAACCCCCAATCAGCTGCTCCAGAGGATTTCCCAATTCCTTGGTGGTGCCCACTGAAGTTTCTCAGATCCCTCAGTTTGGGGTGAGAGCAGCTCCACGTGAGGTGTCCAGGCTTTTCCCAGCTGCAAATGTGGGATTTGTAAATAGAAAGGTCTGAATCTTCAGGAAATAGAGGCTAATTTATAATCCTGCATCTCATTTCTCATAAGGAGCTCTGAGTTTCTCAAGTGTTGTAGCCTTGAGTGCATCGTGGAATTAAAAGGGGGATTGTGGCTGCAAATGCAAATAGCAGCTAAAAAACAAATTTTAAAAAAAAGAGAGAGTATGAAACATATTTTTCACTGTGTTTGTTCAAGGCTCTTGTAACAGGAAGATCCCACCAGAGAAATGGGATTGAGATGCTGAGGTTGGAACTGAGTGGGTTCAGGGATATCCTGCACACAGAATATTTTGTCTCCTGGCACATGGAGCAGCAAACACAACCCTGCTGTGTAGTTTAGGGATGAATTTGGAGCTCCCAGGTAATAAAGACACACCCACATTCATTGGGAATGAAGCAAAATGGGGAAGTGGAGCTCAGGAACAAAGGGTTAATCCCGAGCAGCAGAGCAGAGGGGACAGTTGGGGCTGCTGGCTTTGTTTGGGAATGTCACACACCTGGGGAGAGCCCTTGTCCTGCAAACCAGGGAGCAAATCCCCTTTTCCCCATCCCTGCTGCTCCCCAGGTCTGGGGTGAGCCTGGCTTTGCACTGACACTGAGCAGCAGATGCAACCACAAGATCAATATGGAGACCAAATAATTAAGAATCGTGTTTTTATTGTGCCTTTTCAACGAGCATTTCAGGTGCTCCCTCAGTCAGCTCGTGGTTCTTGATGTGGGGAACAGATTTTGGTTTGCAGCTGCAAAGAGGCTGATCCAAACAAGTGCAGGCAGTGCCTTGGGCTCAGGAAAGGTTTTGGCAGCTCCAGGGGGATCCCCACAAGCCAATTCCTCATCCATGGGAATATCCCAACTCCTCCATCCATGGGAACATCCCAACTCCTCATCCATGGGAACATCCCAACTCCTCATCCATGGGAACATCCCAACTCCTCCATGGGAACATCCCAACTCCTCATCCAGGGAACATCCCAACTCCTCATCCATGGGAACATCCCAACTCCTCATCCATGGGAACATCCCAACTCCTCCATCCAGGGAACATCCCAACTCCTCCATGGGAACATCCCAACTCCTCATCCATGGGAACATCCCAACTCCTCCATCCAGGGAACATCCCAGCTCCTCCATCCCAAATCCTTCATCCACAGGAATATCCCAGCTCCTCCATCCAGAGAAAATCCCAACTCCTCCATCCCGGGAACATCCCAACATCCCAACTCCTCCATCCCAACTCCTCATCCATGGAACATCCCAACTCCTCATCCATGGGAACATCCCAACTCCTCATCCATGGGAACATCCCAACTCCTCATCCAGGGAACATCCCAGCTCCTCATCCATGGGAACATCCCAATTCCTCATCCATGGGAACATCCCAACTCCTCATCCATGGGAACATCCCAGCTCCTCATCCATGGGAACATCCCAACTCCTCATCCATGGGAACATCCCAATTCCTCATCCATGGGAACATCCCAACATCCCAACTCCTCCATCCATGGGAACATCCCAGCTCCTCCATCCCAACTCCTCCATCCCAATTCCTCATCCAGGGAACATCCCAACTCCTCCATCCATGGGAACATCCCAACTCCTCATCCAGGGAACATCCCAACTCCTCATCCATGGGAACATCCCAACTCCTCCATGGGAACATCCCAACTCCTCCATCCCAACTCCTCCATCCCAATTCCTCATCCAGGGAACATCCCAACTCCTCCATCCATGGGAACATCCCAACTCCTCCATCCCAACTCTTGCATCCCAATCTCTCTACCCAGGGAACATCCCAACTCCTCTATCCCAACTCCTCCATCCCCAGGAATATCCCAACTCCTCCATCCAGAGGAACATCCCAGCTCCTCCATCCAGAGAAAATCCCAACTCCTCCATCCCAACTCTTCCATCCCAACGCCTCTATCCAGGAGAATATCCCAACTCCTCCATCCAGGAGAATATCCCAACTCCTCCATCCAGGGAACATCCCAACTCCTCCATCCAGAGAAAATCCCAACATCCTCCATCCCAACTCCTCCATCCCCAGGAATATCCCAACTCCTCCATCCCCAGCACCTCCCAGGCCAGGGCAGCCCTTCCTCCCTGCTTTAATTTCTACAAACCGCCGCCACATCATTCAAACAACCTCGTGTTTGTGCAGGTAATGATGATCTAGGCTCATTTATGCAAGATTATCCTTTTATCACATTTCCAGACTCATTTATGAGGCTCATGTTTTCCCCCCAAGGGCATCATCAAGTGAGTTAAGTTGTACTATTTGCCTCCTGCAGTGAACTGGCAGGAGCCTACTTCATTGACTGATGAGGGCTGCTGCCTTTGCCAAATAGGGGCTGTGTGATGGATATTTTACTTGTGAATATTAGAGCTGGAAATTAGCATGTTTATTGAGGTAGAATGTGTTTGTTTACATTCTGCTACCCATGGTATTACCTTTTATGACCTGAGTTATTTAGCTGAGGAGAAGCAGAAGCGCTCCCTGTCTGGGGGAGGGGAGAGGGGGGGTAAAAAAAAAAAAGAGATTAATGAGCTACTAGATATCAAATTATGCTTTAAGTGAGTGACAGAGAGGCCTCAGTGGGAGCTGCCCTATTCCTGTCTGGGCTGGAGAACAGAGGGATGGCAGGGAGAGACTTTAATTTTTTGGGGTGGTTTTTTTGTTTGTTTGTTTTTGTTGTTGTTGGTTTTTTTGGGGTGGTTTTTTGGGGGTTTTTTGGGTTTTTTTTTGTTTTTGCCTATGGAGAAAGAGGCTTTGCAGGGGAAAAGCATCCAGGGCCTCTTGAGCAGCTGGATACCCCTTGGTGGGGATGAGCAGAGCTCAGGGTCTCAATCTTCACCCTGCAGCCCTTCCCTTTCCAGGCTCCTTCCCCATCCCACTGCCTTGATTCCATGAGCAGAGATGCTTTCCCCAGCCAGGAAAGCACAGGAGAGCTCACAGAAAGGAAGATTTGGGTCAAATTTCCCCAAAATATCATTCCTTCCCTACACTGAGTGAATGGCAGAGCTGGTGCCCCAGCCCACAGCCAGGAGGGAAAATTGCACATTCCCAACTCTCCAGAATCACATCAGGAGCTTGGGAATGCAGAAATATTCACATATTCAAAGTGTTGGGAATGCAGAAATATTCACATAGTCAGAAATTCCTGCCTGGGTGTGGGCCTGGGCACCCTGCTCCTGGCTCTGTGCAATTCCAGCCTGTCCTGAGCCTGTGGATGATTTGATTTCCTTTCCAAGGGTGCCTGCCAAGCTCTCCTACCTGGTGCAGCCTGCAGATGGAACGTGGTTTATACCAAGTCAAAGAAATGCTCTCTTTTGTCTTTCAGCAAAATTTGGCTCTGGTTTGTGTGGCCTCTAAAGATCCATTGTCAGATGTGAGCAGAAGAGAGAGGAATTAATGTTGTGAGAGACAGGGAGCAAAGAGGAGGTGCCAGTGAAGGGCAAAGCTGTGAGGAGCAAACTGGGACTGGGAAATCCTCCAAAATGCCACCAATGAGAGCCTCACCCAGCCCCATCTCTGCTCACCTGCGTGCTGGTGGCCTTGGAGGGCTGGCAGGTGACACTGGGAGGTGGCAGAGGTGACAGCTCTGGGAGCAGGGGCAGATCTGCCCCAGCAGCCTCTGCCCACCCTGCTTTGTCCCCCCAAATTTTGTCCCTCCCCACCCTGTTTTGTCCCCCAGATTTTGTCCCTGCCCACCCTGTTTTGTCCCCAGATTTTGTCCCTCCTCACCCTGTTTTGTCCCCAAGTTCTGTATCTCCCCACCCTGCTTTGTCCCCAGATTTTGACCCTCCCCACCCTGTTTTGTCCCCAAATTTTGTCCCTGCCCACCCTGTTTTGTCCCCAGGTCCTGTCCCTGCCACGTGGCTCTCTGGGGTGACATGGAGACAAACATGACTTCACTCCTACAATAACTGGCAATAAAAATTATGATTGCCAATATCTGCGAGGCACTCGTGAGCCGTAAGATGAAGGGAATTAACAGCTTGAAAAATTGTTGGGCCCTGGCAGAAAGCAGGGCTGTAAATGTTGGGATTATTTCCCCTGTGCCATGGCTGTCAGCAGGGGATGGTGCAAGTGGGATGTGCTGTGGCTCCCACAAGGAATCATTTCCCCTCTTCCTCCTCGTTTTTGGGGTTGTTGGAGTGTTTAATACGTGGCTGTGCAGGAGCTGTGGGTGTGTAAATCAGCACCCACAAACTCATTTCTTCCCAACCTCTTTCCCAGCTGCTGGGCCAAAACTTGGTTTGTGGCTCTTCCTGCTCGCCTGAAGAGCTCTCAGTGTTCCTTTGTCCGTGCTCTTCCTCTCCTCAGCCTGCTCTTGGCCTCACAGCTCCCATGATCTCATAAATTCTTGGGGCTAATTGTGCGTTCTGCAGGAAATATTCAAAGGCACCACTTTGCCCAATGGGCTAAAATACATTTGCATGAAGTGTTCATTGAGCAATTATGAATAACCTACAAGTTTTAAAAACAGCCTCTTTGTGGCTAATTTGAATGTTTGCTGCAAAGTGCAGCATTTGCTGAATTAATGAGTCATTACAGATATTTCACTGAGCTCTGGTGGCACTGCCTGCTGCTGCAGGAAGGGCTTTTTATTCTTCCACTGCACCTGTACCATTCCAGCAACATGCAATGCTTAATTTCTGCAAATTACTCCTACTAGAGCAATATGAAATACAACTAACTTGGGGGAAGGAGAGGTATGCTTTAATTAAATCATCTTGCAATTAGTCCTTGAGTGATGAGGTAAAGGTGGTTTATCTCTGTGCACTGGCACCAAACCACTGAGGAGATGCACACAGAGGGAATTCCAGATTTTACAGCAGCCTCCCAGTGCCTCAGGAGAGCTGGAGAGGGATTTGGGACAAGGGATGGAGGGATGGGACACAGGGAATGGGTTCCCAGTGCCCACAGGGCAGGGATGGATGGGGTTTTGGGGAGGAATTCCGGGCTGGAATGGAATTCCCAGAGCAGCTGGATCCCTGGAAGGTTGGGCATTAAGGCTTGGAGCAGCCTGGGACAGTGGGAGTGTCCCTGCCATGGCAGGGGTGGCACTGGATGGGATTTAAGGATCCTTCCAACCCAAACATCCCATGATTTTGTGATTTCACAATCAGAGGAATTGTTCACAACTCTTTGCTGCTGGCTGAGACCCCCCATATTTACAGCATTCACACTGATCCCATGAGAATTTGTATTTCCTGGGAGTGCACTGGGGCCTGATTCTGTAGAATAATACACAGAGAAATTAAAATATGCCATTAATGAGGCATTTTGTGATGAGGAGGATGTAAAATATTTGGTGTAGATGCTGGATCTGGTCCTTTGGGAACTTCCCAGCTGTGGGACTCTGGTTCTGCTCCTTTTTTGCTCTTTTGGGGACCTTTTTTAATACTCATGGAGCAGAGAGATGTCAGCCCCACACCAGCATGGGTGTGATGGTCCCTTTTGTCCCTTCCAAAATTTCAGAGATCCACCCAAAAACCTCTCCTAGGTGGGACAGAGATCCCCCCACTGATTTCCCTCGGGATTTTCTGCTGGAGAAGGAGATGAATGGCTGAGTGCTTCCGAAGGCACAAATCCCACAGGAGCATTTAGCAGCATGTAAAGTTTTCCTCGTGATTTATTGTCCCCAGTGTTTTAGACAGACAAAATATGCTGGCAGTCTGTCCTGGCTGACACTGCAAACCTTGTCTGGTGCACAGACTCTGCACTAGAGAGGAACATCTCTTGTTTGTAGACATCCAAGAGCCCCTTGGGAAGTCACTGGGAATTCCTCTGTTGGCAGATTCTGTCCCAAATTGAAGAACAAATGTTAAACAAAGACATGGGCAGGACAAATCTGTCCTTCAATCACTGCTGTCTGGGTATAAAAAAATTAATTTATTTTTTAAAAAAGCCCTTAAGTGCAGTTTAGCAGCAGAAATTGGGATAAAATCATCAGAGGCAAGGAAATCCAGCAGCAATTCCTCTCAGCATTGCAAGAAGCAACCCAGGGATGAAGTTTCCTCCAAAATGCCATTTCTTGAAGTTTAGAAAACCATGTTTACAATACCAGAACTTCAGGTTCTGATAAGCAGGATGCAGACAGCACCGAGCACAAAGCCTGAAATTAAATTTTGGGCTTGTCTTGGGTTGCATAAGAAGCTCAGTGTTACTTAAATGTAGGTGTTGGGTGTGTGGGTGCTGCTGTGTGTGTGTGTGCATTAATAGCAATTTGTGATAGATGCCTCTGGGGCCCACACATTCAATAAGGAAAAAAGGAGTTTTTATGGGAGATAACATAACTGTTTGCAATTTGGCTATTCATTGTATCTTTGGCATTTTATGTACTGCATTAGCTGAGGCAATTTCATGCATATGGATATAATGCATTAAGTAGGAGCACTTAAATATAGTGAAACTAATTTTATGATGATTAGTTGAAGGAAAACATTGCATTGGTATCATCTATACAGGAGCCAATTTGCATGAAAATGCCCAAAGTTGCTATGCCAACATTTTCTGTGTTGCCGGTCGGGGTCGTCTCTGTGTCAAGACTTTGTATTAAAAATCGGTCTCCAGTGCCCGTGTCTTTTAATTCATTGCAAGCTGTAGGCCATTTGCTCACAAAGTGCTTGCAGTAAAACAAATGAATAGCTAAAATACTCATTTGCATGATTCCCATTTGAAAACGATTCCCCTGAAATTAAGGAAGCGTGTGACTCGGTTGTGAAGATGGATGGGCAGATGAGCCGTGCAATTAATATTTTTCGGAGTTCTCTTTTAAAGCCCTCCTAAGACTCGAGCAGCACATGCTGCCTCCCAGACAAATTGGGTCCCACAACAGTTCCAGGGCTGCCATGGCAGCAGCTTGTTCCCACTCTCTCCCCTTTATTGTCTCACTTACATTATGCAGTAATTAAAACTATTTACCATTCCTACTTATCTGCCATCTGCTGCCATCCAAGTTTGCTCTCCTTTATAAAGCCATCTTGGAGGAGAGGAGTCAAGGACAGGCAGGGGGAGGGAGGGATGCTCCTGCTTTTATTAATAGGTAGCAGACCAGGACGAGGTTGAGTGTTGTAAACAACTGGGTACTTCCACAGAAAGTGTCATTTTCTGGGATTTACATCTGGCCACCGTGACAGGGAAGAGTTTTTTTGTTGTTTTTTTTACTGGCACAGGGTGGAGTGGAACAGGCACAGCACTGGAGTAGATTTTACAGGATGGTGCTGATGGTTCATTCACTCAGCCAAAGCAGAGGAGTGAATGGAGGGTTTGGATTTGAATCCAATCCTTGGTCAGTGAGTAGGAGCTGGACCCTGCACTGATTCCAGCCAGGATTTGCAGCGGGAGCAGCACTCGGGGTCAATAAATTGGAGAAATGGGATGGAGATGCCCAGAGATCTCCAGGGAAAACACAGTCAGAGCTCAGGGTCTGAAGTGCCTAAATCACCCTGGAGTGGGGACAGGGGGGGTGACAGCCAGGTAAACTGAGCCTGTAGAGAGCCCAGGGATCCAGGCAGGGCAGGAGGTGCCCAGCAGGGCTCCTACCCAGCCCAATGGGCCAATAAAGCAGCTCCCAGGGTGCTCTGCTAATAAAAAGTGAAGAATCCAGCAATTACTGCAGCCCTTGTCATGTAACTCACGCTCCAGATTATTTACAGTGACTCTAAAATTTTAAAAATCCACTTGGCTTAATTTAAAAAATCCACTTGGCTTAATTGCTTTTTTTTCTGTCAGCGAGGGAGGCGGCACAAAAGCCACGGACCAGCTCTGGGTAGTCAGGAACAGTTCACAACAACACTGAACTTTGCTAAAAAGCACTTTTTAGTTGTGTGTTCTCCTTTATTCCAGCTCTGGCAGCTCTTACAGCTCACAAACCCAGCCATGGCACACAGGACTCTGGCTGAGTTGGGTTTTTTCTTAGAAAGCCGTGGCAGT